>NC_056727.1:421396374-421601374 GCF_019279795.1 Protopterus annectens | reverse complement strand
CCACACTGCCATAGACCAAGCAAATATTGTACAATGTGCAGATGATTAAACTTTAATATGTACAACCCCTACAATATCCAGATTATAAGAAATCACTCAAATTTCTGTCTGTTCAATAAAATCTGGCTGAAAAATATAAACCTACTCCTTAATCCCAATAAAAGAAAACTGACGCTCATCACCCAAAAGCATTATCTGGATCAAAAATTATCTTTCCTGGTTACATCTGCAAAAAATATGAAAATTGAGGTAGTACCATATATTAAATTACTAGGCATTGTAATAGATGACAGTCTTAAATTTGATCAACATGTTCTTCAATCAATTTAAAAGGCGCACCAGAAACTTGGCTCATTTTGCTTCCAACTCTTATATGCCTCACCTATCCTTACAGACCTAAGCTCTACACTATTTTATTTATTTAACTCAGTCTGGTAACTGGGGAAGTCCACTGGGCCAAGAAGAGACAGTTTTCAGTGGAGGCCCGGGCAGAAAAGCCACAATAACAATTACAGACATGTAGATTTATACAATAAATTTCTTACTCAGAGAAATACAATATGTGATAAAATAAGCTAGAAAAAGAAATACAGATAATGAGATTTAGGTGGAAGCTTTGTATGTACAGAGTTAGAATAGAGTTTCCATATAAGAGTGTTTAAAGTAAGGTACAGTAGGAGACTGTCCCACAAGGTTTTAATGCAGTGTTGCAGTAGGTGAGTGAGGTTATGAGAAATAGGTGTAGTAGGGGGTGGAGATGTGAATGGCTAGTGGGACACGTTATGTTGGAGAGTGGCATGGGCATGACCATTTTGAAGTGAGATGAGAGAACAAGAGAGATTTGAATTTGGTGTGGTTAGGTGCACTACACAGGGAGAGATGGAAAGAGGTTCAGAGTTTAAATATGGAGCAAGATAGAAGGAGGTGGCCAGAGGGTCATGAGGGTTTCTAGATTTGTAGGAGGTTTTGGTTTTCAGATCTGAGTGAGTAGTTAGGAATGTAGGGGGATAATGTGGTAGAGAGAGAGGGGCAGCTGAAAGGTTTGTAGATGAGTTTGTGGGCATTGGTGAGTTTAAAGCAGGTCAAGTAATTGGGCAGTTCTAGCCATTGTAGGGTGGGGAGAGAATGGCAGTGGTGGGAGGAGTATTTTGAGTTAGTTGCAGATTTGCTTATTTTATTGTAGCATGATTCAAGTCTGGATTGAAGGCCAAGTTGAAGATTGTGTAGCAGAGGTGCACCATACATAAGAGAGGGGAGGAGGTAGGAGGATGCTAGGGTTTTCCTGATGGGGGGGAGGTAGCAGTAGTGTCTGTATAGCAGTCCTAGCTTTTTGTGTTTTTTTTTTTTTTTTTTGATGGAGGTTTGGATATGGGAGTAAAATTTCAGATGTCCATCAATGTTGACACCAAGGAGTTTGGTATTGGATACAATTTCAATGGGGACATTGTCCTGACTTAGTATGGAGAATGAGCTTCTGTCGATTGGGCAGTTTCTAGATGGGGAAAAGATTATCAGCTTTGTTTTATTAGTGCTTAGGGCCAGATGATTGGTTTGCATCCAGAATTCAGTTTTAGAGAAGGCTGATTGAGTTTTTAGAAGTAGGTCGGGCGGGAGTAAGCTGAGCAGATGATTGTCAAATCATCTGCGTACTGGATTATTGAGGAGTTAGGGATGGTGCGGTGAAAGTTATTGATAAATATATTGAAGTGTAATGGTCCTAGAACAGAACCTTGTGGAACTCCAGTGGGGGTGTGCAGGAAGGGGGAGGTTGAGGATTTCCATTGAACAGCTTGCTGTCTTTCAGAGATGTTGCTAGATAACCAGGCTAAGGTGGAAGTGGAGAGGCTGAGAGATGAGAGTTGAGATATGAGTAAAGGGTGGAATACAGTGTCAAAGGCTTTGGATAGGTCAAGGAACAGAGTAGATACCAGTTTGCCAGAGTCACGTGCTTGGTTTATGGTATCGAGGAAGGATAGGAGGGCAGTCATGATACTGTGGCCAGGGCGGAAGCCATGTTGGGTAGGGGTGAGAAGGTTATGTGTCAGATATGGCATGAGTTGAGTATGGATACATTTTTCCAGGATTTTAGAAAGTGAGGAAAAGATGGTTATAGGCCTGAAATTTGATGTGTCTGTATTTTGCCTCCCTTGTGGAGTGGGATAATGTAAGCATTTCACAGATAGCAGGGACATAAGATTCATGGAAGGATCTGTCGATTAAGATAGAAATGGGAAAGGCAACACTGTCAGCAGAAATTTTTAGGACGGTAGATGGGAGATTATCAGGTGCGTTGCGGCTAGGTTTTAGTTGGAGGAGTAATTTCTTGTAGTACTTGTGGGGATGGGTTTTAGGTTGAAAGGGGGGAGGGATGTAAGTGGTTGGTGGGGTTGGGGGCTGGAGATGTAGGGGTTGGAGGGGATGGGGAAAAGAAGAGGACAGTTTAGCTATGCAATCGACAAAGAAGGAGTTGAATTGGGTGACAGTATCAAGGTCAGTGAGGTTAGGGTTAAGGCAGGGGTTTTGTTTGTTACCTGGGTGGAGGAGGGAGGAGATTGTGTCCCAGAATTATTTGGGGTTGATTGAGTGTTTGGATTGAAATTTGGAATAATATAATTTGCTGTCTCTGGTTATTAGCTTTTTTACAGTTTCAGAGTTGTTTGAATTCAAGTAAGTAGTTACGTTGTTTGCTTTTTTGGTATTGTTTTCAAATTGTATCTGTATCATGTCAAGTTTGGTTTCTTTTGATAGCCAGAGGAGGCTTTGGCTTTGACTCATTTGGTTCTTAGAGTAGCATGGTAGTTGAGTAGGTTTAAGAATGTATCATTGAAGTAGGTAATGGCATTGTTGAGGGGTGGGTTTCTTAGGGGGGGTCCAGTCAATAAGTTTTAGACATTCTGGAAAAGTTTGAGGGTTGAAGATGCAGAGGTGGTGAGTGTGTATTTAGTGATGTTGCTGTTGCAGAGAAGAGGGGCGATGGTCACTGAAAGCAGGCAGGTGGTCGCTAAGAGGATCTGTTAGGATTCCCAAGGTTGAAATAAGGTCGGGATGGGATGTAAGGATTCAGTCAATGATGGTGCCAGTGGTCCCATCTTTGTTTGGCCTGGTAGGGGAGCTTATTAGTTGGGTGAAATTGAAGAGGTTGATTGAGTGAGAAGGTGCTTGTGGGTTTATTGTGGCCCAATTTATGTTTATGTCACCTAGGATATATTTTTCATTTTTAATGTTAGAGGAAAATCAGCAGATGGTATCTTCTAGTACTGGGATATTGTTGTCTGAGGGTATATATAGGGCGGATATGCATATGGACTTGTGGTTTTTGAGTGTTAGTAGGGCTGTTGTAATTTCAGCATTAGGCCAGCAATATATGATCCAGAAGTCACAAAATAAAAGTAAAAATACTAAGTCTATTACATATAACTGGCTGAAAACAGCCCTTTATTAGTAAGACAGACCGGTTTCGGCAACCAATGCCTTCTTCAGTGTATGACTCATACTCATACACTGAAGAAGGCATTGGTTGCCGAAACCGGTCTGTCTTACTAATAAAGGGCTGTTTTCAGCCAGTTATATGTAATAGACTTAGTATTTTTACTTTTATTTTGTGACTTCTGGATCATATATTGCTGGCCTTGTGTTGTACATTTGAAATGGTTTTGGCCGTGCATCAACCTACCTGCATAGCATCATGTTGGGTTGTAATTTCAGCATTACCAAAGTTTGGGATATGATTGGTATATGGGGTGATAGTATAGGAAGAAGACTAGATAATAGCCTTTCTTGTTTAGTCTATCATTGCAAATCATTTGGTAGCCTACTGGAAGAATTTTGCTGTCTTTTATACAGAGCTTGAACCAGGTCTCTGAGATAGCAATTATGTCAGGATGGTTGTGGGAAAGCCAAACATTGAGATTGGGGATTTTATTTCTAAGGCTTTGGGCATTGAATGTGGTGAGGTGAATAGATTTAGGGTACTGAAAGTGGGTGAGAGGAGGGTTAGTGGTTAGAGTTGAGTTACTGGGCCCAGGGTTGGGGTGTATGTCACCAGAAAGTGACAGGGAAATTTGTTGGAGGATAAGTTTAAAGTACTTTAGTGTGCATGGAGTGTTTGAGTGTAGGAGCGGTTAGGAGTTGTTGAAATGGTGTCGGGGATGATTGTAGTCAGTTGGAATGGGTGGAATTTTGTATTTAAATATTGGGATTGGGTAAAAAGAGTAGAGATTATATGTTATGGTGGTGAAAGGTGGTGTGCAAATAGGCTGGATGGTGGATGTGGAGTTTGATGGCAATGTATGATGTTAGTTAAGTAGTTGTGTAGGATAAGTGAGATAAATGAGGGAAGTAAGAAGGGTAGTTAGGTGTAGGAGATAGTGTGGGGTAGGAGGCATTGTGATGGGTGGGTGGAGAGTGTGTAGGCTGAAATGTGTGTGTTGGGTTTGGTGAATGGTAATTGGGTGGTGGGAGATGTAGGTGGGGTTATGGCTGAGATAACTCTACAAGTAGTGGGGGCGGATGGAAAATGGGGGCAGGGTAGAGGAGCGAAGTGAGCCCGCAGGACAAACAGAGAGGGTTAGAGCCCCAGCAGAGGTGAGCGAAAACCTATCAGTGCAGGTAGTGACTTAGACAATTGCTTGTGGCAACTGTATATGTATTAGGGTAGTTTCAATCAGAAAGTACAATTGTGTTACTTTTACAGTTAATAGAACATGCAGTCCATTATAGCCTTTAAAGCAGCAGTGAATATGTAACGGGCTAGAGGGTGTTGCTTCCTGTTACATCAAAGTAGCTAAATTTGCTACCAACACTGCACACTGAGCTCACCACTGCCAAGCCTTAAAGCAGCTAAACTGGCTAGAGCTTAACAACATACTCACAGCTACTTATGCATACCAACTGATATATTATCCTGAGCAATGCCTTGCATTAAAAAATAACATTATTGCCCTACATCCCCACAAGGGACCTCTGTTCTGGTGATTAATTTCTACTAAAGACTACTAAAGCAAATAATTAATTGATGGACTCACTATATCCTGCTGCACCTCCAAACTCTGGATCACCACCCCTAGCCAAGAAGAATGACTAACAAACTCCCAAGCTATAAAATCTAGCTCATACAATACTTTACCCAACCCAGGTGATGCTTATTTTCATCTCTGGGTTGAAAACTCTAGTGAAAGCATCAACTTATTATTGCTTATCACTAACTTGTTTCCCTCCTCTACTTGAATCATTACATTCCTAACAACTTTTCCACCTACACGTTCTATCAACATATCAATTTTTACCCTCCTTTAAACAACACTTCTCATTATTCACTTTTCATAACTGCCCCCATCTACAGCTTGACCCCTTACATGCATTTTCTGTACACCTAAGTTATAAACCTTCTAGATATACCAGCTTGGAACAGGAAGCCTAGACATAACTAATCCTATATTTTGCTTTCTTAGTAATGCGCTATTATCACTGACCTTTGATACTCTACTAATATCTCACCTCTTAAATAATTGTATAACTTACTTCATTATACTTCTTTAACTCTTATAAACCTAGACAATACTATCACCTTTCCTACAAAGTTTTATAACGTAACTTCATTGCGTTTCTCAAACTCCTTGCAAACCTTTCTTTACTGAATGTAAAAACACTCAACTTAACAAGGTTTTTTCTTATACAGTATCAATCCATTTTGTATAGATATAAACGTGTTCATGTAAATATTTTACTGTATGTACGTGTCTTGTAATTATGTTTGTTTTTTCATGAGAAATGTAACTATTGTTTTTCTGAGAACTGTTTGAAATTCACTTGTTAATATAAATGAACTGTGACACAGCTTTTCTCCCAGGACATCTGCTTTCTCAGTCAACAAAGACAACTAAATAATAAATAAATAAATAAATAATTTGAGGGTACCCATGTATGGGATAAAGCATTTAGGAGATACCTGTATCCATTAATAGTACAAGGGGCAGTCCTGGGATAAATTTACTGTTTCCCATCCGTAGATCTATGTTGAACTTGAAACTGGACTGAGATGATCTTAGTTTTATTTGGATAAGAAGTTTGTTCTACATCAATGATATCCTCTGCAAGATATACGTTTTCCTCAAAACCTTTCTGCTGATGTTGCAGAAGATGTTTAGATTCCTAGACCAAGTATTTCTGATGCCATTTGATTTGCTGATGTGCAGTAAATCTATCAGTAATGGGCCGAAGAATGCCTTGCATGCCAGACACAGATCATCTCTTAATAGTCTAGGATTCTGAGTATAGTGACAGGGCTTTGAGTTGGTTTATGTAGGATTTGTTGTTTAGGCCTTGTATCCTTTAAGTAAGGTATCTCTGTAGGTATTCCAGTTGCTGCATGCGTCTGGACAGAAACATGCCAAGGGGGCATTATAATCAATGATTGGTCTAATAACAACTGAATAAAAGGAGATAATGACATCCCTAGATCTAAAAATAATCCCTGTGTTTATAAGCTGTGAAATAGAAAAGGACTTTCGTATAACAATAGACAGATGTTGGTCAAAAGTTAGTAACTGTCCACATAAATTCCCAAATCCTGAACAACTGGGTCAACTTGTAGGGGTGTATTGTCAATGTGGTAGTTACCCAGGGGAGACAACTTTTCAAAGTACATGATAATGCATTTTTGGCATTTAGTTTCAGTCCATGATTTTGACAAAAGTTATTTATTTGAGACAAACCTTCCTGCAAGATGGCTATGTCATCTGGGGGATTCATTGACTGCTCTTAGTTTGCACTCATCTGCAAATGTAGTAAGAAAGAGCCCTTTGGTATTGGCTTTTACTTCAGAAAAGTAGGTGACAAAAAGGAGAGGTTTAAACACAGAACACTGGGTGAACTCCACTGGTGAGTGATCTCTTTGTATAGGTAACTTCCATAACTTTGCTTATCTGAGTCCTATCTGTGAGCCATTTGCCAAGCTAGTGGGTGATGTAGTGGTTCATTCCCATTTTATTTAGCTTTTCTACTATGCCTGAGTGGGGAATCATGTGAAAAGCTTTGGCTAGGTCAAGGTGTGTACTTACTGAAGGAAAAACAGTTCATTGTTATAATGGTACCATATGAAACACTTTACCTGCTATCCTGGCATTTTCATTTTCTTTACACCTGGACTCATTATAGCTGAGTGCGCCTCTAGGCGTTTCTGCAGTTACCTCCCTCTGTGCCTCTAGGTGTCAAATATTGCTTGCTCATATTTGCATTAATAATTCCAAAACCATACTACATACAAGGTATCAGATTATTTTATCTTGAAGCATACATGATGGCAAACACAATTGTATTGATATTTGACCTCTGTCCATGAGTATTTGTTAGAACTATAAGGTGATAACTTCATTTTTTAAAGGCTCAAGCCACACCCACTGGGAATAAAAGGTACACACTGAAAAGAGCTGTACTGCAGGGAATGAATTGCAAGAATAACACTCCACGTTAGTGTTACTACCCCCATCATCCTAACCACTGAAGATTCTTACTCCTCACCACACTTTACAAATAAGACTATGCCCTACTTGAAATTAGATCAACCATTCAGTAGAAAAGTACTGTCTTTCTTAATGAGGGAACAGGCAGTGCAAGTGGCTGGTTAGAGAAACAGTGTTTCAAAAATGATCCTACCCCAGGTTTGCTGCTGCAGAACTCTTAATTTATCTCATGAGGTAGACTAAGGTATTGTATTGCTCTAGCCCATGATATGACTATTTAAGGCTTCAATCTGAATAAAGCATTCCTATACTAAATCAAGAAAGTTAGAAAGATAAAGTAAAAATGTGCAATATAAGCAAAGGAGAGTTTGAAATAAAAAATTCAAATACTTGAAGGAGTTATGTGTATGCAAATCAGAATAATTCTGCAAAGTTCTTAAGTTCAAAAATTCACTATTAAATAAACAAAATCACTTCTTAATACTATTAGGTACACTGGACTCAACAACCAAGTACCAATACATCAGTGAAAATGAACTCTGTTTTAGAGCCTTAGCACTGCCCAAATTCTTGTGTGTTCACAAATATTAAGTGAGGTATCACTATCTTGTGTGTTCACAAATATTAAGTGAGGTATCACTATCTTGTGTGTTCACAAATATTAAGTGAGGTATCACTATCTTGTGTGTTCACAAATATTAAGTGAGGTATCACTATCCTGTGTGTTCACAAATATTAAGTGAGGTATCACTATCCTGTGTGTTCACAAATATTAAGTGAGGTATCACTATCCTGTGTGTTCACAAATATTAAGTGAGGTATCACTATCTTGTGTGTTCACAAATATTAAGTGAGGTATCACTATCCTGTGTGTTCACAAATATTAAGTGAGGTATCACTATCTTGTGTGTTCACAAATATTAAGTGAGGTATCACAATTTTCCACCCAGTTTCTGGAATAATAGGAAGGAGCAGGAGATGAAAGGGCACTAGTAGGGGAAATACAACGTAGATGATTGCACAATACTTTATGACTTCCTATCTAGATCTTTGTCTGGTGCTGGTATTCTTATATGGATATATATATAATATAATTTATTCATTTATTTGCATTTGTTTACCGGGAGGTCTACTGGGCAGGGTGAGCCCATTTTCAGTAGAGGCCCGGGGAGAAAGGCTCCAAAAACAACATAATAAAGCTACAGAATCAAAATACAGAAATCAAGCAGTTATGGTACAGAACACTACATTATAGAATAGGAGATACAATAATATAGATAATATTAGTTATACAGATGTTAGATTTTAAGTATGCAAGCCAAACAAGAATATAATTGATGACATGGAATAATACTGAATGTGTGAACAGTGCAATATTGCAGTTTTGCAGTGCAGAGGTAAAGATGGAGAGCGGCAGATTAAACATTCTGAGGGTGAGGTATAGCCTTAGAGCTACTGCTATATAGGCATCAAGAATGAATAGATGATATGGTAGGTAACTGTTATAGTAGATTATGTGTGACTGGGTGGCACATGATGGACTTAGTAAGTTAGAAATACTAAATGTATTTGAGAACTCTGAGCCATAACTGAGAAGGGGAGGAAAGGTAGGAAGGCTAGGAAGACTGGGTTTTTATAGTCAGTGCTGGTACATGTACATAGCCAATGGGAGAACAGGTGATGTTTCAATGATATCTTAAAGCACTCAGGCTTGCTAGTAGACCTAATTAAAGGAGAGAGCATTCCATACTTTTGCTATATCATATGGGTAATACATTTGGCCAGCAGAAAGATTAGGTTTTGCTACATTAATGAGCATCTGATTGACTGATTGCAGTGGTCTATTTGGGTGATGCATGGTGAACAGAGAAGAAAGGGCAGGACAACTAGAAGGCTTATAGGTTAGCTTATGAGCTGTGGTTAGTTGCAGGTATGTTAGATATTGGGGAAGGTCTAGCCAATTCAGATGTTGGAGTGATATGCAGTAGGGGGAGGGGTGTTTGGCAGTGGTTACAAAGTTTATGATTTTATTGTAGCATGAGTCCAGCTAGGATTTAAGAGATGACTGTATATTAGTAAGAAGAGGTGCACCACAGATCAAGGATGGAAGTAGAAAGGAAGAGGTAAGGGATAGTCTTGCTGCATAGGTGAGGAAGTGTTTGTGCCTATACAGGATCCCTAGTTTCAGATGTTCTTTTTTGATGTTTGTATTAATATGATGTTGAACGTTAGGTGTTCGTCTATTACGACTCCTAGAAGTTTGGTATATGGGACTACTTCAAGGCAAGTGTTATTGAGTGAGTTGATTGTAAATTTGTTTTTGGTTCGTGGTGGTGTTTTTTTGGGGGGTGAAAACATGAGTTTGGTCTTATTAGCATTTAGGGCTAAATGTTTATTATACATCAAGGTTTCAGTGGAGGTGAAGGCATTTTGGGTGAGCGTAAGTAGTTCAGAAGTAGAGTTGGCCATACAGAGGATAATGTAGTCATCTCCATATTGGATGACATTAGCATGGGGTATGCTGGTATATAAATAATTAATGAAAATGTTGAAGAGCAGTGGATCTAGTATGGACCCTTTTGGGACTCCAGTATTAATGTTGAGGAAAGGAGAAAGGGACTGGTGCCATCTGGTTGCTTGTTGTCTATCTGTAAGGTAGTTGGAAAACCAATGTACGGTACGGGGAGATATGCCTAAATTGGAGAGTTTGGTCAGAAAAAGCGGGTGATATACAGTCTTGAATTCCTTGAAAAGGTTAAGATATAGTAAGGAGACAAGGCATCCTGAGTCTTGAGCATGGTTGACTGTGTCCAAGAAAGAAATAAGAGCAGTGGTGGGGCTATGACTAGGCCTAAACCCATGCTGGCTTGGGGAAAGGAGGTTGTGGTGTAGCAGGTAGATAAGAAGTTGGCTATGGATACATTTTTCCAGAATTTCAGAGATGAGAGAGAGGATGGCAATTGGACGGAAGTTAGATATAGCATTATTGTTTCCACCTTTGTGGAAAGGGAGGATAAATGCATTTTTCCAGATGGTTAGAATGAAGGACTTTTGAGTGGATCTGTTTAGTAGTATACTAATGGGATACGCTATAGTGTCTGCTGATTTTTGGAGGAATTCTGGTGGTGAGTTATTTGGAGCATTTGATCCAGGTTTAAGTTTAAGCAGGAGTTTTTTTATGGTGGAGGTAGGTATGGGTATGAGAGAAAAGTTTGGTCTTGTAGTAGCAGATGGGTCTGGGGGCAGTGCGTTGTTTATTGAGAAGATGGCAATGAGATTGACTATACTGTTTTTAAAGAATGAGTTAAAAAGTGAAGCAGTTTCAGCTGGGGCCATGTCTGGATCAGGAGAGGGATTATTGCTTTTGCCTTGGTATAATAGAGAGTTTATGGACCTCCCTAACTATTTAGGATTTTGCATATGGTCATTTTGCAGAGTAATGTGGTAGTCTTGTTTGTTTTTTATGATATGTCACTTTACTTGATTATGCAGTTGTTTGTATCGAGCGAAGTCTGGAGGGTTTTTACTTGTATGCCATAATTTCCAGGCCTTATCCCTAGCTTTCATAAGTTGTTTGGTAGACTTGTTTAGCCAACTGGCCTGGTTGGTTTTCACTCTCCTATGTTGGATAGGAGTGAGATTGTCTATTACATGGAGGAATGGTGAGGTAAAGAATTCAACAGCATCATTCAGTGGTAAGACTTTAAGTGGATGCCAGTTGATATTTCGTAGGGTATTGTTAAAGGTGGTTGGGCAGAAGTGGGTTAGGTATCTGGTATTCTTATAGTGGTGTAAATTAAGCACTGGAACTGGTTTGTGAATTATGTAAGCTGGCAGGTGATCACTAGTGCTGTTAGGTAGAGTGCCATTGGATGAGATTTTACCAGGGTCAAAGACAACGACCCAGTCTAATATTGAGACATTGTTTTTGTTGTGTCTGTTTATGGTAGTGATGAGTTGGGTGTACTTAGGTTGATACCGTTTGTTGGGTGATGATGTATATCTTACCAGCTAATATTCACATCACCAAGTATGATTGTTTCATTCTCTATATTTGTGGATGACCAGGCAAGTATTTCTTCAAGTATTGGAATATTGTTACGGGGGGGGGGGTATATGTGACTATAATGCAGTCGCTTTTGCTGCTATTCATTTTCAAGTAGGGTGTTAGTATTTCAGCTGTAGAAAATGTGGGATTTGGTTTGTCATATGGGACTAAATTAAAATTATTATGGTATATGAGAGCAATGCCCCCACTTTTTTCTGGGCCTATCTGTTCTCAGGCAAGAGAAGCCTGATGGGAGGAATTCAGAGTTTTTAATATGAGGTTTTAACCACGTCTCAGTTGCCACTACAATATCTGGCTTAGAGTGTTCAATCCAAGCATGGAGATCTGGAATTTTGCTTCTGATGCTTTTGAGGTTGATGGCAGTAAGGTTAAGGGTTTTGTGACAGTTTTTGTTATAAAGAAGGGAGTAACTGGGTCTAAGATTGGGATGAATGTCACCTCATAGCATTAGGTTATGGTGCCTGTGTATGGGATTAGTAGGTTGCAATTTTTTCATTGTGTTGTATTCGTGTATGGAAGTTAGTTTTATTTTAGTTTTTACATATAAGGTTAGAATTTTTAGCTTTTTAAGAAGGGGATACATGTTGCATATAGAGAGGTTGCTATGTCAGAGAAGTGAGTGAGTTTGGGCAGAAGAGTAGCAGTTACATGTGTGGGCTTGTGATATTCATGTATGGTTTCAGGAGAAATAAGTAGCTGTAGAAAGAGGAAGGATAGAGCAAGAGTAAGCAGTGCTAAGTTGGTGATGAATAGCATGTTGTGATGGAGGGGTATGCACAATAGTGAAGAGTAAGATTTATTTGTAAGATAAACTGGAATGTGAACCCAGCGCAGTGGAGTACAGGAGATGGGGGTGTGAGATGGTCAATTATGCAATTAATGAAATGGGGGGTGTAGTCAAGTATGAATTAGAAGGTTATGATTGGGTGAGCAGTAGAGGTAGGTGGAGCATTGGTTAGCATAAATGTAATTGCTGTGGGGGTGGGTGGGAATGGGGGCAGGGTAGGGATGCAGAGTGAGCCCGAGTGAAGCAAAGGTGAACAGAGTGGGCAGAGGCAGGAGCGGGCACAGGAGCAGCTGATCACTATGCTTCAGAAAAACTATCATTGAAAATGGCACTTATGTTTATCAGTGAGTAGTACAGTGTTTAGAGTTGATAAACTAGGTGAGTAAGGACAGATGTTGATAATGTATGGAGTGAGCCCTTGGTTTAGAAAAGAGAGGAGGCAGGCAGGAAATTATTAACTTTTAGCACACTTTCCTGAAGTTAGTTAGGTGCCAAAGTGATACAGAGACTAGACAGTAAGAGAGATGCATACTCAGTGTGCGTGGAAGAAAGTTGGTGGTGGTGGGAGTTAGTGTGCCAAGAAATACATGTGCACACCACAACCTACTTTAATTTGAAAAAACACAAAAAAATGCTTTCAATACCAGGTGAGGTAGAAGCAATTGGGACACACACACACACACACATATATATATATATATATATATAGAGAGAGAGAGAGAGAGAGAGCTTGCAGTGGTGTTTTTTTTCTTTTCTTCCCATCCTTGGCCAGAGAGCAATAATCCCTGTATCAATTTCAGGGCCAGTATCACTTATGGTTTCACTGGCTAAATCATAATCAGTGTAACACTGTGCCCTTGTAATTCTTGTCAGCAAACCTGCTTCATTTGTATTTTTTCTTTCATTTTTTTCTATATGTGGCACTATAATTCAAGGTACTGTAGTTTAACTCTTCTGGTTTGCTTTGCTCATCTTCTATAGTCACTGACTAGAACTATTTTATGTGATTCTGTTTTATTCACAAAGCACATAAACCAGCCACCACTGAGTTTTTAATTCCAAAATAACCATCCTTTACCTTTATTTTCATTCTGTTTGTTGTGATACTCATCAGACAGGTCTTCACCTTATATAACATGTTTTATCCTTCTACCTTCTCTGTTGATATGCAAATCTTCTATTCCCCACACTTATACTCCTAACCAAGAGGAGCATGAATCTCCAAAATACAGACAGGCTCCATTTTAGCCTCTAACAATACCTTGACTCATGCTTCCTCAGTAGTATAGCTGAATTCTCAGTAGGCCACCATAATTATCTAAACTTCAAATACAAAAACAGTCAAAATATCAAACCTCAAAATATCTAAACTCAAAATATTGAAAAAGAAAACATATTTTATGCAGTGGGGAAAGCCCTCCCCTGAAATCCCCCTTGCAAGCCCCACACCCCCTGTAGCATATATATACAACCTCTAGGATCACACAAGTGTGAGCAAGTTCAAATACAAAGTTTTCAATGTTTTAACTTCTAGATATTTTTTGCCAGCAACAACTTTTTAATATTTTGATTTCAGATCAAATGAATGTCATTCAACAAAACATATTTCCCTATCCCTAAACAGTTTGTTCTTCTTATAATGTAACCTTTGGTTTTCTATAAAAAGTCTTAATACCTTTCCTGTCTAGTATTACTGAATGAGCTATGATTAGACATGTTTAAGGCACATAAAAACTAATATGGTTATTCCATCTAGCCTGTTGCTTCATTAGTTGATAACTAAAAGTTCAGTGGTTATTAGATGTTCACCTCCTAGAAAGTATAAGATGTTTTTTTTAGCTTGTAGAAAACAATTAGTGTTTCATGTTTCATTTTCCCATTGCTGTATGCAACTTAATATCTTCTTGGTTGGACTTCTGTAATGCCCTGTAACTGGGGCTTTCATACTGCATAGGTAGTTAGTTAGCTAGTTAATTATTTAGTTCATTTTAAAATGGCTAGAAAACTGATCCAGGCTGACCTTTTCAGTTTCATCCCAGATAAAGGAATAAGAGGCATGAGAATGATCAAAAAGATGGACTGGTCAAAAAATTGTGAACATTGTTTTTGTATATGCTAAGGGTATAAGGATTCAGGGGTGGTTCCTGTTATACCTTTCTTGTTACCATTAAAACTTTATAAATGTAGGTAATAAATTGTGGTTATGCTTTAATTCTTCACATCACTGGTGCAGGTTTGTTATACTTGATTGTCTACAAGCAGTACAAAACTGTGTGGCCTTATTACTCATGGGGGTTTCTTGTCCTGCATGAGCTTCCCTAGTTGTTTATCCATTGGTGGATTTTCACTGTCCATTTCTTGATTTACAAAGCCCTGCAAAACTCAGGTTCCCCCACCTCAGAGATCTCAAATCATATCCACTACGTTCTTTCCTGACTTCAGCCACCTAGTGGATGACTGCACATCCAGAGGTGCGGCTTGCATCTTCTGGCCTTTGGACCTTTGCTTAACAAATGCTGTACCTCTGCACTATGCTACCTAGTTGTCTGAGTATGTCAACCACTGTGAAAGGATTAAAGCTCTCCTTGAAGAGCTATTTTGTTATGAATTATCATGCTGATTTATCGGGTCTATATTATAACATTGACATTGCAAAATGTCGATTGTTATAATATCACTACATCAAAGGCTGAAAATAGCGAAGCCATGAAACATTGAAATTTTACCTAGGGCAAGATTTTGGTGTGCCGTTCAGTGGCTTCGCTATTACCGCCACTGTGGTGCGATAGTTACGGACCTTAGGGTGAGGGTGCGGGTTAAGGTTAGTGGATAGATAGGAATGTATGTACGGTTTGGTGTAGGGTTAGAAGTAGGGTTTTGTTAAGTGTATGTGTGTGTGTATTATTTAGCTTGTTTGTGTATAGCTACTTAGGGGTAAATGTGCGATAGTTATGGACCTTAGGTATAGGGTGCGGGTTAAGGTTAGTGGATAGATAGGAATGTATGTACGGTTTAGTGTAGGGTTAGAAGTAGGGTTTTGTTAAGTGTATGTGTGTGGATTATTTATTTTGGTGTGCTTGTGTTGTGTGTATGTTTCTCTGAACAGCAAATGTTTTCCCTGGGAAAAAAATTCACTATTCTGAGTGTTCGATGTTATCACATTTCGAAATTCCAAGTTCGAGCTTATGGTGATCGATATTTTGGAATTTCGATTATGTGATATAGACCCGATTTATCATAGCATTCTTTGCATTGTTACTGCCTTTTATTACAATATATGGGTTCCTATTTAGTTTACTAGTGTTTCTACGTATTTATTACTGTTCCTCTATGTTATGCTATTGTTATTTGTATTTGAACTTAGGCATAAGTATACTAATAAACGTATTCTTGGATTTTGCAGTACTTCTATTCTCTATCCTCTATATCTGAGTTTGTATTTGAACTTTCTCTGAAGTTATAGCTGCAAGCATGATTACCATATCACTTGCATACTTGATGAGGATCTACATTGGGGTGGGCAACTGCAAAAGCCACCAAACTTTAAACTATGAGTCAGAAGTTGGGAGGGTGGTTGGGAAAAAACACCTTCAGCAGAGATCTGAAAAACTATAAGCAACAATTAACAGTACAAACTCTAAAACCAAAAATATATACTTAGCTCTGTACATTTCCAGATAGATTGAAAAGTAGTTTCTCAGAACACAGGCTCCAGCAATGAAAAGCAGGCTGTTACCACATTACGTCATTTACCACATTCTACCTAACAAACTCTTTCTGCACTTACATTTAGTCCTTTTTAATTTAATTGCATTTTTTAAACTGTGTTTGATCTAATATTGCTACATACTCAAGTGGTCTAGCTTGCACTGCATGTGAATTGTTTTACTGTTGTTTTAGCTACTTTACTGTAAAAAAAAAAAATAATGTAAACCTGTTTCCTACCTTTCCTGTAACTAGTGTAGTCCAGATACAGATTTGCTATATCCAGGACTGTATGTAAGTTTCTGAGCCCCCCAAGCCTTTCTGTGTTGGAGGGAAGCCTTCTAGCGTATCAGTGGGAGTGGTAAGTACTAGATAACCTGTCTACCACATAAGGAGTGGTTCTGACCCAGAAATTGTAGTTATTGGTCGTTTGAGCAATCTTTTCCATCTCTCTCAACTTTCTGATTTGAAAGCCTGCATTTGCACTTGTTTCTGTCCTGTAACTCGTCTAGTGCAGATACATATTCTTAGTTTTAGCACTCAAATTTGCTTATTCGTGCTCAGCACTTGTTCAAAACTTGTAAGCACTAAATAAGCTACTAATTACTATAGCTCTCAACCTTCCTCATTACCTAGAGGAAAACAGTTTTTGTACTTACCTTTCTCACTTGCTTAGAGAAAAACAGCTCTTGTACTAAATTTCCTCACTTATCTAGAGGAAAATATTTTTTTATGCAGGCATGTCCAAGGGTCAGCTCCCAGTGTTCTCTCCTGTCTATCTGATGAATCTGGGCATCTTGGGGCAATGTAGAAATTGCCTCATGTACACAGCCAACCCTCTCCTCCTACCACCCAACACTACAACCTGTGAGAGATGCACTTATCTAGCCAAACTGGAGGTAAAGCTCTCTCCAACCAAGACTGAACTTGACAGTCAAGAGGAGAAGGTAAACATCACATAGTCTCACTAAATCTACACCGCCAAGATCCACACACAGTAACACAAAAACATTTGCGGAGGCTCTCAATAATAATCTGTCTAAGCAACATTGACCTCCAAAGCAGAAACACAAGCAACCTCCACCCCCCAACACAACCCAAATGACACATAACCCTTAGACTCAGTGTGCCACTCAACCACAGACAATAAGGCAAAACAACGTACCCACACACTAGTCATAGGTGACTCTATAGTCAGGCACACTGATGTCTCACTCACCAGGCTAAACAAGTAGAAGGTTAATGTCAGCTGCCTGTCGGGTGCCATGATCCGCCACATAACCCACGCACTCAGGTCACTCCACAACAAGTACAAATATGACTCTGTCATTGTCTGTGTTGGTGTGAATGACCTGAAATGTACCTCCCTGGACTAAATGAAAAGAGACATGGAAGAGCTCTCCAATCTTGTAGCCCAGGCAGGTATGACCTTAGCCCTGAGTAGCATTCTTCCATCACCTAGAATGATACCACAGTACAAGGACAAAATGATTGACTTCAACAATTGGCTAAGCTTCTGGTGTCATTCTCTGTCTGCTTGGGATGACATGGTCGACAGACCATGATGATTTGCCAGAGATGGCCTGCACCTGTCGCCCTTGGGATTCTGGATACTGGCTAAGGCTCTTGCCGACCCTATAGTGCCTTTTTTAGGCAAGGTTCAAATAACAAATTCACTACCATAACAGGAACAGGCAAGCAAAAACTGAGGGTAATGATACTTAATGCTAGAAGTCTAAATCTCAAAATGCACTCACTCGAGGCACTCCTTAAAATGGAGAACATCAATATCTGTGCAGTGACTGAGACCTGGTTCAAGGCTCCAGAGAGACCCCTGCACTACCAGGCTATAACTCATACCACACTTTTCGGCCAAGTAACCTGTACTGAAACACCAAATGCGGAGGTGTGTCCATATTCATTAAAAATATCCACACCTCCAGGCTAGTTGCTCAGCATAATGCATCCGAGGTTATCCAAGTGCAACTAACTCTGGGCAAAACTGCAATCCAAATTGTAGCTTGCTACAGATCTCCCACCATGCCCCAGGATTCCCACTCCTCTTTTCTTGATGTACTGGAAAATATTAGGGTTCAACCAAACACTCTAATAATGGGCAACTTCAACTACCCCACCATTAACTGGGAAAACTACTTATGTACCAACTACTTAGCTCAACGCATTCTGGAATTCATATACTCCAATGCCCTGGATCAACATATCCACACCCCAGCCAGGGCAACAATATCCTAGACCTAGTCATTACCAACATCAGTGACCGGTATTCCACACCTGAAGTCAACTCCTTGTTGGTCCGATCCGACCATAAGCTAATCACACTTGATATCAACATCTTGCCCCCACCCCCCATTAAGGAAGCCATGGTAAAAAATTTCTCCAAAGCCAACTTCATGCTTTTTAAGACAGAAGTGGTGAACTTCATGACACCCATGCAGATGGATAATACAATTACAACTGCTGAATCTTACACAGATGCACTCTATAAGCACTTACACGAGTGCATGGCTCGTACTATCCCAAACAGAACCAAGACGCTAGCCACCAAAAAAAAAAAGAAGCCAATCTGGTGGTCCCCTGCCATAAACAAACTGTACAACAGAAGAAAGAAACTGTTGCAAAAGAGAGTAAAATCCCATGAGTGGAGTTTCTCCCTGGTCAGCCTCAGTAAGAAGCTGAGATCCCTTATAAGATCCTCCAAAGCTAGCTGTGAAAACAAAATCGCCACTAATTCTAAGGACAACCACAAAGCATTCTATAGCTATGTCAAGAATCTCAATGACAACACCCAGATCTGCTTTGAGTGACAGTACAACTGCACAAAAATTACAGAACCAACTGATATTGCCAACATCCTGGCAGATAGGTTCAGTGTTAACTTTACCCCCCCTCACCCCCTAAAGGGCCCATATATATACAGGAAGAATGCAGAGTCCCTGTAATCACAACTATGCAGGTAAAAGCTGCACTCTCTAAAGCCAAAAACACAGCATCCATGGGACCAGACAACATGCCAGGCTGCATTTTACATGAACTTCAGAACGAACTGGCTCCCCACCTAAGCACCATGTTCAATAATAGCCTCACATCAGGCTTTGTGCCCACTGAATGGCGCACAGCAACAGTTATCCCACTCCACAAAGGGGGAGCCACCACTGATCCCTGAATCTATTGCCCTGTTAGCCTGATGAGCTTGGTCTGCAAGGCCGTGGAAAGCATCATCATGGAACTCATAAACAAAGACATTGGTAACCTCCAAACTCTGGATCCCACCCAGTTCGGGTTTGTGAAAGGCAGATTATGCCTCCTGAACCTGATCGACTTCTTTGAGGCAGTCACCAAAGCCGTAGATGAGGGTAAGGTGGTTCACACAGCCTGTCTTGACCTCGCCAATGCTTTCAACACCATCCCCCATTCTGGAATTATAGCTAAACTCACTAAACTAGGTATAAATCCCTATGTCACAAGATGGGTTGCCAACTGACTCACTGACAGAACCCACACTGCAAAAATTGCAGACTCCAAATCTGATCTCAAACCAGAGACAAGTGGAGTACCACAGGATTCAGTCCATGGATCTCTCCTGTATGGTATCTACTTCTCTAAAGCACAGGCTAACACAGAAGGCCTTTGGCTAATGAAGTTCGCAAATGACTGCAAACTGGGAGCCATAGTCAAGTCCCCAAATGATGTGGACATCCTACAGAAGGGCTTCACGGAGACAGATGCCTGGGTGTCAGAGCCATAGCCTCAAGCTCAATGCCAAAAAGTGCAGTCTCATCCCCTTTGGTAAAAACTCTGCACCTATAAACTACCACATAGGCAGCACTCTACTTAACAGCAAATGTGTGATAAGAGACCTTGGGACCCAGGTGGACAGTAGTCTCTCCTTTGATAGTCACATCGCCACAGTAGTCAGGAAGACCTGCTACGTGGCACATCTCATCATAAAAGGGTTCTAATCCAGGAAAAAAGAGGTCATTGTTCCCCTCTAGTCATCACTCATTAGACCCATTATGGAGTACAATGCCCCTTTTGGAATGTACCACACAAGACATCTGCAGCAGCTGTAAAGGCCACAGAAGTACCTCACAATGAGGATTACTTGCCACAAACAAGTGCCCTACACTGACCATCTCAAAAAACTCCAGCTTTACTCCATAGCATATCACCTACTCCGAGGTGATGTCTGCCTAACATATAAAGCTATGTCAAAACCAGATCTACTGGACATGCTACACCTGAAGAAATCCCAATCCCTCCGAGCTACATGCTCTAGGGACCTAAACCTTGTCACCACAATAAATAGGAGATGCTGGAGGGAAAGATTCCTGTCCCAGGGACTTCCCATACTCTGGAACAGGCTGCCCATCTATGTCAAACAAAGTTCTTCATTAACAGTCTTCAAGAAAAATCTTGATGAGTGGATGGGAAATAGGAAATACACCTCGGGGATCACTTCTGTGTCTCTGCTCGACATGGGCACAAGAAAATAACTTTCTTGGGTGGCATAAGCCAGGGAACCTTGTTGGCTAGGCTTATGTAGGCTATTGGGCCAATAGCCTAGTAACTACCTATGAACCTATGACCCTATGAATTAAAGGAAATAAATGACACCAAGTGATTGCCTCAGCTAATATCCCAAAAGGTTCCATGCAATGCATAGTATTCTTTTTCATTCATCATGGTCAAATTGAAATAAGTTCTAGTTGTTTTTTTCCTGTACATCCCTATCATTTCTGTGCTTCTTATATTTCTGTATTTGCTCAGATAGAATATGTTTATGTCAAGTCAATGTCAGAATACAAAACAGAGCTTTATGCATTTCTTTTAACACCATCTCAGTCTCTATATATTTATATACATCTATATATATATATATATATATATATATATATATATATATATATATATATATTAGTGCAATTTCATAATTTCAAGCATCATCTATATATTGTTATCTATACTTATATCTATTTATATCTATGTACTATGTATTTATATGCTTATCTGTTTATTCAGTTATTTATTTTTATTCTTTATTTCACATTTGATAGCTGTGTTGGTGTGCTGGCCTTTGCAGCCTTGATCTGGGTGAAACATGACAACAGTAAGACAGTAAAATAATCAATAGCTCATATAGAAGAGGGATATATATTGCACATTAAAAATACAAAGAAATACAGAGAAATAACAGAACAGCAATTTAAATATGAACCTAATCCATACTTCAGCAGCCATTCAATACAGTGTCATAAAATAGAATACACTAGGTTGTAGAGTTATAAAGTCAATTCAAGTAGACAACCATCGGAATGTAATACAGTACTTAACAGGATAGATATATCACTGAAATAATAAATCAGTATAGTATGCACACCAAGCCTATACTAGTATTGTATGACTGCATGCTAAAACAAATTAAGAATATTAAACTTGAGGAACATAGCTAAATTATAGTAGCAAGTAATTACATGCATAAACATACAACTAAATTAAAAGTACAAAACTTAAGTTGAACATAGACAAATTCTAATACCAAGCAATTGTAGACTTATGCATACCACACCAATATTCAGTGATGTCATACAATACCACATTAAGTATAATAAATTAAGTTGAACATAAATTGCAAGTAGCAAGTAATTACAATTTTGACAGTAGAAATACTGCCAGGAGTACACAAGCATATTTCTACAAAGCTGGTATATACAGTTAAGCTTTCATTCATTCTGGTACCACAACATAGACATTTAGGCTGAGTAAAATTATGTGGGAAATAGGATTTGGTCAAGATGAATGATTATGTGACTAGCTTTATGGCTAGCCTCTATCAATGAAGCAATTGCATTCATTTTTTCAAGTATTCCTTAAGAATTTTCTTGAAGTTAGCAGTATTATCAAGTCTCTGAATATTGGATTGCACCTAGTCCCAGTATGAAGGTGTGAGTGTGGTGAAAGTGTTTTCACCAGTATTTAACTTGAAAAGAGGCCTTACAAGTGAAAAAGAATTAGATCTTCAAAGGCTGTGAGGCCATTTCCAGTACAGTCATTTGTGGTAATGTGATAGGCTGTAACTGGTGCTGAAGAGTTAATGCATAAGGCCTCTCAGAAATAATGAGGTCCTGAGGGAGTTGGCTAACAATTTGGCCTTGCTGATAGCAAGACACTGATGTCCTTTGTTATTGGCAAAATATAACAAATGCAGGTTTTTGTTTTGTGCCATTTCTAGAATATTAATATTTGCAGCTGAAAGCATGCAAGTTAATGGAAGTCTATATTCAAGTGTAGTTATCAGCACATTAATGGCTGTAGAATGTGTGGTATCAGGGATTAAGATATTGTAAACCATTTATGAAAATTTTAGTTGGATTAATAAAACTCGGCTGACTTAAGACTCTATGTGTGTAGTAAAAGAAAAGGTCAGTCCCAACACAATTATCTGATATCATTGATTAGCAGTCCAGTATAGAAGTTTAGAGTAGTGATTTGTAATTGTCACAATGAGTGTTTTTCATTCTATGAATGGTCTCAACCAGCATTACTGCAGTTTTAGGTTCAAAGGTTCATAGCTAAGAACCAAGCGATCTATGCTTGCAATCTATCTTAAACATATCCAATTTATCATTTAAAGGTGAGACTCAAACGTAATGCCTTCTGTATATCAGGTAAGCACCTTAACCAGTATACCAACCCCAAATCCCCAATAACCCTACTAACCACCAACCCCCCAGTGGTTAGTGGTGTTACTGGTTTTCAGTATTCGTATGTCTGTGGCTAGCAAGTTCCAGAATAACTCAATGTCACTTTATAGAGTATAACATTGCCATCTGAGTTTTTCCTGTTCTATCATCTGCATAAAATATGCAGCTGAGTGAGAGAACATCCCAGGGAATATCACTTATAAACAGTGATAATAGAACAGGCCCTGGAATGAACCAATGAGGAATTCCACATACTTACATCTATATTTGTATTTTATGTGTGTACCGAAGTGCATTCATGTGTGTCTAGATGTGTGTGTTTTGTGTGTGTGTGTGTGTGTGTGTGTGTGTGTGTGTGTGTGTGTGTGTGTGTGTGTGTGCGTGTGCGTGTGTGTGTGTGTGCGTGTGTGTGTGTGTGTTGGAAAGCACTTAGGTTGATCTGCTGATTTGTTAGTGGCAGTTGGACATACTATCTAATACTTACCTATAAACCTTGATTATGATATACATGGCACCAATTCTATATATGACAAAATCAGGATAAATAACAGAAGGCTGAGTACAGATCCTTGCATGATTCAATGGCTGCAGTAGTTATAGAGGGCATCTCTCACACCTATCTGGCCAACCCAATAGTTTGTACCCATTGAGTGATGAAAATATTTGTAACAGCTTTAACCAGTTTTGATATAATATCAGAAAAAGAGATAGTAGTCAGAGCACTGATATATGTCATTAATTGGCAATTTATAATAAAGTTAATGAATTTAACTATGTTCTTGTAACATGATCACCTCAAAAGTACATAGCAAGTCTTGTTGATACTTACTGATAACATATATGCATAATAAACATTATAAATAACAACAGCTTAATCAACACACATTCAATGACATGTCCATAGTTGTTTGTTAAGCTAACTGGCCTGAATTGCTAAGTAAATTCTTTATCCTCATATTTCTACTGGGATAACATTTCAGGTGAGCAGCACATACACATGGGATCGTAGAATTGTAGGAAATAGAAGACAATTGTCACATGATACCATTATATACCTTACCAGTACCTACCCATAGACTGAACTGCTGCTCATGAAGTGGGTCAGTCCAGTCAAACCAAGGGTGAATTTATGACTACCAATCTAATCATCCAGTTTCTGTTTGAAGTAATATAATGTATCACACTGCTACATTAATTAAAAACTTGAAAAGTGAAGTTAAGGAAAGCTATTAAAAAAGAAAATGAAGACTATGAACAACTCCTGTTATTCCTTTATGTCTCATGCTGTTTCAGCTTTCTATGTGCTCATGAGCAGCTTGTGCTAGATTATCCATAATAATTGTATACATTATAATATATGTAGAAGGGCTTTCAATACAGCTGCTGAAGGAGCTGAGAAGAAATAGTAAGAAGAAAGAAAAACTCTGTTAAATATCTTGCCTGAATCCTTATCTCTTTTTCTCACTTTATGTTTATCAAATATTGGTCCAGTAGAATTTTTCCTTCTGCCCTTCCCCATCTCTAGTAAGCATTTAGCCTGTGATTGGCTCTCAAACTGCTACAGAGATTCTCTGCCTTATTCCGTAACTACCAGGATAAGTTACTGCTCCTCCATGTCATAAATAGAATAAAAAGTTACTGAATAATGAATAAGTTCATAGCTTCATAGGAGGTTATTTGGCTAGAGGCCCTAGAACCATTACATGCTTAGCCTTGTTAATCCTGAGTTGCCTCAATTGTCTTTGGTTAGATGGACATAATTTGCAGAGCACATCTATGATAAACACTGACTACCCTTGTCCATGACGGACATGAGTGGCAAACCCTAGGGGGAATTTGCGGTCTGCCTTCCATTTGTCCAGGTCGGACTTGAATAGGGTCAGTAAGGAGCTCAGCTTCACATGAACTGGAAGTTTATTCCAGAATACGGGCAATCTCTGGGAGATATATCTGTCTCTCCAATCTCTAGAGTGAGTGCCATTTGACTTGCGGGTATTCCAGCATATCCATCACAGCAGGGTCACAGACTGTCCTGTAGGCCAGGCACAAGTTGGCTTTCAGCAGCCTATATGATACAGAGTACAGTGGTGGGGCTTTCAGTATATCCATGTAAGTCATGGTTTGGAGGCTTTGTATTTTCTTGGTGAGAAACCTCTGTGGTCTCTCCAGCTGCTGCAGGTGTCTGCTGAAGTACATGCAGAAGGGAGCACTGTACTCTGTTAATGATCTGATGAGTACAGTGGAGAAATAACATCTTTTGACTTGGATGCAATGCCCCTACTTATGAGATGAGAAATGTAGAAGGTTTTCCATACCACTGTGGAAACTTGGCGGTCAACATTCAGATTTTCATCTAGTTACCAGATATCACACCACTGGGTTTGAACTTAGGGTGGTGCTGTCAATATTGTAATTAACAGGGAATTCCACTTTGCCAAATGGGATAATAATTAACTTTTTTGCATTTAGTTTTAGACCATGGCTTTGGCACCAGTTATTTGTCTGTTATCCCCTTGTGTAATATGCTAACATTATTGGGAGACTCAATGATTGCACCCAATTTACAATCATTAGTGAGCCCAGTAAGACAACAGCTGTCTACTTTAGCCTGACCTGTTGAAAAATAGATTCCAAACAGTAAAGGGCCCAACACAGATCCTTGTGGTACGCCAGTGGTGATGGCTCTACTGGTAGAGGTTGTATCACCAATTTTGACAGTATGTGTTCTGTCATTGAGTTAATTGGCTACCCATCTAGTGATGTAAGGGTTAATCCAAAGCTGGCAGAGTTTTTAAATGATACTTGAGTGAGGATTGTGTCAAAAGCCTTGGCTAGATCAAATAGGCAGTATGCACTGTCTTATCTGGATCCAGGGCTTTTGTGACCTTCTTAAAGAAGTCTACTAGGTTTAACAAAGCCAAACTGGGGTGGGTCTAGAGTTTGAAGGTTACCTATGTCCTTGTTGATACGGTTCACAAAGATTCTTACCATGGCAGGGACAGGGTGTGAAGTTTACCCCAAATCTGTCAGCTAGCAGGTTGGACATTTCCTCCGGTATAGTATGAATGGTACCATCTACTACTGGTTCAGCACATAGCTGGGCATTCCTTTTTAGATTTTGGATGTAGTTAAAGAATGACGTATGATTATCCTTAGCTAGAGATGACATTTTACCATTGTAATTAGCTTTAGAGGACTTTACAAGATTTATGATTTGCTTGTTAAAGCTGTGGAGGGAATTCTTCCTCTGCTGAGTCAGTTCCCTCTTGTTCTTAGACATCAGTTTTTCCTTTTGTTATATAATTTGTTTATACTTGAAGTACACCAGGGTGGCTTGTTTTTTCATGGGGACCTGGTTTTAATCTGGTCAGGCACAGCTGAGTCTATACAGATGCTTAAGTGTTTATTGAGTGCATTTATGTACATCTCTGCGTAGGAGTCTTTGTTGTCTGTGATTGCGGAGGGTATAAAACTTTTTATATTATCACTTAGCAGGCTGTAGTTTGCTTTAGAACAGCGTTTTAGTTTGTTTTTGCTTCTGTAGTGGTGACAAGTTTAATTGTTAGTTCGAACAAGATTGATTTATGGTCTGACCTTATAAGGGAGGGCATCACACGGGGGAGTGCAGTGAACCCCCATGTTTGTGTGTACAGGACATTTAAGCCCCTTATGGGGGTGCAGACTGTCTGTTCCAGAGCATTTGTATTGACAAATTCCAGGAGCCTCTGGGTGAGCATCAAACCACACATGCACTCAAGTCATACTTACATGTTTGTCACCCATTCAATGGAATGATAGTTGAAATCTCCCATGACTAAGGTATTGGACTGTATAGTGAGTGACTCCAGTAAGTCCAGGTAGGTGGTGTGCTTTTCTTGTTCCATGGTGTGGGGCCTATAGCTAGCAATAAGGTGGTAGGGTATTTTGCCTATAGTTAGTTGGACATGAAGCAATTTGAGAGAGTTGCACTGTTTGACCAGTCTTGAGGTGTACTTGGCTTTAATGAAGATGGATACACCTCTACCTTTGGTTCTTTCAAGCTCATTTTGAGGTCTGAATGCATGGAAAGCATTGTAGCCTTGCATGGCCGAGATGCTCTTTGTGGCCTTGACCCATGTCTCAGTGACTGCACAGAAGTCAGCATTTTCCAAGGTGAAGAGTGCTTCCAGAGAGTGGAATTTCATGTTTAGACTCCTAGCACTAAGCAGTATAACCTTGAGTTTGTCTTGAGTAGATTTTATTACATCAGAAATGTTGTTGTTTTGACATTGCCTAAAAAGGCACTATGGGTGAGGCAAGCACCTTTGTCAGTATCCAAAAGTCTAGAGGAGACAGGTGCAGACCATCTCTGGTAAAGCAGTATGATCTGTTGACCATGTCTTTCCAGGCTAACAAATACTGGATCTCCCTGAACTGACACCACAAGCTAAGCCAATTGTTGAATTCAATCATTTTTTTGTTTATATTGTGACATCATCCTGGGTGAAGGTAGAATGTTGCTTAGGGCTAGAGTCATACCTGCCTGGAACACATAATCTGAGAGTTCAGTTGTATCTTTCTTCGTGTAGTCCAGAGAGGTATGTCTCATGTCATTCACCCCAACATGTACTATGACATAGCCATAACCGTACTTGTTGTTGAGTGACTTGAGTGCATGTTTGATTTGATGGATACTGGCACCTAACTGGCAGCTGACATCTGCATGTCTCACTATGGAGTCGCCTATGACGAAAACATTAGGTTCTGAGGTGATTTGCATTAGGGGGTTTATTGGCTGAGACACTGGTTTATGTGTTATTATGTGCAATGGTTTCTATCTGAATAGCATTTTCTGCAAATAATTTACATTTGGGAGGTCTGTGCTCTTTTGGTTGGTTTCTAGTGAGTACTTTTGCGTATGTGAGTTTATGTGTCATAACCTCATTTTGTGTGAGAGGTGAAGTGTGTCTGTTTGATGGCTGGTTTGTTGTGACGTGAGAGAACTGATTGCAATTTCATAGTGAAATTACATCTTTCACATAGTGTATTTGTTTCTTTTAGGAGAAACTTGTTAGTATACATTAGGCAATTACTATATTGCCTCAGGATGCCCATGTCAATCAGACTGGCTGGTGAAATTATGGGAAGCTGTCCATCCATTATATGATGGGAGACTGCCCGTCCATTATGTATAAGGTATTCTTTTGACGCAATTTGTTTTCAAAGGGCATGTTTCCAAAGAACAACAGTTTTTTTAAGAGTTCAATAATTGGTCAGCCTTGGTGATACAATGATTAGCTTTGTCGCCTCGCAGCACGAGGTTCACCAGTTCAGTTCTTAGCCGGAGCGGCTTCTGTGTTGAGTCTGCATGTCTTACCTGTGCTCAAGTAAGATTCAAAGGCATGCAGTAGGTGTGTGTGTGTGTGTGTGTGTGTGTGTGTGTGTGTGTGTGTGTGTGTGTGTATGTGTGTGTGTGTGTGTGTGTGTGTGTGTGCCTGCTGTGAAGGCTGGGAGCTGAGTTGGGAACTCAATACCATAAAAACTCCACTGCCAATCAATATGCAGACCGGTTATCCACTGTGGTGACCTCTAACAGGAGAATCTGAAAGACATTGCTTAGCTACTGCATAGAGTAATTATGGATCTACCTTGAATAGGATAAAGAGGAAACTGGAAAATGAATAATGTATTTCATCAACATTTGTATTGTATTCACAAGCCCCCCATTTTCAAATCTCATTAATTCCTTCAGGAGTCCATTTTTCAGAGCATCAACACCTGTCAGGAACTTAAAGACAGATATCATCAGTGTTTCCTGTTAGTGTACCCTATTTAATTTGATTTTTTTATCCCTTTCTTTAAGAATATATTATAATATCTTACAAATGTACAACCTGACTGCACAATATGGTCACACATATTACCACTTTGATGTCACCCATATCTAACTTTAAATGAATGTCCTGCTCTTTTAGTATTTGTTTGATATTCATATATTAGTTTCACTGCAATTTTATCTCACTTGATGAGCTTCCTAATTCTGACTCCTATTTCTTAGAGAACCATTTCTGTGACTGTTCATTTTTTCAACCGGACTTTACCCAGTGTGATCCTTATAGTGGGTGCAATGGGTAGCCATACAAGATTCAATTAGTTTGTTTCACATATAACTGCAAAACTGTAATGCAACTGAGCCAGTTAAATGCTACTGGATTTCAATAATGGCTATAGTGGCCTTCCAGAATATTTTGAGTTATTCTAGTAGGCTAGGTATCTAAGAATTTAGTGCCTGATCAGTGAAAAGTAGTGACAGTTGAACTGAAGTTTGCTGTACTGAGCTCAGAAAGTTTTTTGGCTCTACTAAGATCTTCTTTTACATATAGTTTATGTTATTCTTAACAGACAGTGTAACAGAAGTAGCTGAATGAAATTCCAGTTGAAAGCACAGTCTAAGAGGGAGAATCTAGCTGTACAATCTAAACTGGTAAAATAATTCGAGGATCTCAAGTCAAACATGAGTTAATTGTTTGATAGCATGGGATAAAAAATGCAAAAAAATTGACTGGAGTATGGGATTAAAAACTCCATTGATTAAATTGGACATGCAGTAAATTAGAAAACTGTATGTTTAGGTGGGCTAAGTGGTCCTTAAGTGCTGCTTAAATCTATATCTAATCTTATTTTTCTGCAAATAAGTTGTACTTCAAGTGAAAAACATAATAGACTGTCAAACATCCCCTTTTTATCTCTCATTTTTCACCCTTGACTATCACATAATTGCATTTTTTAAAGGGATAAACATCTTAACATTCTCCACTCCCCAAAATATGATACATAGTTCATAGGTTCATATATGGTTACTAGGCTATCGGTCCAAGAGCCGTGCTGACATGTATCAATACCCCAAAATTCAAAGCAATTATTGTTTGAAATATCACCTTTAATCAGTGGAATGCACTTTCCAAGTCCAAGTTTTTTGAACCAATGGCATACTTCATCTGTGTTCATTTCTTCAAGAGTCTTTGTAGTACTATCATCAGAAATCACCTGAAACAATAAAATGCTTGCATCACTCATAAATATTTTACTGACTTCAGCATTGTAACCCTGATTTACTGCAGCTCACAAATATCCCCATTTGCTAAAATTATTCTGCAAATATCAAACTTTTCACGGAATTTTTTTTTTTTTCAAAACAAGTTTATTGTTTTAACATATAAGAGAAATATCATAACAATTTTATACAAATAATTAAAAATAGGTATTATTATAATATTCAACAAAACAACTAAAGTATTTACAAAGACATCCACTACAATCAGATCAATTAATTAAACTAAAATACTGTGCTATTGAAATTAGAATTTTTTTAACAAATTTTGTAAATTATCCCATACAATAAAATGTGATGTTTTTCTAGTTGTTCTCATTCTAATTGTGCTTATTTCCATATGACACATTATATTCATAACATTTTAAATTCATTGAACGAAGGAGGTGTATCTGAAATCCAATTTCTAGTTATTATTTTCCTAGCCACTGCTAGGATAGACCATAACAAGGGAAGCTTAATCTTTTTAACACATTGAGGTACAGGTGTGTTGAATAATATAAGAGACTTAAAAATAATGAAATTATCTGTAAAAAGAGCCTGCAAAAATTCATTAATTGACTTCCAGTATTCTTTCAACTTCATACAGTCATAAAACATATGAGCCCAGTCAGCATTAATTTCTACATTACATCTCTTACATAGATTATCTTTATTATTAATTTTATTCATCATCAAAGGTGTATAAAAGATCTATGTAAAAATTTCCATGTATAAAGTCTCCAGACAATGGAAGATGTAGTTCTATAAGCAGATTCCAATATATATTGTTTATCTTGTTGAGTTGGTGGGTCCCCATTAATAGATGTGAAATAATTCCAGTATGAATCTACATTGTAAAAAGTTTCTTGTCTGATAATTTTATGTATATATGAAAGTTTACCTTTATCAGAAACTTTATGCTGTAAATTTATTATCAAGTAATCTATCAGTTTTGGAATAGATTCTTTAACTGTTATAGACATTAGATCTATTCTATCAATGAGATGTTGTCTAAAGATCTGAACCTCTAACCAGCAAGTTTTTCTTAGATCAAATTCTTGTTTTAAGAAATCTAGATTTTTAACTTTATTATCAGATATCAGCTGATACCAGTACTTTAGATTATTATCTATAGCTAAATGAACTCCTTCAGAAGTAGATGACATAAGCATACCCTGAGTATAAATTATAGGGAATACAATAAAATTCCATTCCCTATACTTAGGGTACATGAATATAAAGTTACGATAACTAATAATAATATTTAATGGGTAACAGACCATATGTTTAGGTGTAATAGGTGAAGTACAAAATTCCTTTAGCAACCACAACATGGAGTTATTTATAATCATATTTTTATGTGTTAAGGAGATTTTCATGAAGTGCATACTAATTAGCTCCCAATAATCTTTCCATTTTGCGACATATGACCGATCTATTAATAAAGTAATAACTTTTATAATAGAAGAGATAATATATAAATTAAAGTCTGGAAAAGAAATACCCCTTGAGACCAGCTATTAGTATGTTTCTTTAATGCAATCCTAGGTCTATTAGGTGCCCATAAGAAATTTAACATTAGTGTATTCAGTTTCTTGATAGTTATTTTTGTAGGTGAAAGTATTATTGATTGTATTAAGTATAAAATCTTGGGGAATATTATCATTTTAATAATTGTAAGTCTCTCCTCCATAGTAAAAAACATATTATTCCAGGTATTAAAAAGATTTTGTATATTAAGAAAACAGGTATTATAGTTATTATATATAATAGATTTAATATATTTAGATAGTATTATACCTAAATAAGTTATCTGACCTGAGTTGGGTACATATTTAGTAAAATCACTAATGAGAGTATTTTTTCGTGTATATATAGGTAGTATTTTAGTTTTTTCTTCATTGAATATTAAACCAGAAATACTTTTAAAATTCATCATTTTATCAAATAAAGACTGCATAGAAGAATTAGATCCTGCTGATGTAATTAGAACATCATCTGCAAAAAGTTGAATTTTTGATGTTGTATTTTCTTCTATTTCAAAACCCTTCACGGAATTTTTGAAGTTATCTGGACTGAAAACAAACATATCGATGTTTAAACTAATTTAAATATTAAGGTATCTATACATGAGTTTTTACAGCAGAAAACTAGTGCCAGGTTTAGTGTTTCTGACTCACAGCACAGATTTGTCTTGTTTGGTTCTTATTTGGGGTGCCATTTATACACAGCCTGCATAATATCCTCCCTGTGTTTGTGCAGATGTTGGCTAACATATTTTCATTCATAAAATGTGCTGTAAGGGAAATGTTGATTCTACAAATTGGTGGTAGGCCTGCATATCGGGAACCAATCATCTTTGTTCTATATGACATCAATTTTAGTGCCTTAATTTCACAATCTGGTTGTATTAATGTGACAGATTTTTATACTGCCTTATTTTCATACAGGGAAATCATTGCGTCAGATTCCATAAAGTTCACACAATCTGGAGGAGTGCAGGGCATTCCTCACAAAAATGCAGATGGTGATATGAAAAATATATCTCAGTGTATGGAGAACAACTCAGTCCAATGGAGACATAACAACAACATCTGCACAACCTCAAGCAGTCTAGTCCAACCTGTCTGCCAAGAAAAGTTGTTTATAAAGTGAAATATATATGTGCATTTCCAATGTACAGCTATAGAAATAGGTTCATAGGTTCATAGGTGTGTACTAGGCCCTAGAGCCTTTAGAAGCCTAACCAATAGAAGTGCCCTGGCATCATGCCGCCATTAGTTCCTGGTGCCTGTATCAAGTAGAGCCACTGGAGTGATCCCCGGTGTGAACTTTCTATTTCCCAGCCACTCATTAAGATTTCTCTTGAACAGGGCCAGTGAGGTGCTTTGCTTGACATGTATGGGAAGTCTATTCCAGAGCATGGGCAGACTCTGGGTTATGAACCTGTTCCTCCAGCATGTTCAATTGATTGTGGTAATGAGGTTGAGGTCCCTGGAGCATGTGGTGTGGAGGGATTGGGATTTCTTTTGGTGTAACATTTCTAACAGAGCTGGGTCAGACATGGCTTTGTAAGTCAAGCAGAGATCACTTCTTAATAGACGATATGAGACAGAGAAAAGCTGGAGATTTTTCTCTGTCCATGTAGGGCATGTGTTTAAAGCCTAGGATCCTCTTTGTGAGGTACTTTTGTGGCCTTTCCAGCTGTTTCAGGTGTTTAGTGAGGTACATGCCAAATGGGGCATTATACTTGATGACTGGCCTAATGAGGGAAGAGTAGAGAGAGATGATGACCTCTTTCTTCCTGGATGCAAAACCTTTGGTAACGAGATGTGCCACATAGAAGGACTTACTGACCACAGTGGCAATGTGGTGGTCAAAGGAGAGGTTGTTGGCAACCTGTGTCTCAGATCTCTTATAATGCCTTCAGTGTTCAGTGGGCTACCATCAATGTGGTAATTTGTGGGAAATGAGTTTTTCCCAAAGGGGATGATGACACATTTTTTTGGCATTAAGCTTAAGGCCATGGTTTCGACACCAGTCATTGGTCTCAGTGAGGCCTTTCTGTAGGATGTCTACATCACTTAGCAAGTTAATAATGGGTCCCAGCTTGCAATTGTCAGTGAACATGGTCAGCCAGAGTCCCTCCGTGTTGGCCTGGACTTTTGAGAAGTAGATGCCAAACAGGAGATGACCCAGGACCAACCCCTGTGGGACTCCACTCATGACTGGTTGGCAGTCTGACTTGGAGTCTGCTACTTTCACACTGTGGGTTCTATCTGTGAGCCAGTTTGCAACCCACCTAGTGATATAGAGTTTGATGCCTAGTTTGATGAGTCTATCAATAATTCCTGAGTGAGGAATGGTATTAACGGCCTTGGCCAGATTGATGTAGGTTGTATGAACTGACTTGTCTTCATCCACAGCTCTGGTGACTGACTCAAAGAAGTCAACCAGGTTGAGCAGGCATGATTTACTCTTCACAAAACCAAACTGCATGGGATCCAGAGTTTGGATATACCCCATATCCTTGTTAATTAGGTCCATGATGATGCACTCCAAGACTTACATATCAGACTTGTCAGGCTAATGGGGCAACAATTCCCAGGGTCTGTATTTTCTCCCCCTTTATGGAGTGGGATGACTGCAGCAGTGCACCATTCTGTAGGGATGAAGCCTGAGGTGAGGCTGTGATTGAACAGGGCACACAGGTGTGGTGCCAGTTCACTTTGTAGCTCATGTAGAAAACAGCCATGGATACTGTAGGGTCCCATGGAAGCTGTATTCTTGGTCTTGGACAATGTAGTTTAACCTGTGCTGCAGTAAGGTTGGGTGCCTGACATTCTTCTGGTATTGTGATTGATCCTTTAGGGGGGGATAGAGGGGTTAAATTGGCACTGAATCTGTCGGCCAGTATGTTGCCAATATCTGTTGGCTCAGTGTAGGAGGGACCATTGTGCAGTAACTCAGAGCAAATATGGGTATTGCAGTGGAGATTCTTGATATAACTATAGAAGGCTTTGTGGTTATTTTTAGTGTCTAGCACAATTCTGCCTTCATAGCTAGCTTTAGAGGTTTTGATGATGGACCTCAACTTTTTAATAAGGGAGTTTTTTCCAGTCTTGGGACTTCACATTTTTCTGCAACAGTCTCTTCCTTCTGTTGTAGAGTTTGTTAATGGCAGGGGACCACCAGATTGGCTTCCTTTTTTGAAGGAGAGCATCTTGGTTCTGTTGGGTATAGCTAGTTCCATGCATTTATGTATGTGTTCATACAGAGCATTGGTGCATGATTCAGTGATCATGCACCTATTTTCCATTTGCATGGATGCTCTGAAGTTAGCCACCTCTGTTTTTAGGAGCCCAAAGTCAGCTTTGGATAAGTTTTTCATGGTAGTTAACTTTGCTGGTCATGTGGGTGAGATGTGGATTTCCATGGTAATTAGTTTTTGGTCAGATCTAACCAGGGAGGAATTGACTATTGGTGTTGAGCAATGGTTGCCCATGCTAGTAATAACCAGGTCAAGGATGTTGGTTCCTCTAGTGGGGGTAAGAATTAGTTGGTTAATGAATTCCAGGAAGTGTTAGGCAAGTGTATTGGTGCATGAGCAGCTTTCCCAGTTGATGGAGGGGTAGTTAACGTCACCCAGTATGAGAGTGTTGGGTTGGACCTTAATAGTTTCCAGGGTGCTTAGGAATGTGGAATGAGAGTCTTGGGACATGGATGGGGACCTATAGCAGGCTATGACCTGAATTGCCGCCTTACCCACTGTTAGTTGTACCTGAAGTATCTTCGATGCGTTATGCTGGGCTAATAGTCTGGAGGCATGTATGTCCTTTATGAATATGGAGATGCCACTGCCTTTGGAGCTTTGGTCCATTTTCTGGGGATGAAAGGTGTGGAATGAGTTATAGGGTGGTAGCACAGGGGTGCTTTCTGCTGCTTTAAACCAGGTCTCCGTTACAGCACAAATGTTGATGTTCTCCATTTTGAAGAGTGCTTTGAGTGAGTGCATTTATTTATAGCTGTTACGGTGGTAATTTGATCTTTGGAACACTGCCTAAAAATGGCACTATAGGGGTGGCAAGAGCCTTAGCCAGTATCCTGAAACCTAGGGGTGACAGATGCAGGCTATCTCCGGCAAAGAATCCAGTTCTGTCAATCATGTCATCCCAAGCAGACAGATACAGGATCCCCTCAGAATGACACCAAAAACTTAGCTGATTGTTGAAGATAATCATTTTCTGTTTGTACTGCTGTATCATTCTGGGTGACAGTAGGATGCTGCTCAGGGCTAGGGTCATACCTGCCTGGCCACATAATCCAAGAGCTCCTCCATGTCCCTTTTCATGTAGTCCAGGGAGGTATGTCTCAGGTCATTCACACCCACATGGACAATGACAGAGTCATATTTGTACTTGTTGTGGAGTGACCTGAGTGCATGTGTTATGTGTTGGATCCTGACACCCATAGACAGCTGACTGCTACCTTCTCCTTATTCAATCTAGTGAGTGGGACATAAGTGTGCCTCACTATTGAGTCACCAATGATTAGTGTATTGGGCAAGCTGTTTTGCCTTATGGACTTAGGTTGAGGGGCACACTGTGTAGGTGAGCTATGTGTCTTTTGATTTGTGCTGTGTTGTGGTGCTCGAGTGTGCTTCTGATTTGGAGGTCTTTGCTGGTTGGGTAGATTTCTATTGAGAGCCTCCACTGAGGTGGGTGTGTGGTTTGTGTTTTTATGTGAGAGCTGTGATGGTGGGTGTTCTGGAGGGCTATGTGTTCCATGTGGTGTAGTGCAGGTCTTGACTTTCTCCTCTTGAACAGCTATTCCAGTCTTGGCTGGAGAGTGCATATCTTCCAGTTTGAATATATAAGTGCATCCCTCACAAGCCTGAGTGTTGGGAGGTAAGAGGAGTGGGTTGTCATTATACATGACGCAGCTGCTACACTGCCTCAGAATGCCCACGTCACCAGGTTAATAGGAGAAAGCACAGGGAACTGACCTTTAGACATGCCAGGAGTGATGGTAATTATTAATAAGTACTGGAGCTGTTTCCTTATAGGATGTTTAGTGCTGTTAGCTCTTATGTGTGCCACAATAATTGCTACAACAAACCAGATGAAGTGCTACATGAATAAGCTAGTTAAATGCAAGAGAGAAGAGAACTAGCAAGATCTAGTGGAAAAATTTAAGAACCAACTTTCTAGCACTGGTAATAGTTTACCCTAGCTTAGTGGCGCTACTTATACAAGCAGCTCAATGCAACTTACTGTAATCATTGAAAATTACCAGGTAAAAGAAATGTGTTCAATCTTTCTAGAAAGTGACAAATATCCACAGTCATGGATATCATTGTAATAATAGTGATGGCGAACCTATGGCACACTTATTTATTTTATTTTATTTATTTATTTACTTTACATTTGTTAACTGGGCTAGTCTGGCTGAGCTTTTGGCTAATTTCCAGCAGAGACCCGGGGAAAAAAGCTCCTCAGAACTAGAAAACAATTTATTAAATTTTAGTAACATAGTAGTAATAATCCGCTATAGGATCTTACAAGCAGAGACCTGTAGAGAAAAGAAATCTCCTCAGGCAATTCAATTATACAGAGCATTAACAATTGGCAGACAAGTATGTGAGTAGTTACAAACAAGGTTTTAAACAATTAGCAGAAGAAAATGTGACTAGTTACAATATTATTTAAGCTGCTAAGAGCAAAATGAGTTAATAGGCAGAGGCTTGTTTAAAGTGGGTGGGATCTAGTTGTATAGGAGTTTGGAAACAAGAAAGGAAAGTAAGAATGGCTAGTAGGAGATGTAGGGGAGGTAGAGTATAGGAGACAGACTAGACAGGTAGGTTGTTTTGAGACTAAGAATTAAGAGTGGTTGGAGATAGAGGAAGGGAAGAGGTAGAAGAGGCAAGGGAATAGTGTTCGAGATAAATTAAGAGTGAGGTGGTGAAATATGTAAAAGGATAGTGGTTTCAGGGTGGTTGTCTACAGTGACAAGACCACTTTGTTTTTAGGTATTTCCTTGTGGCTAATTTGAAACTTTTGTTATGCTGGAGGGATTTTATTTCTAATGGGAGTTGGTCCCAGGATGTAGCTGGGTTATAGTTATAGAGAAGGCAGCCTATTTTGTTTTTTGGTTTGTAGATGTCTAATAATTCTTGATTTGAGCTGTGTAGAGTCCTAGCAGGGGAATATTTGGATATAATAGTGGAGAGGCTGGGGCAGAAGGAGGGTAGATAGAGGATAGAGTGGATGATTTGTAGTTGGTACAGTTGGAGCAGCTGAGGGAATTCTAGCTAGTCTAGTTGCTGTAGTGCTAAGCAGTGGTGTGACTTGTAGGTTTGATTAGCTGCAAATCTGGTGATCTTATTATAAACAAACAACCAAACCAAAAACCGCCTCCAGAGGAAGCCTTAATAGGCAAAAATAATAAAATGAAAAAAAAGTAAAATGAAAACAAGGCTTCCACCACAACGAAAAGTTCACTGAGAAATTCTGTTAAAATGTAGGCTTTAATAAAACAAAGAAATAAAAAGCACAAATTGTGCTGTTCAAGTTGCAGGTCAAACAGGATAAGCGCTTTCAGTTAAAAAACCTTCTTCAGATCCTAGTGTGTAGACCTGACTTACTGCTGTTAAATAAAGATCCTTAATTGCTCAACTAATCACATACAGCAATCAGATGCACACCTTCCTTAAGCCTCCATTTCATTTCTTAATTAGGCTTCTCTCTTTCAAAATTGGTTTAATAGCAACTGCTCTATTGAGCCCTGGAAATAAATTAGCTTTGAGGTTCATGATCCATTTGCTTTCTACCTTTTCTGTTTTGTTGACAATGTCTCCTCCACGGAGGTTAGTAGTCACATTTGAGATAACCATAAAGCTAAATGAATGCCCTGGATTTTCAGGCACATGTCCATATAGGGCATTGGTTACCACTTTATTCTTGATGTCTAACAGGTGGCGAAGTATCCGTTCCTTAAACTTTCTATTGGTCTTTCCTACATAATAGGCTTGGCACAAATTACAAGTGCCAACGTATATAACATTCTTTGTCTTGCAGTTAGCAAAACCAGAGATTTTAGAGCATTTGTTAGTTACTGGGCGAACAAAACTGATGGAACATTTAATGTGGCTGCAAGCTTTGCAAAAGCCACATTTCCAAGTTCCTAATCTATTTCTTCCTTCTGTACTCTGCTTATTAGGTATTCCATCATAGCTGCACAGTAAATCTTTTAAGTTCTTCTATTTTTTTATAACCAAACTTAGGTGTTTCCCCTACAATTCTCTTAATTTTACTGTCAGCAGTTAAGACTGGCCAAAATTTCTTGATGGTTTCAAAGACATCAAAGGAGTTAGTGCTGTAGGTCATCATGCATTTGGAGACTGTTGCTGTTCCTGCCTTTCTTCACATCAGTCTGCTTCCGTTTCGAGTAGTATGGTTGCCCTTTGTTGTATCGAATGGACATTGCTTTGCCTTTACTCATGACTAATTGTTTTTCATTATAGCCTCTTGAAGCAAAATTCTGTAAGAGTTTGTCTTGTTCCTGCAGAAAATCATCGTCAGTACAGAACTTGGATATCCTGGTCACTTGATTTTCAACAATATTCTGAAAAACATGTCTCGGGTGCATGCTATTGCAGTATAGCATATGGTTCCTCCAATTTGGTTTCCTGAATATAGTGGTGCCAATTCCTTTGCTATTATTCATTGAAATTCTCATGTCTAAGAACTCAATCTCACTTGCTGACGTTTTGACTTTGAATCTTAAAAAGCTAGTCGTACTTGTTAAATAGTTGACAAAATCATTAAGGCACTGCATACTGCCCTTCCATAAGAATATAACATCATCCACAAACCTATTGTAAAAGATGATGCATTCCTTCCATTCATTTTTCGTATCCATTTCCCATTGCCTTTCCCATTCAGCTAGGACAATATTGGCATAGCTTTTTACACAGGGGGTGCCCATGGCTACTGCCCATTTCTGCCAATAGTAGCTCTCACCATAGAGGAACACATTGCTCGCCAGGACCAATTCCAGGAAGCTGCAGACTAGATTCACATCCATGCTTACTTCAAAATGAGAGGCAAAGTCCCTTACTACTTCTATTCCTAGATCGTTGGGTATGCAAGTGAATAAATGGTTGATGTCCATTGTCAACTCTCCAGACACTGGTCAGTTGCTGGAGAGACTGTATGAAAGAATGGAGCAAGAAAGCTCTATAGATAACCTAATTTTGGTGATGATTAATATTATCACCAGGGGAAATATAGATTGCTCCGACAGTGGTGTTGAAACTGCTAAGTTTGAAGTTGGTCAGTAGGAGTTCAGCTGGTGAGAAGGAGGGTAAGTCTAGTGTGGGTCTGGTTTGGGAAAGACGATTGGAGTAGAGTATGGAGACTCCTCCTCCTTTTCTTTTAGGTAGAGTTAATCTAAGGATATTATAGCCAGTAGGGATGATTTCACTGTCAAGATGGTGTGGTTTTAATCATGTTTCAGTTAGGGTAACTATGTCAGGAATATAGTTAGCTATCCAAGCTTGGAGTTCTTGAACTTTATTTACAAGGCTACTGACATTGATAGAGCAGAATTGTACTTGTTTTTGTGGGTTGGAGGGGTTGGCAGGTTTAGATACAGGGGGTTTATTGTTCAGGGTAGTGTCTGTAGGGCCTGGGTTAGGATGAATGTCACCAGATAGAAGTAGATGTTTGTAATGGGGTTTTAATTTGAGTAAGTAGACTTTTTTTTTTTGTTTTAAAGGGAGGGGGGTATTTTTATTTTAGGAATGGGAGTGGTCGGGAGAAGGATGCAGGGACAGATTAGTAGATAGGGTTGTGGTGTAGTACTTGAGTTAAGAGTGGTGTTTGAGGGATGGAAATAGGGAGCAGGTAATTGTGAGTGATAGGAGGTGATGTGATAGAGTATAAGGAGTTGAGAAGGTAAGAGTATAGTTTGAGTTGTAAGAGACATGTCACTTTATTGGATGTAGAACAGAGGAGGAGAGGAAGGGGTGGGAATAAGGTATAGTAGTCTTTGATAGTGGATGTGTGGAGAGGAGCAAAGAAGGGAGGTATAATGAGAACAGGAAGCAGAGGGGTGGGGGATTTGGGAGGAGGAGAGGGGGTGTGGTTCTATGGATAGGTATAAAGGTAATGACATGGGGGTGGGTGAGGAGGGAAGTGAGCAGAGTGAATGGAGTGGGGCTACACCATCCAGGTTGAACTTAGCTAAAAAAAAAAAACTATCAGCTAGTCCAGGGACACTTACTAGAGATGCTACACCTAGGGGGCTTTCAGCTTTAATTAGAGCAAATATGGCATCCAGGGTTTTTAAAACCTTTGGTCTGTTGTACCTGAGCTATCACTTGGGGTGGGGGAAGGGAGGGAAACCATCAATTGAAATTTAAAATAGCAGAGGAGAATCCAAGGCACTCTGCTAACCTAGCTAATTATCAAAGGACAGCCAAGGAAAAAAGGTAAACATACAGGCACCCTTGCTCAAGGACTGGAAGGTTTCTCCAAGAAAAACTATGTGTAGGAGTACACCACAGGTAGAATTTGTAGGCTGCTTACTACTCTGTGATGGCAGATTTTATTCTCTTTTATATTTGTATTCCCCCTTGCTCATTGTTTGCTGCACACAATGTAGCTAAAGATAAAAGCAGCTGGAGACGTTACACCTCTGTTTGGTGTTTAGTGAAGAACAAGTATTGAGGAGGAGGGACTGAAGGCTATGACTATTGAGAGGGGCTAAATACCTTCACATATACCAAATTATCAACAGTGAAATGGATGAAAGGGGTGGGGTGGGCTAAGAGGAAGAAAGTTTGCTTCTTCCACTTGTCAAAGATGACACATGCTTGGCATTTTGGGTGACATTTCAGTGATCACCAACACCCGATTTACCAAAGACTCTGCTTTTGCATTCATTGCTCATGTGAAGTGCACTGAATTATTTTGGGTTTGGTATTTCAAAAGCCACTGGCTCACAAGGTTCACTATCAGTGTGATTCTTAGATGAATATATATAAACGACACCCATGCTGATGGACAACAGAGGTATGACTGCTGAATCCCACACCAATGCACTTTATAAGCACTTACATGCGTGAATGGATCGTGCAATCCCTAAAAGAACCAAGATGCTATCCTTCAAAAAAGGAAGCCAATCTGGAGGTCGTCTGCCATAAACAAACTCTACAACAGAAGAAAGAAACTGTTGCAAAAAAGAGTAAAATCCCATGATTGGAGGAACTCCCTGGTCAGCCTCAGTAAGAAGCTGAGATCCCTCATAAAATACTCCAAAGCTAGTTACGAAAATAAAATTGCCACTGACTCTAAAGACAACCACAAAGCATTCTATAGCTATGTCAAAAATCTCCATGGCAATACTCAGATCTGCTCTGAATTACAGCACAATGACACTAAATATACAGAACCAACTGATATTGCCAAAATCCTAGCAGATAGGTTCAGTGCTAACTTTACCCCCCTCTCATCACCTAAAGGGCCCATCTCTATACTGGAAGAATGCAAAGCTCCTGTAATCACAGCTGCACAGGTAAAAAAAAACACTCTCCAAAGCCAAGAACACAGCATCCATGGGGCCTGACAACATCCCAGGCTGTTTTCTACATGAACAATGGAACGAACTGGCACATCACCTAAGTACCATGTTCAATCATAGCCTCACCTCAGGCCATGTGCCCACTGAATGGCACACAGCAACAGTTATCCCACTCCACAAAGGGGGAGCCACCACGGACCCTGGAAACTACCGCCCCATTAGCATGACGGGCCTGGTCTTCAAGGCTATGGAATGTATCATTATGGAACTTATAAACAATGACATTAGTAATTTCCAAACTCTGGACCCCACCCAGTTCAGGTTTGTAAAAGGCAGATCATGTCTCCTAATCCTGATAGACTTCTTTAAAGTGGTCACAAAAGTCGTAGATGAGGGTAAGGTGGTTCATACAGCCTAGCTTGATCTCGACAATGCTTTCGATACCATCCCCCACTCTGCAATTATAGATAAACTCACTAAACTAGGTATAAACCCTTATGTCACAAGATGGGTTGCCAACTGGCTCACTGACAGAACCCGCACTGTGAAAGTAGCAGACTCCAAATCCAACTTCAGACCCGTAACAAGTGGAGTACCACAGGGTTCAGTCCTGGGTCCTCTTCTGTTTGGTATCTACTTCTCTCAAGTACAGGCTAACACAGAAGGTCTTTGGCTAATGAAGTTCACAGATGACTTCAAACTAGGAGCCATAATCAAAACTCCAAAAGATGTGGACATCCTACAAAAGGGCCTCACTGAGACAGATGACTGGTGTCAAAGCCATGGCCTCAAGCTCAATGCCAAAAAGTGCATTGTCATCCCTTTTGGTAAAAACTGTACCCATGAACTACCACATAGGCGGTAGTCTACTTAACACCAAAAGTGTGATAAGAGACCTTGGGAAACAGGTGGACAGTAGTCTCTCCTTTGATAATCACATTGCCACAGTAGTCAGGAAATCCTTCTACATGGCACACCTCATCACAAAAGGTTTCTCAGCCATGAAAAAAGAGGTCATTGTTTCCCTCTACTCATCACTCATTCGATCCATTACAGAGTACAACGCTCCTTTTGGTATGTACCTCACAAGACATCTACAACAACTGGAAAGGCCACAGAAATACCTCACAAAGAGGATTACTGGCCTCAAACAGATGCCCTTCGCAGACCGTCTCAAAAAACTGCAGCTTTACTCCGTCGCATATCGCCTACTTAGAGGCGATCTCTGCTTAACACACAAAACTATGTCAAACCCAGAGCTTTTGGACATGCTCCACTTAAGGAAATCCCAATCCCTCTGAGTTACATGTTCTATGGACCTAAACCTTGTCAACAGAATAAACAGAACATGCTGGAGAGATAGATTCCTGTCCCAGAGACTTTCCATACTCTGGAACAAACTACCTATCTATATCAAACAAAGCTCCTCATTACCACTCTTCAAGAAAAATCTTGATGATTGGATGGGAGATAGGAAATTCAACCCGGGAATCACTTCTGTGGCTCTGCTCGACAGTAGCACAGGAAAATAATTTTCTTGGGTGGCGAAAGCCAGGCTACCTTTTGGCTAGGCTTATATAAGCCCTAGGGGCAATAGCCTAGTACCTACCTATGAACATATGAACCTATGAACTTCATGACACCCATACAGTTGGGAATTGAAAGTTTGACTGCTGAATCCTACACTAAGACACTGTATGAGCACATCCACTTGTGCATGAATCAAGCCATCCCAAATAGAACCAAGATGCTCTCCTCCAAAAAAAGGAAGCCAATCTGGCGGTCCCCTGCCATAAACAAACTTTACAACAAAAGGAAAAAATTGTTGCAGAAAAGAGGAAAATCCCAGGATGCAAAAAACTCCCTTACCGGCATCAGTTAGAAGCTGAGATCCCTCAAAAAATCCTCCAAAGCAAGTTATGAAAATAAAATTGCCAAAGATTCCAAAGACAACCACAAGGCATTATATTACTATGCCAAGAATCTAAATGGCAATGCTCAGATCTGCTCTGAGATACAACAGAATGGCATTAAATGTACTGATATTGTCAGTATCCTGGCAGATCAATTCAGTGCCAACTTCACCCCCCTCTCACCCCCTAAATGGCCCATCTCAATACCAGAAGATTACCAAATTCCGGTAATAACAGCCGCACAGGTAAAAAAACACTCTCCAAAGCCAAGAACACAGCATCCATGGGACCTGACAACATCCTAGGCTGTGTACTACATGAACTACAAAATGAACTGGCACCTCACCTAAGTGTCATGTTTAAGCCTCACCTCAAGCTTCATGCCCAGTGAGTGGCGCACAGCTACAGTTATCCCACTCGATAAGGGGGGATCCACCTTGGATCCTGGGAACTACCACTTTATCAGTCTGACGAGCATGATCTGCAAGGCCATGGAATGTATTATCATGGAACTTAAAAACAAAGACATTGGCAACCTTCAAACACTGGACCCCACCCAGTTTGGGTTTCTGAAGGGCCGATCTTGTCTCCTGAACCTGATTGACTTCTTTGAATCAGTCTCCAGAGCTGTGGATGAGGGTAAGGTGGTCTGCACAGCCTATCTGGACCTCGCCAAGGCCTTGGACACCATCCTCACTTACTGACAGAACACAGACTGTAAAAGTAACTGACTCCAAATACAGCTCCAGACAAGTGACAAGTGGAGTACCTCAGGGTTCAGTCCTGGGACTGCCTCTTGTTTGGCATCTACTTCTCTGAAGTACAGGCCAACACTAAAGGACTCTTCACAGATGACTGCAAGCTGGGAGCCATTATTGAATCCCCAAATGACGTGGGTAGTCGACAAAAGGGCCTTACAGAAACAGATGCTTGGTGCCAGATCCATAGGATCAAGCTCAATGCCAAGAAATGTATAGTTATCCCCTTTGGGAAAAAACATGTACCCATGAATTACCACATAGGTAGCAGTACACTAAACACCGAAAGTGTGATAAGAGACTTAGTGACACAGGTGGACAGTGGTCTCACCTTCGACAACCACATCACCAGAACAGTCAAGAAATCCTTCTATGTGACACACCTCATCACTAAGGGCTTTTCGTCCAGAAAAAGGGAGGTCATTGTCCCACTGTACTCATCCCTCATTAGACCCATTATAGAATACAACGCCCCATTTGGTATGTACCTCTCAAGACATCTGCAACAACTGGAAAAGTCACAGAAATACCTCACTAAAAGAATCACAGGCCTAAAGCAGATGTCCTACGCTGACCGCCTAAAAAAACTCCAGCTATACTCTGTCGCAAATCGTCTACTCAGAGGCAAATTCTGCTTAACATACAAGGCCATGTCAGACCCAGAGCTGCTGGACATGCTACACTTAAAGAAATCCCAATCCCTCAGAGCCACACACTCCAGGGATCTAAACCTTGTCATCACAATAAACAAAACATGCTGAAGGAATAAGTTCCTGACCCAGAGACTCACAGACTCTGGAATAGACTGCCGATACATGTCAAGCAGAGCGCCTCTTTGGCCCTCTTCAAAAGGAACCTTGATGACTGGATGGGAGAAAGGAAATTCACCCCAGGGATCACGTCAGTTGCCCTGCTAGACAGGGATCCAAGGAAGTAAATAGTGTGGGAAGAAATAGCCAGGGAATTGTTATGGCTAGGCTTGTATAGGCCCTAGGTCCGATAGCCTAGTACCAACCTATGAACCTATATAAATATATATATATATATATATATTATATATATATATATATATATATATATATATATATATATATATATATATATGTATACACACACACATATATATATATATATATATATATATATATATAGATATATATATATATATAGATATAGATATAGATATATGGGTTCACTACCTAATCCCGAAATTTTAAAATATCGAATTTCAGATTCTCGAGACTATATCGCCAAAACTCCTAAATGCCAAAAGACCAGAAGCACAAAATTCTAAATCCTGAATGTACAACACACATTCACATACACAAAACTTCCCCCACAATCAAACATATCATCCTACACTACAGATAAGCAGGGAGGCAAGCCCTCCTGCACACTCCATGTAGGGGGCTCTGCCACCCAGACCCCCCTACTTAAATATACTAATGCCAAGATTGCACAAACAGACACAAAAGGGAAACTCACACCCACACATTTTACAGTCCCTCACACACACACACACACACACACACACACACACACACACACACACACACACACACACATCACAGTCACAACACACACTGACACACACTAAAGCCCCTAACCAACACACTTACACATAGATACTTACCTGAACTTCCACCTATCCTTCAACAAACCACAACATCAGAAGTGCTACTTCAATATCTCCGAACATCGGGATTTTGAATTTCACACTTCTGTCTTTTGGCATTTAGGAGTTTCGGTTATATAGTCTCGAGATTTTAAAATTCGATATTTCAAAATTTCGAGATTATGTAGTGAACCCCGTATATATATATATATATATATATATATATATATATATATATATATATATATATATATATGTATATAAAAACACACTCAGCACAGTTTGCAGACTCCATTGGAATCTGCTAAATTTCTAATAAAAAATCTAATTAATTAAGATGAAGGGCAATCATAGCCACTTTTGCCATACCTAACAATGAGAACAGGATATCTGTAGGTGACACTAGTAATGCACACACCCAGTGAAAGACAATGACAGAAAAGCAGATGTGGGGGGCGAGGGTGAAGAAGAGGGACACACAAGAGAAATAATGGGACAGGAAGATCTTAGGGATAGTCAGAGGGGCATGAGTAATTTTTTGGTGAGAATAGGCTCCATTTTTTTAATTGGAGAATAGAAGCAATGAAAAAGACAGGAAAAGTGACAGAGGGCAAAACAGTATTTGTAAACATTTAACAAATATTACAATGCATGACAGACAGGTTTGAAAATAAACATTAAGGAGAGGTAAGATACACAGAGAGCACACATTCACACTATACAACATGGGTGAAGGAAAATGGACAAACAGGGTAAAGGTACATAACTGCCATGGTGCAGTGCGACAATACATATGTACCACTGCACAACATAATGCTGAGGTGTTGCAAGCTGTAATGTGTATGAGTGGTGGTAGGTGTTTGTTGGAGAGAACAAAATGCAGAGTGCAGTTATTGCAGTACACAGCGGATATCAAATACAGTCAACCACTAGCCTATCAGCAGTGCAAGTGTAAGCCAAACAACAGCAAGGATGTGGAAATCCAGGAAAGAAAATCCAAGAGAAGACAAGCAGATGGAAGACTAGAACCTCCAATCCTGCATGTGAAAGGCAAACATCCAGGCACACTGCCAAAAAGCAGTACCTTAAGAAAGTGGCTGTCTAATCCATAAATAACTCTACCAACTCAAAGATAGGCAAAATTAGATCCATATATTGAAGATGTATGCCATGCTAGAGGCAACACGGATGGGTTGTCAGGTATGCAATGTGTATGTGTGACATGCAATGAAATAGCATAATCCAATCTGAAATAAGTATCAGCACACATACACACACCAATTACGGAATATAATGCAAATGGTGAGACATATATCAGTAAGAAGGAAACAAACCAATCCCAGAGCAATGCTCCACACAAAAGTATTACATGAGCAGTAATGAAATTAAATTAATTTACACCACCTTGTTTGCATATGCTTTGCACATGTACAATATCAAACATGCTGGCATGATGTACTATTGTACCAGTACACCTACATGACAACAATGATAATGCAGAGGAAGGTAAACATACACCTACTGTAAAAATGAAGAACAAAGGTTTGGCAAACACGGGAATGCTGAACATTAGTTGGTTGATTGCTGTATTGCCAAACTTCAATTCTGTGAGTGTCCTTTAGGTTCATAGGTTTATAGGTGTTTACTAGGCTAACAACTACAAGGGCCTTTTTAAGCCAAGCGATGCATCCTAAATCTCTGACAAGTTCTGATACCATTGATAAGTGTAAGTATGTGCCTGGGAGATATACCATTTACAGGTGACCTGTTTGCATCAGAGACATAGGTTACAAGCCAGGAATGAATTTCCGGTTTCCCATCCAATTGTCCATGTTGTACTTGAGTTGGATTATGGAGGAACTCTGCTTGACATGGTTAGGGAGCCTGTTCCATAAATGGGGTAGTCTCTGGGATGCATACCTATCTCTTCAGCAGGTCCTATTTATATCACAAGGCAAGGTTTAAGTCTTTAGAATGGGTAATTCTGGTACTGTTTGTTTTGTGGACATACAGGAGGGCCATCAGAGTGAAGTATGACAATGCCCTGTATGCCAGGCATAGATCTCTCAAAAGCCTGTAGGGGACAGAATACAGGGATAGGGCCTTGAGGCAGTCTGCATAGGACATATTACTTATGCCCTGTATTCTTTTAGTAAGGAACCTCTGTGGATGTTCCAGTTGTTGGATATGCTTGGTTAGGTATATACCAAAGGGGGCATTGTACTCAAAGATAGGTCTGATGAATGCTGAATACAGTGGAACAATGACTTCCTTGGACTTAGATGCCATACCTTTGTTTATAATTTGCACAAAATAGAATGATTTCCTCAACACTGTAGACAAGTGATGATCAAAGGCTAGATTACTATCTATGTGTGTCCCTATATCCCTGATTACTGGGTCAACACTAAGGAGTGTGTTGTCAATATGATAGTTACTAGGGATGGATGACTTCCCAAAGGACACTATTATGCATTTCTTGGCATTTAATTTTAGTCCATGACTCTGACATCAGTTGTTTTCTGTGTCAGGTCCACCTGGGAACATTTGTGTCAGTGTGAGATTCAATGGCAGTCATCTACAAATTTAGTCAGCCAGAGACCACTGACATTGGCCTTGACTTCTGAGAAGTAAGTGGCAAAAAGGAGTATTCTAAGGACTGATCCCTGAGGGACTCCACTTGTGACTGGCCTCTTTGTAGAGGTGGACTCCCCAATTCTAACTTTTTGGGTCCTGTCTTTGAGCCAATTGGCTATCCACTGGGTGACATGCAGGTTTGTACCTAATATCTTGAGTTTGTCAACAATGCCAGAGTGGGAGTAATGTGTCAAATGCCTTCGCCATGTTAAGGTAGGCAGTGTGAATGATTTTGCCCTCATACATTCCTTTGGTGACATTCTCAAAGAAGTCCCCCAGGTTGAGTAGACATGATCTGCTCTTTACGAAAACAAACTGGGTTGGTTCCAGTGTCTGGAAGTTTACTATATCTCTGTTGATCATCTCCATGATAATTCTTTCCATGGCTTTACATATAAGACTAGTGAGACTTATGAGTGTGTATTTCCCATGGTCTGTAGATGGCCCACCTTTGTGCAGAGGGATGACTGTTGCCTTTTTCCATTCATGGAGGCTACAGTTAAATTGTAATTCCGGAGGCTCTGTCAGGTCATGCTTCATGCTATTTATAAGACATCCTGGGATATTGTCCTGGCCCATGGATACAGTGTTCTTGGTCTTAGACAGAGCATTAAGGACCTGTTCCCTAGTGATAGTAGGAGAAGTTATATTTGATGATATTTCCTGAGGGAAGTTTGAGGGAGAGATAGGAGTAAAGCTGGAGCTGAATTTATTAGCCAGGAGGTTTGCTATATCTTCTGGCTCAGTATAGGTGGCTCCACTTACAATGAGCTCTGCACTCAATTGTGCATTCCCTTTGAGGTTGTGAACATAGTGGCTAAACTTACCTCAAATTTGGACTTGCTAGACTTGATTTGTCCTCTGAGTTGTTTGTTTAGTTTAATTGGAGTGCTTTTATCCTGCTGGGTGCTGCACCTCCTAATGTTTGCCATGATTTCTTCCTCCTGTTATACAACCAATTGATTTTGTGATTCCACCAGTGTGGCTTGTTTTTTTGAGCTAGTTCTGTACTTTTTCCTGGTGAGTACAGCTGCCTCTATACAGCTATTGCCATGCTTGTACAAGGTTTTTGTGAATAGTTCTGCATAGGCAGCACTGTTCTCAGGGTTTATAGGGGCTTGACATTTTGCCAGGTTCTCTCTTAATAGCAGGTTAGCCTTAGAACAGTTCCTGAATATCCCCGGTTTAGCTGGAGGTCCAGGTTTTATTTTTACTTCAAAGGAGACCATTTTGTGGTCTGACCTTACCAGGGAAGGCACTACAGTAGGGGGTGTGCAGCACTCTCCTATATTAGTGAGGACCAGATCCAGTATGGTTGCACCCCTGGTTGATGTTTTGACTATGTGGTCCAGGGAGTTTGTGTTTACAAAATCCAGGAATATCTGTGCATGTATGTTTGATGTCATATAGGATTCCCAGTTAATAGTGGGGTAGTTAAAGTCACCCATGAATATGTTATTGGGTTGGATGGTTTGTGTTTCTAATACGTTAAAATACATGGTATGGGTTTCCTAGGTCATAGAGGGGGACCTACAGCTTACAAGGAAGTGGTATTGGATTTTACCTATGATGATTTTAACATGGAGCAGCTCAAGTGCATTGTCCTGTTTGACCAGCCTTGAAGTATATTTATTTTTGGTGTAAATAGAGTCACCTCCACCTTTAGTCTGTGAAGTAGCTGATCTAAATGTGTGGAAGCCATTATAACCCTGCTCTGTTGGTGTGCTGTCCGTGGCTTTAAACCATGTCTCTGAGACCGCACAGATATCAGCATTCTCTAGGGTAAAGAGAGCTTCCAGGGAGTGGAGTTTTTTATTTAGGCTCCTAGCATGGAACAGTAATACCTTTAGATTTTCTTGGTTTTGATTTGCTATGTCAGAAGTTTGACATTCCCTAAAAAAGGCACTATGGCGGAAGACAATGTTATAGGTAATATTCAAAAGCCTAGAGGGGAGAGGTGCAGACCATCCCTGGTAAAACAGCATGGTCTGTTGACCATCTCCTTCCATGCTGACAAATATTGCACCACCCCTAGAATGACACCATAAATTAAGCCAATTATTATAGTCAATCATCTTTTGTTCATACTGTCGCATCATTCTTGGATAAGGTGAAATGCTACTCAATGCTAGGCTCATACCAGCCTGAGGCACATATTCCGAAAGCTCTATGATGCCTCTCTTCATATAGTCTGGGGAGGTACATTTCTTGTCATTTACCCCCACATGGACTATGACTGAGTTATATTGGTAATTGTGATCCCATGCAGGTAAGTCAGAGCAGGTAAGAAAATTATGGCTGACATCAAAAACTGCCGAACTCGAAATTTTTAGTATTTTGATTCAACAATGTCAGCTAACTAATATGCAGAATGTCGACATTTTCACTCAGAATTTTGACCGGATTACATTATGACATTTGCGATTTTTATAGTAAACCACCTAACATATACCATGTATATATGCAACATGTCGACCAAAGCTAAACTAGGGAAGGGAGATGGCAACACAGACCCACCAATGCCAGCAACAGAAAGAAGGCATTGTATAAAGCAGTGCAACACTAGCTAAGGAGACACATTGCACATGCATGTGTTCACCACATCGGTGGGCTGAAAGCACTCCAAAGTTATATTGAAGCAAATGGCTAATGTATGTCACATGGGCATAATGGATGACTGATGGCTATAAACATGTCTGTGTACAAATGAGAACACAGTAATGTTCAACTGTTGAACAGCAAGATGCACAGGTACACAACTAGCATACTTTTAGATTATCACATATACATATATATTTGCCATGCAAACATAATACAACATGTGTCACAATCACCATTATTGATATAAATAGCACTATACATGTGTAAGACCAATCAAAGGACAGTCCTGTGAACAAAAATACAACACAGAAAAAAGGAATAACTGCATGTGAACAGTTACATATTACAAGGGCAGTTGTGTGTTGATCATAATACATTCATACATATGCACATCCCTGAAAAACAGTACATATGTATTAAAATTGTATAAACATGAACATGTATGCAAATCTGTGTATGCACGTCATAGTACAAGTGATTGCCACAAAGAGTGGCTATTGACAAATGCAAGATACGGACAAACAACTTAATTGTCAGAAGATATGTCCCATAAGTCTTTCTATACTTTGTATAACAAAAAAAAAATAAATGTGTGATGATAGCAAGTGCACTGTCATGATCATGCAACATTCCCAATGCCCTAATATCCATATATTGATGATATAGATAGAAGACCATGTGTTGGCCAAGGTGCAAATGATGCAGTGTCATTTTGTTATTCCAGTACATTTCATGGCATGCAGTACCCAGTTTATGAGACCTAATGCTATTATTACTTGTTCGTTTACCAACATATCATACATCAGAATGGATGGAAGACACATATCCACAGCCCACAGAGATATATATATCATTACATCTCAAGACAAGTATACCATGACACTCTAGCGTGGAACACTGACATGGTTCTCCATTCCAAAAGACTTGATAAATTCACACTAATGGCATACATTCGTTAATGTGGCATTTGGTTGATATGTAGGCTTTAAATCTATTCAATTTCAATCACAGATTTTTAGACATCCTCCTTACTTATATAGACCACTACTGATTACTCAATGGGTGCCTCACGCATTTATGTTGAGGTGTTACTATGCCATGTACTTTTCCACTATAACATATTTTTATGTGCATATAATATGTCATGTTAACATCCTATGAATAAAATATGATTATTCTAAACATAGTGTAAGAAGAAGCAGCTGTATACTTAAAAAAGCATATGCAAATGAGATGAACAATGCAACATGGTTAATGGGTAACATCACAGCATCATATAATTGGAATGGAATAAAAAAGATTAGAAAACTGGACAATCATACGCACAACGACAGCATGTGACATCTAGAATTTTTGTGTATGACACACACATATGCATTACTGTCCCGTAACAAATGTATCACTGTCACCATCTACATTTGTATTATGCTTATGATCATGATTATATTATGTAACAATTCAGACATGCCAGCAACAACATGGGTGGCTTGTGACACAACAATGACAATAAATGATATGCAATTTTGTGTTAAACATGCCATCACAAAGCAGTTATACAGTTTTGCAAGACATGCGGAACTCACATGTCAGTAAATTTCTGACAACAGCATTCAGAATGTTGAGACAGCAAATACCAAGTCAATAATTAAATAAGCAGGCTATACACAACACAATGAGAAACACTGCCAGACATACAAGTTTGTCACTACCAGCTGTTCAATCAACAGTAACAGTACAAGTAACATATGTAAAAACATTCCTGCCAAAATCAATATGATACCACGAATGTCTGTTGACATGGTTCTGTCAACAAAAATTGCATAAACTATACCTTTCAAAAAGAACCTGCTGATAACCCCAAAGACAACACTTAACTCAGATTTATAACGTTGTGCACAATAAATCAATGCCTATTACATTATGGATAGTCTGGCATTGAAGTCACCATTTCTGAAGGTCCAAAAAAATTCACATTTAAACCTGAAATTGTAATCATGTTAGGAGTCTTTCTGGGGAAATAAATGTTGGCATCGATAACACATATCTCTCTCCCTATGCTGTTCCTCAAGCTTATGCAAATGTTTTATACACAAGGAAAAATTTGGGGCATGGTCTTCATTACTTACAAACATGAAAACAGGATATATTATTGCAACAGAAGGGTTGTGTCAGGTCATTATATAATGATTGCTATCCAAAATAACAAAACAGTAAAAAACGTATTGAGGATCACGTCAGCCAGCCTTGACATGAAATATATCACATTTAACACATTCAGTCATTGCTGTCTCACTCTCAATACTGCACACATCTGAGGATTACTGTATGCTAACTGGCGGAATCTAGATTTAAACCTACAACTCTTACCGATGTTTATACTAGAAATCTACATCCCACTTACCTACCTAATCCATTGTAGCTGCTGCTACATGTATTTTATGGAAGTTAAATAACTCAACTATATGCATGTGCAAGGAGGAATTAAACACAATAATATGTGAAGGTGTGTTTCTAAATTAAATGTTAAGTAAAAGAAAAGTACAAATGCTGCCATGCGCATTTCAACAACAAAAGTACGCAATCAGAAGTGCATGTCAGCCCATTGCTCACAGTGGTAACAGACAGCTATAACATTCAGAGTTCCAAGTGTCATAGCTTACAATAAAACATGTAATTGCGCTTGAAACATATAACTACACATTAATGGAATTACTGTTCATCTGTGGTATTTAATGCAATTTAGCAGTCAATGTTGAAAGCTAATGGATTATAACATAATATTGTGTAATTCAAAATGAATAGCTAATATATATATATATATATATATATATATATATATATATATATATATATATATATACTTATATATGGGTTCCTATTAGATGACCGAAGATGCATTCTTTCAAACTAGGTGGGGGGGGGGCTATACCCCCCACACCCCCAGTGTCAGGGCCTGTGTCCCACCCCCCCCAACTATATATACTAATTCCAGGATTACACTACAGTGGGGAAAAGACATATTCCTTTTACTTGCCTTACAGTGCTCTAGACACTGCCAGTACTAAATGTCAGGGAAATGAGTTTTAGGGGAAGTTTCAGTCATTTGGTCTCAGTCAAATGAATGTCAGTCAAATGAACTTTAGGGGAAGTGAAGGTAACCCATATATATATATATATATATATATATATATATATATATATAGGTATTACATACTATTTACACATACTGCTTGATAGACAAAAGTATGGAATTTCCGGAAACTTTGCAGATAACGGTGATATCCGTAGTTGTACTCGGCCTAAGTGCTGCATGTGTCAATGCACATGGAAATGACAGATGGACAAAGAGCTTTACTGCATAACTTGCCAACCAACTATAGATCTCTCATTTATGTTGTTAAATAGGAAATATGGAACTGGCAAATTATTAATAATCACATTTATCTGCCTTATAGCATTAGCATGTGTCAGCATACTGAGTTTAACTGTCATAGTTTTTAAAAATAATCATCGGTAGGTACATTTGTAAAAAAAGCCATAAATGGCATTAGAGCACAAACATGTGATTCAGTACCACACATCTCCACATACAGTGGTAAACCTACAGCCAGACATCAGAATAAGGATTACACATCCTCACTTATTGCACTTGCATTTTGTTTTACAAACTCAAACATATTTCAGCCATTTTGGCCTGTATTACTCTTACATTCATGAAAGTGATTAGTTTGTGCTAATGGATATCATAACAGTGCTGCATTTTCTATAACGTAGAGTTTACTAATTTATGTATTACTCAGCATTCACACCTACAGAAATATACTCTATGATGCTTCTAAAAGCTTTGTGGATAACAGAGAAATGTGTCTTCATACATGGCCTAAGTATTATAGGCATCAGTGAACCACGGCCATGCTAGTTGCGTAAAAAGCTGTACTGTATGCTGCCAAACAACCATAGGTCTTCCAAATGTGATGTGCAATGTTACCTAAATTACTGCTAATATTTTCAAAACTAGGTTACAATGGGATTTGAACCCACACATAGGAGATTAGCAGTCACTTTACAATATCACTTACCTGTTTGAGCAAAGTGACTTGATAGTTCTTTACTACTTATAAAAGTGGAATGTACAGAATATTACTAAGAGTTATATGTGTGAAGTCTCTATGAATGTACAGTCATAATTAATGATCCTTCAGAATGTGTACACTGGCCCAGTATAGTTACAAATAACCTCAGAATGCATTGATACACCAATGTCAACTTTAATGAATGGAACTTAAATTCCTACATTTGCATTACTACTATCACTACAGATATCCTTAGAATACAACTGAAATAGTCTCACAAACAGATATGCTTACTAAGACATATATGACAAGTGTTATAGTGTGGCTTATGCAATTTACTGTAGGCAATTTCTGGCTGTAGTTGGACTTCTGTGACCCTCCAGAAAGATCAACTGTGTCTTTCCAATATGAGTCATCATAGTGGTGGTGGTCCTGCATGCTGGTCTGATATATCCCAATCCATCTGCGATGCTTCTTTGCAATCCAGTTCCATATATTGATCATTGTAAAGATCCTAGGGTGTGCTTGCATCCTCTGCTCTTGTCCGACATAGACAGTGAGCATCTCGGTGTTCTACTCCTCAGTACAGTTTTGTGCCTGGACACACCAAAGCCTACTCATGTGACATTCTCAATATCTCCATCGACACTGATACAAAAAATGTCTTGAAAAAAGCTCCCACTCAGTTCACAGTTAGCAATGGCATAAGCAGTACATGTAGCAACATCACATTTTAAAGATGGTACATATAGGATGATAGCAGACTATTGGAGGGCATCAGGCATGTGTTACAGGAATTCCCATTTAATGATCCATATTGGGTAGTTGCACTAAGCACCTCACAGTTATGCTGAGATATTTGTCAATGCACCAAATTTTGAAAACTTACACGGAAGTTTGAAATGGGATTCCAAAACATTGAATGTTAATGAACCTCATTAATTCTGTAGGGTGCATATGATACTTAAAAGCTGTGTGCGCATAGCTAAGCTCAGTTTAAGGTACAGTTGATGTACAGCTAACATCAAAGCTAAGTTGTCAACTGCTGCCATTGTTGTGGTGGAATAGATTGCTATTATCACATACCTCTGTTATCATTATTTGGTATAAATCAACATATGCATTACAATCACTCTGTGACATAATGAAGGGGGTTAGAATTCAGCAATAAACATGCAGATAGGTAAATGTCCATCAGCGACAAGGAAGCAGTTGTATAGATAAAAAGGTAACAGCCCTGGTGAGCTACAGCTATAGATGGAATGAAAATATATCTATGGTATATTTATTAAAACTGACAAGTTCTGATGATTTCTTTAAATTGTATGTTCCCTTTCAAGTTTACAGATACTCTCTGATGCTTAGTAATATAATAGTAGCAATTGTTTATACATTCAGTTTGAAACAGACAACATGAAAATGGCTTTGAATGTTCACAGTTTATTGTGTTAATATGTTGCTATGATTGCATAACAGTTCATTTTAATATGCTGACTTTTTTCTTCAGTGTTTCTGTATACCTTCCATTATGTGTGTTAAATATTAATGATGTGTGTCACTGATTGCAGTCGTATATAACTTTCATCCAACATTCTTGGGGTACACATGCTCAATCTGTTTGGATGTGCATGCAACTGTGGCAACACCACTGCTGCAGTACTGGGCTTGTGGCACATAGGTCATGTGTTTATCTTTTACTTGCAATATCCACTGACATGGGCTCCAATCTCACATATGTCCTATGCAAAACCTTTTAACGAATTGGTAGATGTGATGATGTTGTAACTCCTTATGGATTACATATTCAAACATATTTTTCATTTGCAATCTGATTATCTGCACATACCAGTGATAAACATGAAAAAGATTATTTTTGCATACCTTTGCAATGTAAATGAGAGGTGAGCAATTCAATTGACATAAGCTTTTAATATTATCATGTCATTCTGTGACCCCTTTATGAAGTCTAACATGTGCATGTCAACCTGTCTTCTAGATGTCAATCAGAACTAGGGGAGACAATTTCTCAAAGATAAGAGAATTAATTTTTGATTGAAACTCTGCACCAATATGGCTGCACCCTTCTTGGATGGACGAGCAATAATGTCTGGGGAAATAAAGTGCGAACAGATCTTACAAACATGGTGAATGCTGCGGATAGTCATACTAGATCCAGGGAAACCTGTTTGGGATGTTGCTCTTACATGATTCTCCTTGCAGCCAACAGACTCCACTGCTATGAGAAACACACCTGATGTGGATACACAACATAAGTGCTGCAGCCTGTAATCTTACCAAAAAAGTACACATATAACACTCTCAGCAACATGTTTTTTTTTCAGTTGTGTAGGCCCCTCAACATCTGCACAGCAGCAGCACATGTGACATAAGTGTCTCCATATACTGTCAGTGTAATCCATAGTTTTTTGTGTCTCTGCCTCCTACCATGACTGAAGAGTATACTCACATACTCACGTGGATTTTTTTGCACCATCTGTATCTATAAATACATCATTGCAAGACACAGGGCTTGCAGCTGCATTTACAAATAAATCAGGTAAGTCTGTCTATCTTGTTAATGTGATGCAGTACATTTTACCATACCTGTGATTTGGGATATTCATGTTGACTTGGACCTTACACAGGTACAGCTTGATGACATGTATACTATTTGTCACAGTGAAAGCCATATTTGTTCTGTGCCTCTTCCTCCAGTCATGACTGATTAATTTACTCACTTGATGTTTGTGTGCCTTGTTATACTACAGGATCTGAATTACAACAGATGATACACTGACCAAACAGGGAGGATGTACCTGGTAACGCTTTGTATCTGTTTCCTACATTTCACTATTGATAACCTCACCTGTGCCATTCATGAATTCTGTGATCTTGTTCAACTGCATGGGACACCTGCAATCTGCACATCATCCTCACCCATTCATTATGTGTCTATATTATCTCCTGTGTGTTATACCTTTGCTGGAATGCTACATGATACCTAGTATGTGCTTAATGATCAGTTTGCATGCCTATCTTTTCACATGAGAGTTGCATTTCAACCCTTACCTCTGGCAGTGAAGTCACAATAGGGGATGTTAGGTACTTTTTAGTAGTTCTATTACCATCATCTGTCATATTTGTTTGATATGTAAAGTACATGTAATTTCAATGAAATACAGGCTCCCTAGACCTCCCACAGCCACAATGCCCTGCTAAGTTCATACCATCAGTAGCATTGTAGTTATATAGTTGTCCCATATTCCATTACTAAGCTGCATCATTTGATTTCTGTGAAGGTATATGATATGTGTCATCTATCTCTTCTTGTAGCCTGGCCACTGCCTCTCTGCTTCCTCCAGTAGCCCATCCACTGTTCCTGAGGTGGGATGTGATGTATGTAACTATGATGGCATAGCCCATGGCACACAGGCCATTGAACTGGTTTTATTGTCCAGCAGTTGTTGTTACTGTTGGTTTTATTGTCCAGCCTGGATATATCCATATGGATTATGGTGTGGCCTCCGATATAGAAAATACTGTGGCTGGACATTCTGATGGTGTGGGGACTTCATATGACAGGCATGATGATGACCATGATCCACTCGCCCATGTACAGTCTGGTACTGATCATGACTCTTCCCCAAGATGGATCAATACTGCCATCGAACTACATGTGGGAGTGTAGCTGTTGTGCATGGATGTGTGTCAGAGGGTATCTACCTACTATTAGACAAATGAATGCTCAGAACAATGTCATAGGTCTGACATGTGAGCACTTGTTCATGCTACTGATCTTGCAGCATATTAAATTCCATATGTTACATGAAGGTCAGAGGTACAGACATGGACAGGTCATGGGAGCTTTGGATGCACAGCATGACAGTGTGTTATCTGTTACATGCTTGTTGAAGGCCTTGTTAAAGCAGTTCTGGTGCAGTTCCATATACTAGCCAGGTGTTTCGTGCCTTTACTGTACTAAGAAGATCACCTTCAGTAGGGAGAGGCAGGTCTCCTCTCATTAGACCCACACATGGCCCTCAGATATTAATGTCTGTGCTGCAATGTGCACACACATCTGTTCTAGGTTACTCAACTGTGAGCCCAGCAGTTATGTTCAGACTATCACATCACAATTATGCTCCTACCCACATTGTGTTCCAACATGTTAGTGTCACCACATCTAGCTCCTGAGTAGATCACCATAGACTGAGTGTTTTCAGATGTGATAGACTCAGTCAGGACCATGGTGTGAGACATCAGTGTGAATGCCCTAGACTGTATTAGAGTAACACTGACAGTTGATCCAATACGTGTCCTGTCGTGTCACTCTAAACCTCTGGAAATGATGACCACTGTGCTGACCACTGACTAATTAATCTGTAGGTGGTTATTTAAAAATGTCTGATGCCACAGGCTTTTTGTGATCATTTATTTGCCCTACATGACTAGCTTCAATTTAAGATATGTAGTACTTAGTCTTCTGTGTGGAGGCATACGTGAATGGGGTGTGCCTTCATTGAAGGTTGTACGTCAGGGCTGGTAAACCGGTACGTAAAAATCCACTACTAATCATTAGCGGACCAGAATAGTGCTGTGGTGACCCCTAACCAGGAAAAGCCGAAAGACACAAACAAACAAACAAGTACTTAGTAATGCTACATGTGACATCATGCTTTAATGTTTTCATCAGTTGCTGGTGGACATATAGCAGATATTTACATGGCAAACAGAATGCTATCTTTGTTATCCATCATTGTTTGTTACATTACACATTTCCTTGTTATCTGCCATTCCAAAATTCAAAAGTATGTCTCTGTATGCATATCTGTGTCACTTATGGCATGTTAATATGGCATATGGCACTGCACATGTCTCACATTCAGCACTTACTGCATTTCTGATTACATTTCCATTTTCAGTCATCATGCTGACATGTACTTTCCATGTGAACCTACCCATATCTGACTGATTCTCCACATGCACACACACACACACACACACACACACACACACACACACACACACACACACTATATATATATATATATGTGTGTGTGTGTGTGTGTGTGTGTGTGTATATATATATATATATATATATATATATATATATATATATATATATATGTGTACCTATATTACTGTAGCCCTAATATTGATGCATGCAGTGTCATTAATGCTCTGCATGTTTGCACAGTAGTGGTTTTGATTGTTGAAAGTTCGCAATATCAAATGTGTGCAATATTGGCAGAATTCATTGCAGAATCTTTTGATTGACTCGACTGGCATCACTGTGTGGGACATCGCAGAGCAACAGGGTATGGTTATTTGCCCTTACCCTGCTGCTATGGGATTTAGGAGTTGATATATATATATATAATTATCAGGGCATGGGAAAGGGCCACTGTCTTATTTATTCATATTTTTCTGTGTTTTGACATTCAGTCTTTTGGATCTAGGTTTTATTTTAAAGTTACACATTTAACAGTTCAGTATTGTGAAACATATCTGGTTGCACATAGATATGGTTAATGACATTATGAGCTATCCATTTGCACATATTATTACCTGGAACTGGGTCATGTTGTAACAATAAATTGTGCATTCTAGTATTCCCTTCTGTGTAACATGCCATATCAGGCATGGGATACAATGCTTGTTTGTATTTATTTTCTTTTTGGTTGGTCCTTGGGATATTTTTATTTACTTATGCTGCTGGTCAAGTTTTACTGTGTAGCAATGCTGTCTTGCACATCACACAATGCTATGTGTGATGCATCAGTATTAATGTATGGATTGTGGTTATGCATTTCATACAGCATATCTAGACCTGGCCAAAGCCTTTGACACTATTCTTATTGCAAGTATTATTGATAAACTTGTAAATCTGAATATTAATCCTTATATTGTATGATGAAGAACTAACTGTCTGACAGAACCCATTTGGTTAGTGGTGTCAGTTCTGAAAGCAAAAAAAAAGTTACCTGTGTTGTACCATATGGCTCACTTTTGGTCTATTTCCTATTTGGCATATATGTTTTATACCTTCAGGCTAAAAGTTCAAGCATATGGTTAACTAAGTTTTTAGATGACTGCAAATTGTGTGTTGTTATTCGATCTTCAGCTGACTGACAATTGCTCCAACATGGCTTAGATTATGTTAGCAAACAGAGCAAGGACAATGGTCTCAAATTATAAAAACATAGCATGGCTCATTTACTAAGCAAAACAGTTTCACATACTATATAGGAGCTACCCTCCTCCAATCAGATACTGTTGCAAGGGAGCTGGATACTCTTGTTGTAAAATTACCTGTCATTGACCATCATATCTCCAAAGTAGTTCAGAAAGCCTGTTAAGTGGTCTATATAATTTCCAAAGCCATATCCACTAGATCAAAGGAAGTCTTAATTCCACTTTACTAATACCTTATCAGAAACATTTTGGCATGCATTTATTTGAACATATCACACAACCTGAGAGACCTCAGAGTTTATAACTAAAACAATCAGTGGCCTAAAAAATCTTAGTTATCAGACTGGCAGCCCTTCCTCTGTAATCAGTGTCTTAAAGACTCCTTTGTGGAGATGTACTTCATGCTTTCATAGCATGAAGGATCCAATCCTATTTGATCTCCTATTCTTTCACAGAACTAATGGTACATCAAATATTCATTTAAAGAAACTAAACACTCACCAGCAGATAAGAAACGCTGGTATGATAGATTCAAATCCCAGTGTATCCCTCACCTCTGGAACAAACTTCAGCTATATGTCAAGCGTGTGTGTGTGTGTGTGTGTGTGTGTGTGTGTGTGTGTGTGTGTGTGTGTGTGTGTGTGTGTGTGTGTGTGTGTGTGTGTGTGTGTGTGTGTGTGTGTGTGTGTGTGTGTTTACAAGTTGGGATACACTGGATCCCACTCATGATTAGTTTTACCTGTGCTGAATGATAGATGGAATATGTTCTGATTTCCCCACCACCCAAAACTGGATATACTGCATACTGAGTAAATGAGTAGAGGAATGAATGAAGGATCATTGTTTGTCAGTGACATATCACAAAAGAGTATATCAGTGAATAAACCCAAGGAAATGTAAATCTTTGTCAACTGTTTTCTGTAATTATAAAATTAAGTACTTTCCTTCTGGAGTCCCTAATTTCCCCATAAAGTTATAACCTCTGTTACATGGAATTGACTTTCCAATGCATTTTTGTTTCAGAAAATATACGTTATACATTGCTGAGTCTCAGAGAGACTAGCTTTACTAGTTAACATGATACTGTTAAACAAATTATCTAGTTTTGTAGCCAAGTATAGCCCCAACTAATCAATTCACCCATTAATTATCCTCTGTATTTTTCTTTTAGTCTTTGCAGATTATATGGAACTATGCTGAAATAAATAACACATTAACCAACACCACAAAGCAATTAATACATAACTGCATGTATTCTATTTTCAAACAGAGACAACTTTTTACATCCTGATGTTTAATTCATTTTGCCTGTTATACACTTTTAACATTTGTTGGTTCTTTTATGCTGTTTATGTATGATCTTAAGGACATAATGCTTTAACTAATATAATTCAAATCTAAACTTTTTAAAATTAGATTTAGAATGGGATTGATTATTTATTTTTTATCAGCTGACAACAAAATGCTTAAATATAACTTAATTCAGTTTTGTAAGTGTGAGATATATTTCTTAAACAGCAGGGAGTGCAAAAGCTTTTATGGTTTAAAATAAATCTGCTGTGGTTTCCATTGAACCAATGTTCTTGTTATGGCAATATCATCAGTAAAATATATTTTTAAATTAAACATAGATTATTTATTCGTCAACGGCAGCAGACACTGCATTTGTAGATGATGCACCAAAATCCAAGGTCATTTGCAAACACAACATCTGCACTAGCAACAAATCTCTTCAATATGGAATTATTCAGTTGACTATTACTTCTACAGAGATTGTCCATTTTTACTTAACCTATGTGATCAGCTGGTTAAAATTTCTTACATTTTCCTTATAAATACTATTATAGTTGATCTGTGCTATGCATAGCTGCATCTTGTACTAGAGATTTGTTTACAATTTCATGAAGTTTATACAAAGCTAATAATAAAGTATATGTATTTTATTTCTTCGTAACAATAAGAGGTGCAAGTCAAAAAAGTGGCTAAACCTGTTGATGGAGATGTGAGGTAAGCCATCCGTTGATTAAAGGACCTTATCCTCTTGTGATTAATTTTTAAACCGTCTTTTATCTGGCATTGCAGGACTACTGTGCATGTATGAGAATTAAGCTGGAGTTGTGGGAAACAAACCTGAAATATATTACTTTGGTCATTATTAACATTGGTCATTATTATACCAACTCCTAAAGGAATACCTTACTCAACAATGGCTATGCTCCTGTAATACTCCTGGCTAGTTTCTCATGTCATCAATCAAATGTTTCTTTTCTGCTATATTCTCCTTGTTGTACTTCTACCAAATGAAAATTCCACAATGGTTTATTTTAGTTATGCATCTAGTGAGTTTCATATTATTGTCTATGGTAAAGCTTAGGAAATGTAATGCTTTCTGCTTACATTATCTTTTTGTAAATTGTGATTGTATGCAACTGTTAAAACTTTTTGTATATTCTTTGTAAATCTTTGTAAAATTTTTGTAATCTTTTTTGTACGATTGTTATGGAGTTTTTCTCCTAGGGTCTCCACTGAAAATGGGCTACTTGCCCAGCCAAACACTACCCAGTTAACAAATGTAAAATAAATACAAATAAATAAATTACTGTTATTTATGTATGCATTTATGTGTTTATTTTTTTGCACAGACTTCTGGGAAGGATGCAGTCAACAATGTCATGATAACCACTTTACTTGAGGGATGTCTGTGGATAAAAATGGCTGACCCTGCTGAGTTGTTAAAGTTAAACTGTCTTCAGTCTATCTTTGCTGGACTATGTGTATTTGCGTAAAGCAAATGGGAACACTTTACTATAGACATTTTTATCTGACATGATACATCTACAGTCAATAAAGTGGCTGCAACTAATGACTACAGATATTGTTGAATTATAACGGCAATGTGTTTCATGGCTGAAATATTTTAAAATGGATAATTCCATCATTATTTTTTACTGAATTTTGTTTCATTTTTTGCTAGAAAAAATGATTAGTACTTCAAATTTGAAACAGACTCTGAACATATTATGCTTTGTTAAACAAGAAATATAATTTAAAACCATCTGGTTAGGTAAGTATATATTTAAAACAGTTAGCAGACTGAATCCAAAATAATACATTTATTTATGCATTAGCCTAAAAATACATGTGTGGTGCCCATGGTATGAAAATAACCCAAAGCTTAAGGCACACTAATCCACCTCTGCTTATAGTGATATGGAGCAAACTTATAGATACTGCAGGTCTCACCCACGTGAAACCTGAGCTATGTTCTTGACATTATGCTGTAGTGTATGGAGGATTATATCTGGAATACCAGGACTGCAGGAAAAAGCACATGCTCTGCATGTGTATTTTATGACATTGTCTGCTTTTTTGAGGGGCTGAGGTCCACTGGTTGCCTGCATATTTCAATCATAGTCTTATCTGGGCCACAGGTGGCTTGTAATGTATGGCTCAGTAGTTATCATAAGTCATCATTCCACCCAGACCATTCTGTTAATTCACATATCTGTCATGTCTATCTTTATCAATGGTATCTGCTAGGGGACTTCCAACAGGGTCATCTAGCTGGTAGGAGCAAACAGAGGAGATATAAATAGGTTTGTAAACACAGGTACTGTGCAAGCAGAGAACAGACCAGATGTAATACCCAATATGTTTTGTATGTTGCAGGCAATGCTAGATAAGCCCTGGTTTACAACTCCATTCACAAATCATAGACCATGCATAAAATGACATGTACAACACAACATGAAACAGATGTTTTTAAGTGATTGAACTGTGCAATCATTGCACAGAAAAAAGCTGGCACACAGCTGAACAAAAATCAGCTGACTGAATATGCTGGAGTGTTTTCTGTGCAAGTTTGTGAACAGTGGGTTTGGAGAGTGTGCACTTTCCCCATTACAGAGTGATCTCAGAGTTGGTATATATAACTAATGGGTGCGTAGTAGGTGTAGTCCCTTACATGGGGGCCCAGGGTGGCTTAAACTCTGCAAAAAATGCTGATTTCCAGTTTTTGTTGATATCTTGCACTTCTTTGATATGAGTATACAACTAAGTGTCATATACTCCATGAAACATTTATACAGGAGCAAGTGATTGGCTATCTCAGAGGACACATACAGTACCTTCCCTGATGAACTTATGCAATAGAACGCAGTCTTGAAATCTGCAGCAAGATTTGTGTCATCTGTGCAATGCTGCACAATATGGCATTGTGGAAACAGGTGGAATGGAAGGTTATCATTATCACCAGCATTATCAACCCTCTTTCCCATTTTTGCATGGATTTTGGTTGTCACATCAACTGTCAGCACTTCTGTCTATTCAGACTCTCTTTCCTACAGTCCTATACTGTTAGGCCCACCTATTGCACTTAATTCATCGTTTGGCTGGATATCTTCCACTTGCCTTCTTCTTATCTCTTCTAAATATTTTTTTTTACCAAATTGTCTTCTGCTCTACTGTACATATAACTGAGTCACTGTAATTTATTCTTTGTGACTTTCTCTTTAAATGGGACTATTTTGGCTGTTGCTCTGATATCATTACCTCTTCATTTATCCCACATTGTGCTTCCAGTTACCTATATCCAGTGCTTCATCTCCATCACATCAAGCTTCATGTAGGTTTCTATGCCACACAGAAACATTAGTCTCACCACTGTTTTGCACACCTAACTGTTAAACTTCTTTGACATTCTTTTGTGCAACTTTCATTGCAGCTACTCCACTAATACAAAGGAAGTTTAGAGAGTCAGGTCAGGAAAATGCAGCAGTAGCAATACCACAACCAAGACAGAGTTTGGTACAATACATTGTGAAACTGAGAAAGAGTGAGTAATTGGCCCACATCTATGAGTCATGGAGCAGATAGAATAGAATAAATTGGTTCATACGGTATCACATCCAGGCTATGATGGACAGTGTAAGGAATGTCTACACTGTGCATCAGATTTAATTATATCCACATTGATTAGAAAGTGGGCGGTGTGCATTTATCATCATTTGGACAGGTAGTTGATAGACACTGCGGCCAGCGACTAAAAATGTATGAGAAGGTATAGGACTATGGGAGGTGAACACAGTAGCTATATAGCCTGGTAGAGTGTGGACATCAGGTATTATAGTAAATCATCCAGTTTTCTGGAGGCATGCTATGAATGAACAATTGGTGCCATCCACATTTGAGATGCTGAGCTGGGGCTTGATGTGTCCACAATAGGGAATGGGTAGGACTAAGTGATCTTGAGCATCAAGCCTGAAAAGACATATATTTGCTGACCTTGTTGAGGGCAATGACCCATCAATCACCCATGAAGTAGTTGTTAATTATTAAGAGAGGTAACAGTCTATGTGCTTCTAGGTGATAGGAGAGATGTAGAACCAGGCAGGCATGCATGTTCAGCCTGATGAGGCATCTAACATGTTGATCTGTATGATTGCCGTTAGTCCTGACCTTGACCATGACCATAACAGGGAATGGCAGCCCTTGTGCTCACACTTCACAGACAAGCTGACTTCAGACATTCTATGTTGTCCTCTCAGATCCTAACTTTGTCACTGGTATGGAGAACGACTTCTGGAGGCAGATCTTAGCATTGACACAATGTGTTTTATGGAACCACAGAGGTAACACTTGCCATCTTTGACATCAGTAGTGCTGTCTGCTTTTTATCCCTTTACTTCATGTCACTCTGCACTTGTTGCATATTCTCCCGGAATCCCTGGAACACTTAACCCATCTACAACATAATATGGGTAGCAGCAGACTGTACTCAACCCACTGTTATGCATATCAACTGGTTAATAGCAAGTATTGCAGTAATTCTTTGAAAGTGCTACAAATCCCACACATCTAATGGTGGGTCTGTACACCTCAGAAACAGTCTAGAGGGAGGATGTTGTATGGACTGTGGCACAGGTGGAGGCTGTGATAGGCTATTAGTTAGAGGCTATACATGTGTGCATCATGTACATGTACAAGAACCTCTGTTATGGAAGGTGTAGATGGCCCCTCTCTCTATAGCATTGCTGAGAGTGTCAGTATGTGACTAGAAAATGCATCATGGAAGCTGACATCATTTTAGTCACAGGTGCCCTGTTGTCATCAACCCTATGTTGTCCAGTTGTGCTGGACTCTCCAACAGTGGAAGTAAGAAAAGAAATGTTCCCATACCCTCTGCAGCATGCATACTATTACACATTAAAATACAGCTATAGCAGCCTGGAAATACATATCTTGTCATTCTAGTTGTTGCAGTTGCAGATCAGAGGTGCTTTTAAAAACAAATATGCAGGTCGTCCATTGTTATTCTTTCCCTTCAGAGAGATTGGAGTGTGTTATGTTGTATGCTGTTGGCATTACTAACCTCCTGCATCTCCAGCAGACACTTGGGTATCAGCCAAGCTCCCACATTTAAGCTATCATTGATTATGAAGGCTTCTGCTTCTACCTTAGTGAGATAATTCTGTATGGGTGGCTAATGCCTTATGGTGGAACTGTCTGTCACAGTATTCCATGCTTCATATCTGGCATGGAGCACCATATTTGTAACTCTTTAATTAATCCGTTGCAGGAATTTATAATGACCACCTGAAGCAGGCACATCCTGCTCCACTCCCCACCAAATCTAGTTGTGATATCATCTTAAGCTGTGCAGATTGGAGCAGCTGGCTCTGGGTTGTCAGGGGCCATCAAAGCTGCTTTTAGCAGGGCCATGGTGGTCTTCCTCCCTGAGGTGAACTGGAAGCATCACCAGTGCTATCTTTGCCGACTTCTGTGGAGAAGAAAGAGGAGGAAGAGGAAAAGCTTCCTTATGTAAGCTTGATTATTAGTGGTCTGTCCTGGTCTGTAAGCTTCAGGAGTGAAGGCTGATGTTGGCTGAGGTGCAAAAGAATGACTGTCTCAACAAAGTATAGTGTCTTCTAGTCTGGACTGTGAAATCATGGGATGCGCAGGTCATGGCCATTCAGCTATAAGCAAAGCAAAGTGCCACTGATGTCAGCCTCCCATGTGTGTGATGCTTCAGTTTCCTGCCCTCTGGGCTGGTCTTGCATCTGTCTATAACAGGCCATAGTCTAACTCCATCGCGATATCTTACTTCACTTATTTGTCATTTATGATTCTTTGTTCATTGTCCAGCCCTCCCCATTGCAACTTGTCCACCATCTGTATATCAGTGTTCATCTACTGTCATCCAAATCTTTTGCATATCTATTGATTTTGTGTTTCTGAGCTTATGTTTTTGCTTACATCTATCCTCTTGCTACCTGTCCTTTTACCTCTGTCTTCCACAATATTCTATCACAACTTTCCCTACCTACCCTTTTTTCTTATATAGGAAAACATGTCTCCTTCTCCCCCAAAAAAGTTACCCACCCACATTTCAAGCTATATTAGTATACCCTTGCGTGACTCCCACTGCTTGATGTTCTCGTTTCCCAAGTTCCTATCTACCTTACTTCATCCCTGTTTACATGACAAATAGTGTTATAATTTTGATCTACAGAACCACAGTGGTTTAGGTTACAGCCACTATGCTGCCCTTCTTGTGCCTGGCAAGTATGAGGTGCAGCTTTATGGTGCTACATTGCATGCATGAGGACACACTGATTGACCATACTAGTGCACCTTTGTTGTGGCAATGGCCACATCAGTTTGCATCCTTCTGTAATGCTCTTTCAGCTGTGCAATAGCCTAGCAAGCCTTCTCCGATTATCACTAGGCTTCCTTTTATTATGTGGCCCTTAGTTCAGTTTGCTGTTGCTAGTTAATGTTTCAAATATGCCTGATTAGCTGTGTGGCTTGGAACTGATTATCTATGAATCCTAGCATATATATTTTAAAAGATTGAGACATTGAAGTAATAGCAGAAATGGCTAGTCTACTAGTTGCTAATAACTATTATTTTGCAACGTTGGATTTATTTATGTTATTTATTTATTTCAGATTGATGACGGAGAAGTCCACTGGACCACTAAGAGCCCATTTTAAGTGGAGCCCCTGGGAGAAAAGCTCCAATGACAATTACAAACATACACAAAGCAATATAGCCATCAACATCAGGATGAGAATGCAATAAAATACATTTGAATGATATGGGGTAGAATACAAATAAACAAAGAATACAAAATAAAAAAGTCATTGTTGGAATTTTGTCTATACAAAGTTAGATGCATTTAATGTAATAAGAATTTATAACATAGTAAACCAAGGTGCAGTAGAACACTGTCCAGTAGTGGTTAACAGAGTGTAGTAATTAAACAAACTATTGGCCAGAGATTAGTGATGAGCAGAGTTTGGAGTGAGAAGAAGTAAGAGTAGCTGGGGAAGGAGCTGAGAGTAGTTAGTTGGGGGAGTTATGTTGGAGAATGGAATGGACATGTCCATTTTGAAGATAGGTAGGTGTACAAGAGAGATTTGAAGTTGGTGTGGTTTGGAGTATTGCAAAGGGAGAGAGTTCCATAGTTTAGCTAAGGAGTATGGCAGCAGGAGGTGGCCAGGGAGTTCTGAGGGTTTGTAGATTTGTAGGAGGTTTTGATTTTCTGATCTTAGTGAGCAGTTTGGAATATAGGGGGTTAAGGCAGTAGAGAGAGAGGGGCAGCTGGAGGGCTTGTAGATGAGCTTATGGACAGAGGTGAGTTTGAGGAAGTTCAGGTAATTAGGTAGCTCCAGCCATTGCAGAGTATGGAGAGAGTGACAATGATGGGATAAATTTTTGGAACTGGCGGCAAATTTGCTTATTTTATTGTAACAGGATTTTAGTTTGGATTATAGACCGAGTTGGAGATTGGTTAGCAGAGGAGGACCATACATGGAGAAGGGAGAAGGTAGGTGGAAGCTAGGGTCTTTCTGGTGGAATGAGTGAGGTAGTGGTTGTGTCTGTACAGCAGTTCTAGTTTTTGGTGGGTCCTTTGGATAATAGTTTGGATATGTATGTTGAATTATAAATGTTCATCAATGATGAGGCTGAGCAGTTTAGTCTCTGCTACAATTTCAATGGGGATGTTATTCTGGCCGAATATAGTGAAGGAGTTTTGTCAATAGAGGAGTTTCTAGAAAGAGAAAAGACCATCAGTTTAGTTTTATTTGTGTTTAGCGCCAGGTGATTGGTTTGCGTCCAGGTTTCTGTTTTAGAGAAAGCTGGTTGAGTTTGTAGAAGTAGGTTGGAGGGGGAGCTTGCACAGCAGATGATTGTTTCATCATCTGCATACTGGAGTAAAGAGGAATCCGAGATGATGCAGTGAAAGGCATTGATAAATATACTGAAGAGGAGAGGGCCAAGGACAGAACCTTGGGGCGCACCAGTGGGGGTGTAAAGGAAGGTGGAGGTTGAGGTTTTCCATTTTATGGTTTGTTGTCATTCGGAGAGGTAGCTTGAGAACCATGCTATGGTGGAAGGGGAGAGACTGAGAGGAGAGTTGAGATAGGAGTATTGGGTGAGAGACAGTGTCAAAGGCTCTGGATAGGTCTAGGAACAGGGTAGATATGATTTTGTCATAGACAAAAGCTTGGTTAATGATCTCAAGAAAGGAAAGGATGGCAGTCCTGTGGCCAGGGTGGAAGCCATGTTGGGTGGGGGTAAGAAGATTATTGTGTGTTAGGTATGGCATCAGTTGTGAATGAATACATTTTTCCAGGATTTTAGAGAGTGGGGAAAGGATGGCAATAGGCCTGAAATTGGTGGTGTCAGTGTTTTTACCTCCCTTATGGAGTGGGATGATGTATGCATGTCAGCAGAAAGAAGGGACATAGGATTCTTGGATGGACCTGTTTATTAAAATGGAAATGGAAAAGGCAATACTGTCAGCAGATAATTTAAGGAAGGATGGTGGTAAATTATTAGTTGCATTGCGGCAAGTTTTAAGTTGGAGGAGTAGTTTTTTATTGTGCTTGTGGGGATGGGTTTTAGGTTGAAGGAGTGGAAAGAGTTGTGTGATCAGAGGGAAGGGGGGCAGAAGAGGTTGAGTCTGAGGGGGGTAAGGGAAGGAGGAGTAAAGTTTGGCTATACAATCCACAAAGGACTTGAATAGAGTGGCTGTTTCAAGATCGGTGAGGTTGGGATTGGGACAGGGGTTATTTTTATTTCCTGTGTGTAGGAGGAGGAAATGGTGTTTCAGAATTTTCTAGGGTTGGTTGAGTGTTCAGACTGAAGCTTGGAGTAATATGCTTTGCGGTCTCTAGTTATTAATTTTTTATGGCGTTGCAGACCTGTTTAAATTCTAGTAGGGTGTTAGATTGTTTATTGTTTTGGTATTGCTACCATTTCATGTCTCTTTGAAGCATAGTTAATTTGGAGATTTTAGCCTTGACACATTTGGTTCTTAAAGGAACGAGGTTGTTGAATAGGTTAAGCAAGGTTTCATTGAAGTAGGTGATGACATTGTCAAGGGGCGTGGTTCTTAAGGGGGTCCAGTCAATTAGTTTTAGACAGTCTGAAAATATTTGAGGATTAAAATTGGAGAGGTTACGAGTTTGAATGTAGTGATGTTGTTTTTAAAGAGGAGAGGGGTGATGGTCTGTGAAGGCTGGCAGGTGGTCACTGAGACAGTCTGGAAAGATTCCTGCCTTTGAGATAAGTTTAGGATGGGATGCTAAAACCCAGTGAATGATGTTGCCAGAGGCTCCATCTTTGTTTGGCCTGGTAGGAGAGTTTATTAGTTGGGTGAAGTTAAAGAGATTGACTATTTGAGAAGGGGCTTGAGAGTTTATATTGACCTAGTCAATGTTCATGTCACCTAGGATGTAGGTTTAATTTTTAATGTTAGAGGAGAACCAGGGGAAGATGTCTTCTAGTATTGGGATATTATTCGCTGGGGTCATATAGAGGCCAGCTATGCATATGGATTTGTGATTATTGATTTTTAGAAGAGCTACAGTTATTTCAGTGTTGATAAAGTTTGGAATGGGATTGGTGTATGGGTAATGGCATGGGAGGAGGAGTAGATAATGGCTACACCTCCACCTTTCTTGCTGAGTCTGTCATTGCAAATCATTTGGTAGCCTGGTGGTAGAATTTCATTGTCTTTTATGAAGGGTTTAAGACAGGTCTCTGAGATGGCTAGTATGTCACGGTGGTTATGGGAAAGCCAGGCATGGAGGTAAGGGATTTTATTTTGAAGGCTTTGGGCATTGACTGTAGTGAGGCAAATGGATTTGGGAATGTGAGGGTGTGTAGGAGGGGTAGTAGTGGTTTATGTGGTAGTAGTGGACCTGGAGTTAGGATGGATGTCACCAGAGAGTGAGAGGGAAATTTGATGAAGAATGTGTGTAAGACAGTCCAATGTGGAAAGGGAGTTTAAGTAGTGGCATGGAGTGAGTTTGCTGGTGTGAGTTGGAGGGGTATGTTATGAGAGGGTGGGATAGGTAGGATTTTGCACTTGAATAGTAGTGTTGGGTTAGAGGAGTAGAGTTTATAAGTTATAGCGGAGAAGGGTGGTGTGGGAATTTGTTGGAAATTGGTTGTGTAATGTGATGATGAGGTATGGGAGGGGTTAGGGAGTTATGTAAGATAAGTAAGGGAAGTTAGCAGGGCTGGGAGGATTGTTTGTCCTAGTAGATATGGTTTGGTATGGGGCAGTTTTGTTTGAGGGGTGACTTAAATGTGGCATGTGTGGGGTAGGAGGGGAGTTGTGTGATTGGATAGTGGGAGATGTGGGAGGCTTTAGGGGTGGATAAATGTACAGATAGTTGGGACAGGTGGGAATTGGGGCAGGGTAGGAGCGCAGAGTGAAACTGCAGTGCGGACGGAGCAGGTAGAGCTCCCCCCCAGCAGAGGTGAGCGAAAAACTATCAGTGGACATCAGTAAGTGTAGGTAGCAGTATTTTTGCCAATAGTTATGCTAAATTTGAACTAGTAGGAGGGGAGTTATGGAGCTCTGCTTCAACCTAGTGCTAAAATACTGGTATTGATATTGATCAAGCATTCAACATAACTGAGCCACTTAACAGTAGTAAAATCAATACTTCAGATTTCACGTTTGATTTTTCCATATATGATGTTGACGAAGAGTCGAAGAGCTTAGGCACCAAACCTAAGAGAATATATCCTTCAAAGACCTATTCCAATGTAGTTGGAAAAAATGAACAGCAACATAAAGGTACTGTACATCCTGTAACCCATTTTACGACACCAGTAGATAGAGCTGGTAATGGTAATGGGACTCAATTCAACAAATTTTTGGAAATTGACTGTAATTTTAATAACTTTTCTCATAAATATGATATGAATAATACTAAGTCTGAAACTTTGGGGATACTGAAGGACATGATTTTCACTATGGGGAAGAAATTGAAAAATATCAATGGTTTAAAGGCAGATAATGCTTATTTAGAAAAATGTATTTCATTGAAAATTGAACCTAAGGGCATGAGATTTTTTAAAGAACCTATGGGAGTAGTGTTGACAGACAATGCAATTAGTGATTTTAATAAATTTCTTTGATGAATGTGGTATTAAGTTTATGAAAATGATTATTAAGTACAATGATGAAAAATTAAGTAGATTAGTACAGGAATCTGAGAATTTAAATATGAGAATTACGAGTGACCTACTGTTTACAGAATGGGAATGGTTATATAGTAAACAGTTTAACATAGCTGAAAGGTGGATACATAATATTTGTGATAATAAACAAAAAAAGATTAATCGGGATGTTGAACAATACAGGGAAGGGAAGGTATACAATTGGTTTAGGAATAATGTGAAGAGAGGTGGTACCGATATGATATATATGAATGAACAGAATATTGATGGTGTCCAAAATAATGAAAGGTCATATAATAACTCACATTTTTGGAGGGATCATGTACAACAAGGGGAACCATACAAGAATTATTACCAAAAGCAATATTACCCGAGAGGGAAAAACAAACAGAGAAATTGGGACAACAACAGATGGTGACAGACAAAGAGATTGACATCAATACTGACACCCATGTGGCTAAAGGTATTAAAGTGAAGGATAGAATATACACCTTAAATGGCTTTAATATTTACAATTATTCCAATGTAAGCATTCATAATGCACATTTCAGTCTATTGGCTAAGGGGATGAAATATATATACTGACACCGCATTTTTATTTAGTAGACTGCCTAGTTGAAATAAAGAAATTTACTAGGAAAATGAATCTTGAAATTATGTTTAATAATACTGATATCGATGGGGGAACATCTAAGGATGTCAAAAAGGTACACTCAGAGCTCAGTGTGAAAAGTACTTTCGTCCCAGTAAATCACCCAACTATTGAAGTTTATGAGAAAATTGTGACTAGAGAGACATACAAATTATTTAAAGAATATAAAAATACATTTCATACAAGTAATCTGACCATAGAGGAGAGAGATATGTTGAATGATCTTCGATCAGATGATAATGTGAGGGTAATGAAACCAGACAAAGGTGGAGGGGTGGTATTATATGGCAACTTAGAATATATAAATAGAATATATGACATCTTATATGTATCAGGGAATTATGAACCAATCTCTCTCAATGAGATTAATATTGCATACCAAAGAATTGACTCTTACATTGAGGAATTCTATATAGATGGTAGAGTTGATAGAGACATATATAAATTCTTGAGTGTTAAGTTTCCTAGGCTTGCCACGATGGTTAGCATACCGAAGGTTCATAAGAATGTGTCAGATTCACCCTTCCGGCCTATTATATCTGGGAGCAAATCCAAAACATTTCCGATGGGCAAATTTATTGACGTCAAATTGAAACATATATACAACAATATTACTCATTTGGTTAAAGATTCGTGGGAATTTCTGAGGAACTATCCCACACAATCATGGAAAGACAGTAGTATATTTGCCACAATAGATGTCATAGATCTTTTCTCATGTATTCCCAAACAGGTGGGTCTTGAAGCCTTCTGTAACAGTATAGTCAAACATTCTGACATACCTTGGGAAGAGGTTAGTTTGCTCATGGAAATGATGAATATTGTGTTGGATAATAATTTTATTTATTTTGAAGGTGAGCATTTCAGGTAAACCAGAGGGGTAGCTATGGGAGCAGCTTGTGCTCCCATATTTGCCAATCTGGTTGTGCTTGATTGGGAGGACAACGTCCTCTTTCCAAGTTCACATTTTTCTCACATTTCTCACTATTCGAGATTCTTAGATGACATCTATATTTTATGGAATTCGAACATGGACAATTTGGATGAATTTATAACATTTTTGAATGGAAGTAGTGATTTTTTTAAATTCACCTATTCTTATAACACTGAAGGTATAGCGTATTTGGACACATTGGTTTATCAACATGAAGGTTCTTTACATTCTAAAATTTATAGGAAAGAAACATTTTCCAATGACTATTTAGCATATAGTAGTTTCCATCCTGCTAGGTTAAATAAAAACATATATAAAGGACATTGTATAAGGGCTTTACTTATGACATCGGAGTATAATATTTTGGTACAAGAGATCAGTAATATTAATAATATGTTCCAAGAGAGAGGATACCCACAAAATGTGTTGGATGAGGTGGACAAATACATATTAAAATTATGGGGTACTACATACCAACCCCTATTAGGATTAGGTAGTGATTGCAACTTTAGAAACAATGTTATTGATTGTTTCAATAGAAGAGAGAAAGGAAATGAACATCATCAAAGATCACTAATAGTTTTATACAGTCCAATTGCCAACGATGTCATAGGAATTATAAAGAACTATTGGTATTTGATTACTAGTGACATGAGTCTTAAGGACATTGTAAGAAGTAAACCAGGAATAGTGTTTAAGATAGGAATGAATATCAAAGGTTATTTAGAACAAGTCAAAATGACAAAAGAAGATCATAGTAATGGTACTAGGCAGTATACTACAAAATGTGGTTCATGTAACCAGTGTAGTTATATAACAGATAAAAAGGAAATAGTTATACAAAATCTGTTTAGACCAAAACTCAAGTTTGTAAAAGGGAATTGTAACACTAAAATGGTGATTTACATAGCAATATGTCAAGAATGTACTCGTTATTACGTTGGAAAGACGGAGAGAAGTCTCAAGAAACGTATATATGAGCACATATACAGTATAAGGAAGAGGGATTCTAAGAGTGCTTTATATAAACATATTGAAGTGAAAGGTCATACACATGAATTTAAATTTGCAATATTGGACATCATCAAATATGATCCCAGAGGTAGGGATCATAAGAAATTATTGAGTTACAGGGAGATTTGGTGGCAATTATTTTTAGATGCCACAACCCCACCGGGGCTTAATGATAACATATCTAGTAAGGCCATCTTGGAATTGAATTAACATCCAACAATTATGATATTATCACGTATATTTTATTTATATATTTATTTTGTCGTTAGTGATTGTATGCATTTCTTTCATATTATTTGTAATATGGAGAGGGAAACAATCATAAATTTATTTTCATTCTAAGGTTCAGTACACAGAAAGAATTTTTTTTTTTGGGGGAGTAATTATACATTTCATTGAAAAATATTGACTATTTGATTATATTGGGCAAACATTGGATATTGTACAAATATACAGAAAAAGGTTTAACACCAGTATAGTTTTTTAATAATAGTTTTAATTATAGTCAATAATTTTTAGATATAGGATTGTTTACATATATTTAAGGTAACAACGCATTTGATAGTATATATTCTATCATGTTTTACCATACAACATATGGTATATATATTGTCATTTGTTGAGCAATAAAGTATCATAAGCATTTGCACATTATTTGTAAAATTTTGTATAATAGATTAGCATTGTTTAATTAATGTTATTAATGTTTTTAAGTCATTAGATCATTTTTAGAATTTTGCGCTGTTGTTTTGGGTATATTGAATATTAGGATGACAATGCTCCTTTAAGCGTTTGGAATGCTGTTTTTTGAATTGGTGTTTTGGCGCCTAAAAAGTCATACAAGGCGTCTGTATTTTAAGAATAGTATTCTGATGAAGCCCGTATCATATGGGTGAAAGCGCGAGTTCATACTGTGGTAGTATTTTATCTGTTTGTCAGTTATCCTAGCTTTGGCGTTGTCAACGTTTGTATTTGTGGTTATGTAGTAACGCTAAAGTCATCAGTCAAGTTTTCATGCCTTGGCATTTTCTAATGCTAGTTGACACTAAAGCATTCGTTTTATACCAAGAGTTGTGGAACTGCTTTCTTTGGTGCAGCGGAGCTGGTTGCATTATAAGACTGTTTAGTAGTTGGATGAAACCTGCTGGATTTGGAGGTGTTTGGGCACTTATAGGTACTCCGTGGCATTTACATTCATTTGTTTGAGGGGGTGACTTAAATGTGGCATGTGTGGGGTAAGAGGGGAGTTGTGTGATTGGATAGTGGGAGATGTGGGAGGCTTTAGGGGTGGATAAATGTACAGATAGTTGGGACAGGTGGGAATTGGGGGCAGGGTAGGAGAGCAGCGTGAGACCGCAGGGCGAACGGAGCAGGTAGATCTCCCCCCCCAGCAGAGGTGAGAGAAAAACTATCAGTGAACATCAGTAAGTGTAGGTAGCAGTATTTTTGCCAATAGTTATGCTAAATTTGAACTGGTAGGAGGGGAGTTATGGAGCTCTGCTGCAACCTAGTGCTAAAATACTGGTGGTTACAAGCAGACTAAACTAGGTATGGGGGTCCCTGTGAGTGTACACGCTATCAGGGAGTGCTCAAAACAGTAGTTTTATTCAAACAAGACTCATCTTGCATAAGATAATTAATTATTTCACCTAAGTCATACCTAAATAGAGATTTGAATGACTATGGCAAATACACAAAAACACGAAAAAAATGTAATTTACTTGCCATTGTCATTGCAGTTAAAAGATTATGCAGTTACTACTGCTCTGAAGTGCCAGTAATAACTTTGCCTGTCAATCTGCTATTCAGCGACCATTTTGAATTCAACTGAAACAGTATATAGATAGATAGATAGATAAGATAGATAGATAGATAGATAGATAGATAGATAGATAGATAGATAGATAGATAGAGGTATATCTATCTATCTATCTATCTATCTATCTATCTATCTATCTATCTATGGATTCCCTGCATATTGTTGAATGTCCATTTGGTCAAAAAGTACAAGGGTTGTTACTTCAAATCAAATGTATATATAGCAGAATTGGGAGTGTTTGGCATGTGTTTGAGAGTAGGGTTTGAGTCAGGAACAGGTATTGTATGCATGTGTGGTAGTGTGTGTATTTTAGGTTTATGGTCTGGGTTATGTAAGGGACTATGGAATACATATAGTATTTTAGTGTATGTTTGTGCATGTTTGTGTGTTCAAGTGTTCCTTAAGTAGTGGTAGTGTTACAGGAAGTTTTTTTTTAAAGGTAAGGTATAGGGTTAGGGTTTGGAGAAGGGGCATCATTAGAGTTAGGATTAGCACTCATTACTAAGGTGGTGTAAGTGGGCAAGAACTGGCCTATACTCACTATCAAATGGCAAATGAATGCAGTTTTAAGTCTAACAGGTTATTATAGAAAGTTTATAAAAAGTTTTGCTACTAAAGCTTGTCCCCTAATAGACCTTACACAAGGTAAGGCATCCACAACTTAAGATGGACCACAGCAACAGACAAAGTCTTTTAACCAATGGAAAACATTTTGTGTTCAGAACTAGTTTTAATCACCCTATGGTATATACACTGATGCACATTAGGTTGGATTAGTTGTGATTTCCCAGAAAAAAAGTGATAAGAAACACAGTGTGCTACATAACCAGAAAGCTGAGTGAGGCCGAAACCAGGTACTCCTCCACAGAAGAGAAAAGTCTTACCATTAAGTGGGTACTAACTTCAATGCAATATTACTTAGTGGGTCAACAGCTTCAGTTTTATAACAGGCCATGCATCCCTGCAATAATAATATAAACAAAGGGACATGAACTCAAAATTATCCAAATGGGCTTTACCTCTGCAGCCCTTTCAAATTAGTGTTAAACATAGGCTGGACACCATGAACAAAACCCCAGATTGGGTTGGCTCAGTTTCATAACCCATCCCATTTGTGACAGAATCATAAGTTCTATGCAACAGTGGGGAGGTCATTCTGGTTTACTGTCGGTTTCACATGTACAAGACATTTATATACACAGAGTTGCAGTAGTGAAAATCCTGTATTCTTCAGCCATATTTTATTTCTTCTAGATAATACTGTAATTAAACCATTTTCAGCTAAGTAAATGTAAAACACATATTCTGATGCTATTAAAAGGAAGGGCTGTAGCCTAAGCTGTCAGGAATGTTTGCCTCTTGTGACAAGGGATTTGGAAGATCAAGAATGGGAACTCTTTACAATATCCAGAAGAAGATGTAGATTTTTCTGTGCAGTACAGTTTACCTGTGAAGTACAGGAAACTGTGGACTGACCTGTGAAATATCAACAAACTTGCGGTATACCAAAAGGTGTAGATTAACCCATTGAGTAGCAGCTTACCTATGGAATACTAAAGTGATTTTTTCATCAGCTAAAGTTAAGGATAAAAGTACAGAAGGTGTTAGGTATCCAGATAGCTGCAACTCCAATGAATTATTAAGAGACAGAGATGCTTATTATCAATGATAAAGAACAGCAGACTAATACACATTATACAAATACCATCTGGACTGGTTAACATAGTCTGATGCCATTGAGCATAAATAGAAATCAGAGCAAAAAGTCCAAGATTTGCTCTAGTAAAGACTTGAAGAACTGCACTAAATACCCACTGTGGATGAAGATAGTGAGAAGATTACCAGTGACAGTCCCAAGATTCATTGATCCCATTAAGAATTCTCACAGGCAGAAGCGTTCAGTTGCAATGCCATCTATATATTAGAAATAACAAGACATTTTTAACAAGTTTATGCTTTAGAGCTAAGCATCTTAACATTTTATAATGTAAACATGCTGTTGCAAATATACATAGATAACATTACTTAAACTTTGTTGAATTCCTTTGTAGTGGATAGTTAAGAAACATAACCCCTTCCTGCTTCCACTTGCATTTGCCACCCTTCTCTTTATTATATACACTGGAGAATGTCTCACAAGCTGCAAACCCACCATCCCACCTCACAGTACTAACATTTAGGTGCTTGATATATTCGAAACATTCCTCAGGATGTTAATGAAAGCATGTACATGCTGAAGTCATGCAGTCAAGGGTTTTTTCAGCCTTGAAAGTGGAAAACAAAAAGATCAAAACAGAGGAATTAGTGCTTTTCCCTAGCTCACAGGGAAGCAAATCCTCGAACCTTTTAGATTCGACAAAAACAGTCTATGATATTTATATGAGAGTAAAATCTTTTTAGTAAAGTATAACTGACACAGTCCTGTTCAAGAATTGAAGCCTTCAGCTGACTTTTCCATTCCCATTACACTGACTAATACAAACCAGATATTTGTGGTAGAAAAAAATGCTTAGTTTGTATTCTGAGTAAAGTGTTAAATAAACTGTAGTGTTAGAGAAGAGTGGCTTGAGTCATGTGTGAATGTTTGCTTAATGTCTGTGTTCTGTCTAAGACAGGTAGAAAAAAGGTAAACATTATGTTAAAACTCCACAACCTGAAAATCTAAGGCAATGTTTGACTTATGGGTGTGTCATTTGATTTGTAGAGAGGCTGAAACCTGTCAGAATGTTGGAGAATTCAAATGTAATTGAATCAGTGCTAGAAGGAACGGTAAGCAAACCTGAGACAATAATGCATTTGGCAGAATCTCAGTATCACCAGATTTGTCAGATGGAGGAATGAAAGGCCTGAATAAACGGATGAAGGATTCGGAAGGTGTTTTTATAGACTGTGCATAGAAAATACATGACAGTGAAGGAGAACTGAGACATGTAAATGGAAGGCATCTACCCTGAAACAGATCGAGTTGGAAAACTGACAGCCTCAAGCCTGAGGATTCAGAAAGAACCCTAACATAGGTACCATGAGCTGCAGTAAAAAGGAAATGCTTACATGATGCACTGATATGAGATTTAGGGACATATTAGCCACAATGAGGAAAGACTTCATCAATGGCTAATTTGAAAGTCTACCTCTAGTGATAATCAGAAATTTAGTGTGGTAGTTAACAACAGAGACACATGCATTGGGTTTTGGCATGGACACCCCCCCCATTCACTCTCGCATGCGCACACACACACACACACACACACACACACACACACACACACACACACACACACACACACACACACACACACACTCGCAGATTCAAAAATATACTTTGTATCTGTAACTGAGTAAACAGAACATCCAGCATGCCACCTCTTGTGTTTTATTGGCATAGTCAGTAAATAATGGCAGACATTAAAGTTTCATACTTCTTGTTTAGAAACTACATTGTGATGCTAGACAAGTTCCTCCATTAACTTTTTAAGTAAATCTAAATTAAATTTCAAAAATTCTCCCCAATTTCCCGATTTCCTCTAGTGTATATCTGGCTTTGTCTTTGAAGCCTCCCCCTGCACTGACACAACCTAGCTTCTCAACTGTCCCTGATTTTACACTCCTGCTGCTGCCTCTCAACTATACAGATTCTCACATATTAAACACATTTTACCCTCATATTTTTGATCTGTTCTTCATACAATGACTGGCTTTCTGGCAAACCGTTGAGAACTGCAGTTTGTAAATAATGACAAACATCAGAATGTCCTTCAGATAATGCATGCTAATATAAAATCTGTTATTCTAGCAACTTTCCAAGTTTATAAAAAATAATTAAAATCCATCCCTGATTGTGAGTCTGTGCCCTTTATTATATTTTTCTTTGTCCAGATTTCTTATGCTGTGTGGTTAAGTGGTATGCTTATAGAAACCCTGTACCTCATAACTCACAAGCTGTCACAGCCATTGAATAATGCCAGGATAGGGAGTAGAGTGCCATGTCTCTTATTATATGAAAAATACCTGTGCTGTACTAACGTGTTAATGTAGTATATTTGTTCAGCAGTTTAATGTGACAAGGGTGTAGGGTTTGAATCCTTTCTCATTTTCTTTCTTTTTTTTTTTTTTTTTTTTTTTTTTAGTTTTAGGTAATATTTTACCTTACCCCTGGTCTCCAAAAGTGGCTGATCAGATTAACATCTGTGTAACTGGTAAGTGTGTGGGGTTTTATGTCTGTTTTGGTGCCTGTAGGGCATGCTACATAAGGTATCTCTGATGGCTAGTTTCCCTCCCCTCCAGCCCATGTCTTTTGTGCATACACTTTTTGCTCTGTTTTTTTAAGTGCTTTTAAGACGTGAGCTGCAGCATTATCCGTGGTGTTTAGTGCTCCCCCTGACCTATGTTTTCTTCTCTGTGTTTCACTTCTTTGTGCATTTAAGGCATGATTGGTAGAGATATCCCAGGTATCTGGTGTTCAACACCCTTCAGTTTTATAGAATTAGTTCATCTGTTTAGGGGAGTTTTGAGGTGTGACAGCCCACAATCATGCACACATTCACACAGTCATGCATACAAACGTGCGCATACACACACACACACACACACACACACACACACACACACACACCTACCCTACTAATTCCCCAACTCACCTGCCTTAATGAAAACTCCCAGGCAGACACACACTCACACATGAAGCCCCGCACATACACTCATTCACATGCACCACAATACTACCTGTCTGCTACACTTCCCAGTATTTACCTCTACTATATTAGGTGAACACAATATTTTGGCCATATTCACTAACACTAGTGGCCATGTTTCTTATGCAGCTCAACAATTCTCTTAATTACATGTCTAAACAAATGCCTTACGCAGCCATTTATAAGGGAGAGCACGTGGGTAATCTGAGCATGTCTCTGCCATGGAATGCTCATTAGCATTTTACATAGCCACAGAGACAGAGCACTGTCGTGCTGAATGTCTTTGTGCTAAACCACTATGTTAGGTCAGCAAAGTGTACATGACTACAAGACCTTTGACAGAAAGCAAAATGAGTGTTTTTTTTTTCAAAATATATTCCAAGAGCTTTTGAGTGTCTCTGAAGTGATGCAAGGATGAACCTAAGGTGCACTGCAGTCATATTATGCAAATTTGGTAAGGGCAGAGTTAAATGAGAAAGGTATTAGAAATAAGACAAGAGTTAAGGTAGTAAGATGATAATAAGTACCTCTGAAGGTTGTCCAACCCATGAGTAATGATCATTAATAAGACTGGTTAGGTATTATTAGAAGGTGAATGTTAGTGAGAATTTATGTGAGACTGTTCTTAAATGTATATTTACAGCCAGAGAAATTGGTAAGATGCTGTTTAAGAGGTGAACTGAATTCAGAATACATATTATAAAATCTGATGTAAGAGGACATTGATTAAAATTATTTGGGTGCCAGAACTGACAGGATTTGGTTATTCTTTCGTAAATAAAATGTGAGTAGGGGTATTAAATGGAACAGACTATAATTAGTATTGTACAATCCTTGTGGTAAGTTTCATGGCAGAAAAGAGAAAAAATCTCATTATTAGTAATTTCTATAGAAAAAAAATACAATTTGGCTGAATATTTGTTGAATTGGAAGATTTGGGTTTTGACAGGATAGGACAGTAGTGTTACCTTTGAAATCTTACTATGATAAAACAATAGATTTGGCCCTGATTTGTAAGGACAGCTGATACTACTGGGATGGGAAAGCTTTGGAAGCAATGTGGTTTTCCCTGTGAGTCTACTGCATTCAGAGTTTAATAACTGAAAGCTCTTCTTGACCAAAATATGTTTTATTATTTTTTTCTTTTCATTGTAAAACTGGAAGCTATCTATTTGGCCTCAGCCAGAAACCAAGACAGTGAAATCAATAGACAGTTTTTAGATTTTCTAAGTTATGTCTTAGTACTGCAGTGCATGTTTCACTTTGTGTGATGTTGCAAAGATCATGCCTTTGGTTTTGACAGGGATCATAGATTCATACTAGGCTATCAACCACCAGGGTCTTTACAAGCCTAGCTTTGCAAATCAAAGCAGTTTTCTCTCAGACTTTCTTGGATGCTTATATGGTGGGGTATGTTAGTAAGGAGGTAGCAAAGTTTTATGTGTGTGGGGATATGTTAGTTGGGTATTAATTTACTTATTGTCAATTTATGTCAATCAGAGAAATGGGGGCCAGCCTGGAGGTGATTCTGCAATTTTTCATCCATTGATCAAGGTTTCTTTTGAACATGGTCAGGGATTAATGCTGTCTTAACTTAAAATGGGAGCTTACTCCATAGTGCAGGGATCCTTTTATACACACATTGGTCCCTCCAGCAGGTTCTATGTATGTTGCAAAGTTCAGGTCTTTGAATCTAGTGTTTCTGGTGTTTGTCTTGCAGATGTGCAAGAGATCCATCAGAGCTGGATCCAAGGAAACCTTATATGCAAGGCATAGATCACCTCTCAGTAAGCTGTAGGAGAGTGAGTACAGAGATAGGATCTTAAGGTGATCTATGTAGGGCAGGGTATTCATGCCCAGGATTCTGCTGGTGAGGAAAATTTGAGTGTATTCCAACTGTTGCAAGTGCCTGGTTTGGTATGTGCAAAGGAAGCATTGTACTCAATAATGGGTCTGATAAGGGTTACGTTATAGTGGTAATATTACTTCCTTGGACCTGGATGCCATACTCGCTTATGATTTGGGCAGCATAGAATGATTTTCTTACTATTCTGCCTACATGTTGGATGAACATCAGATTATTGTATATGTTTTAGTAAGTATACATCTTTCTTGGTTGTTTTACAGTCCTATCTAATTTCTGTTTCAATAATAGCAGTTTACTTCTTCCCTCCTTTACCCTTATTATTCTGAATTTTCCTGAAACCACTCTATTAATTTAACTACACACTTTTGTATTCTATTTACTTGTATTATGTTACAAGGATCCCTCTTAATTGTCCCATGGTATCAATGTTGTACCACTATGGTTTCTACAAATTTTTGAAGAGTCTTTTTCTCTTCTGTCTGAGAGTACCTATCCAGTTTATTAAATCAAGCAGTGTTTCACTGTATTATGTTTTTCTTGCATATAAATATTCTATTTACTCTCTCTTCCCCCTGTTGTGTAACTTTATCTGGACTTTTAGGAAATCCCACTGATGAAAGCTCTGAAATTTTACACTGTGGTATATTTTTGGTAACAATGTTCTGCACTGTCTGTTGTAACATTGTATAATCATTTATTGAGTAATGTTTTGAAAAGACTCCTGCATCAACATCTTGTCACTGAACCGCTCACTTCTCATTTAGTTTGTCTACTCAGTTTCATTCTGTTGCCTTCGTACATCACTGAACTACTTACCATTTTTGTGGCATGGTTCTTTCTTTGTAAAATGTAGTACATATGGATGTCATAGCCTGTATGTATCTTCAAATCTCTTTAAAGCTGTAGTGACTATATTGATTAATATAGCCGTTTCCACATATATGATGCTTGATATCAAGTCTTCTTTTCCAGTTTTCCAATTCCATGATTGTTCTTCTAGGAATTTAATTGCTGATGCTTTTTTATTCTTTTTTTATGTAGTGCTTCCTTAACCACATCTTTTTCCATGTAGTGTAACATTTCTTTATCTAAATATTTTTTGTTCTTATCTTATCTGCCCAATTAATGTTCTTAATTTTTAATCCGTAGCTTTTGACAGTGCTTCTGAAAGGTCCTGTCATCTTGCTTCTTTCTTACCCTCGTTATATACCCTCTGTGTACACATATTGGGTCGACTGCATACAGGATGCAGTACATTATCACCTTTCTATCCTTATTTGTATATTTCCTGTCATTGTACATTTTACTCTTCCAAACAATTTCTTTGTTTTTTTTTTTTCTGGACTACTCTTTTCATGTACCATATAGAGGCCAGTGTCAGCATGATCTATTTCTGTGGTAGAAATGTTTCCTGTTTTATAAGATGAGCATTTTCTTATTTTCTAGCCATAGCACTAGTGCCTGTGCCAGAAATAGTCAGTTATTGTCATGGAACCTATGTATCCCACCTTCCTTTATTTATTTGGACTGGTTCAAAGACTCTTTTCTACTGCAACCCGGGCACAGATGTGTAACATCAAATGGCAATATAATTTAATAATGCAGTTATGCATAATATGTTGAATCCATAGTAGTTGATATAGTTGAGAAAACAATACAAATGAATTAAAAGTAGAGAAATACAAAGAAGATACAGCAATAAGAAACAAAGAATAAACCGTGGATCTTCAGAGCCAATTGTGCAATAAAAAGTCTGCTAAAGCAGGAGTGAATACCAAATTGTTATCCACTATCCCAAAAACATTTACATGCAGAGTCTTAGTTGAGTTGTTCATAAAGACTGGTTTTGAAGTTAGCAGTGATTAATATGGCCCAGAAATAAGTTTATCCCAAACTGCTGGTCCATATTGTGAAAATGCTCTTTTTTCTATAATTGTTTTAAAGGGTGGTCTGTTCAGGGTGAGAAGGCTGAGTTTGGAATTTCTTAGGAAGTCTGATGGAAAGGGGTCTTTTGAGATGTGAAAAGTATCTTTCTTTCAATAAATAGTAACGAATAAATAGGTGGTTCTTTTGGTTACTGGAAGTCAGCCAGAAATGCAAACCTGCAAATGATATTCTCAGTGGTCTAAAGTCTTTTTGTGTTATAGGAAGAATGAAAGGTCAGAAGCGTTAAGATACATTCCAGCTTTGGAAGAAGGACATTTTGGCAAAGACTAATCTAGCTGGCAGTGTCATGGAAGTTAAAAAAATATATTTCTGTATGTCTCATATAAAGGGCACTTTAAGTGGATTCTAGAGAAACAATTGCGAGGTTGGTTTTCACTGGAATATCCATTCAGATGTATAGTAACCACAACCACTTATTGATTATGATATATTAAAGTAGTCAGAATACTGTGACATAATAAAATACCTGAGATATAGTTGCAATCATAATTTATTTATTAATTTATACATTTTGCTGACTGGATTAGTCTCACTAGGTCAATAACCTCTTTTCAGAGGAGAGCCCAGGTGATATTCATATTGACTAGTAAAATTTGGCCAGGATGCCAGGGGACTTCAATTAATAATGTTGATAAGGTCTATGGAATTGTTTATATTCAACTGAGCTACCACCAACTCAGACAGATGGGTACACAGTTTAACATCTCTTCCAAAAGATAGTACATCCAGGAATGCAGTGTCCCCCTTTTGCTGCACTGCAGTGTCACATTTGGAAAATTAAATATCTGTCATGGGAATAGACCTCACAACATTCTGTGCCAAAACAAGCATGCTACCTCTTAAACTGCTGCGAGTGCACATGCTAGTTGGCCAGCCCTCTCCACTTCCAAGGAAAGCAGCACTCTGATAAAAGTAAAACTGTACTAAGCAAATGCAGCAATGTCAACCACTTTGCACTCTATTTCTGGTTTTCTGAAATAGCAGCAATATAAATAAGTTAGGTCTGAATGTTTTGGGGTGACACCATACCTCTAACCTTATTTGGTCAAGAGTTCTTTTCAAAATAAAAATAATGGGGGTGTAATATCAAGAACAATTTAAAATATTAGTCTAATACACTTAAAAAAGTTAATACAAGTTTTGCACCAGTATGCATTTTTGTGAAATAAGAACCATAAAACTCTAATGACTGGCATTACTGACTGACTGTTATCATGAGTGATTTATCAGAAAATACACAATTTCATTAGGGACAGGATCAACATTTGAAACACAATTGCGACATTCTGCACAAATAATGAAAATTGAGAGGTATGGTATAGTTACTGCTCCAAAGGGAATGTCTGGCTATAGTAACCTATTTCAGGATGTAAATACTTTTTTGGATGTGCAATATAACAATGATGTATTTATGATTTTGTGAATGTTATTATAACAACTCAAGCTGCAAAGGTCTAAGTCTAATTGCTTGAGATCAAGCCAAGCAACCACCCCGCCACACAAAAAAAAAAAAAAACAGCTCCAGTCAGAATAAAGAAATCAAGCAATACAGGTAAGAGCAAGACTGCAACATCATGAAGACCATAACATCCATGTCATCAGCTAGAAAAAGAATTAAAGAAACTATACCCATAGTTAACCTTCCATCTTCAAAATGTGGAATACAAGACTATCTTGCATAGCGTGGGACATATGGGTAAAGCATAACACATTTAGTAACTAGGAAGGAAACTCACTTCATGGATAAACTGTTTGCTCTATTCTCATAAACATTTCTTAATTAACCCAAGTCTGTCTCTTTGCTTTCCAGAACAGTCTGTTGGTTGAAAATAAAATGTTCATTTTACATTATTTATATAACAAAATGCTATAATATATTTTGCTTTACCATGCACTCAGCTCTTCAAAGATTAGAGACTAAAGAGTAGAGAGCATATTGAAAAAGTCCAGGATCTCACCAACACACAAAGCATACACACACACACACACACACACACACACACACACACACACACACACACACACACACACACACACAAATAAACCTGTGTGGGATCTTCCAGCCATCTCATTGCCCCCCTCCCCCAAGATTTTCAGTCCGCTGTTACTGAGCCTAGTCATAGTATTTGTGGGCTCTGCACATTTGTGCTTTCCATCTGGGGAAGATATTTACTTATGACCCACCCATTCCCCCTTGTGGACCTAATGGTATTCCGGGGGGGGGGGTGATTATGCAAGTAAGATGTGTGGTATATCATCCCACCTCCACAGCAGCTCAGCCATGTTCTCTTTTAAGCATGCCTACCAACGTGCCATTCCCAGCCTTCAATATGAATCATCATGGTAGATGCCCATTGGTCCACACCCTGCCTTGGGATGGTAACACCCATCCCTCGCTGCTAGTTGCATCAATCAGTCAAGCCACTAATCAATCTCAGGTCACCTGGGTTGAAGTCAGGGCTTTATCCCTCTATATCACTGGAGCCTCTCACTACATTGCTAATATTTTAATCGTTGACCCAAAATCATGCATGCAAATGCACAAATACACACATCAGTTACAGACACTTGCATGACTATACACCTTGGATATTTGCTTGGGATCAAGTGAATGAATACATTCATTAATAATTGCCCAGACATGTATCTAAGTTCACTGATGTTAGAACCATACACTGCAATTCCTCTTTGTCCACTCAACTTCTTAGCTCAGGAATCAGAAATAAGAAACAAAATCAGAACCAGCTTTTAAATATTTTTCTTATATACCTAGAAAGTTGACAGAATAGTTTTGCATTATCAAGCATTTTCTGAAAGAAGTCTGAAACTCACATGCCTGTCATTATTTAGTGACAAAAATCTGACACAATTTGACAGAAGCCACAAAGTTTACAAGGCGCAGACCAAACTACCTCTCATTTTCTATGGTCAAGAATTCTGGACAAAGCCAAAAATAATGGGGACAAAAAAGGAATGCATTTTGCATATTATTCTATATATATTTTTAACCAGGTAAACCTGATGAGCAAAGTGTCTTTTATCAAGGTGACCCAGAAGCACTGTCTGTTAAATGATTTGCTCAAAAACACAGAGTAGGTAAATAGAGGTGAAAGGATTAAAAACTTTTACCTTTAATTACACAAGTGCCAGATGGTTCTAAATGACTTAAAATGTTAGCAGAACAATAAGTGTTACATGGACATGCATTCTCTGAGCAGTAATAATACAAAACTGTCATGACTGGCATCATTGACAGTAATTCTTAGTGATTTACCAGAAAAAATAATTTAATGAGGGACAAATTGTAAATATTCAACACAATCAGAGATAAGTAAGAAACAAACTACTCTAATTCACTTAAAAATTTAACAGAAAAACACATTTTGCACAACATGCATTTTTTGAACATCAGAACAACATAAAATGTGAAGCTCTGTTAATCAGCTTTACTGACTATTAAACTTAATGATTTTAACCCTCATTGGTATATCAGAAATTGAAGACACTAATAAAGGTCTGGCAGTTAATGCAGAAGATTATGGGTCTGGACTCTTAATGAGCTGCTTTCTGTAGTTAGGTGTACAGAGATTGATTCTTTGTATCTCCATTATGTACTGTGCGACTTTGAGTAGGTCACATGACCAGATACACAAAAAGAAAGGATATACATATGAGGGAAAAAGAACAATATGAGTAGAGCCAGATCATGTTCAAATGAGGCCCTAGGCAGACTAATGGAGTAGATCCCCCCCCATGCACACAGGGCCGGTGTTAGCATTTTGGGGGCCCCCAGCAGATGTCAAGCTGGGGGCCCCCTAGGCACTTCCAGTCTATGTATCAACCTGTCACTGCCACCCTTCCTAAGGAACCTTTTAGTTCATGCTGCAAACTTTTAGGAGTACTATGCACAGACTGACCTTTTGCTACAATATTCTTAGATTACAAGACTTGTGTACTACACTGTGTTGGCCCCTGTGTTGGCCCATCTCACAAAATGAGACATTTACAGTTACTGGCAATTAGTTGCAGCAATGATATATTGAAGCAACTCTATGTACAGGTCTGGACTTAGGTGAAATGGCACCCTAGGCCTACTGTTTCAGACCACCCCCATACACAGAATAGCCTCCAGTCTTCCTCATTCCCCCTCCCCATCTTGGGCTCCCCATACCATGCACATTACATTTGTTCTTCCTTTTCTCACATTTCCCTTACTTTTGAACATTCTCAAGAAGCTATAACTTTCTACATGCTCTGAAGTGCATTTTTAAGTTTTTTTTACACACCTTTTCATCCAATAATGGCTTGAACAGAAATTATGGTTAAGTAAAGAAATGGTGTTGCTGTTCAGCTTTAGTTTTCATTGCATCCTTTCAACATACATTTCCTGAGCAAAGGCAGTACTGTAATAACCATTTAGGTAATAAGAAAAGAATTTCAGTTTTATGTTTTTTTATTCTTTCAAGGAAGACATAAGTTGTACCCAAGGCAAAGATGACAAAACAGTAGCTCACAATAAACTAACAAACCTTTGTTGTCTGGATACACAGGTCCTATCTCGGAACTGCCTGCCTCCCAATCCCCCACAAAAGACTGCTTATGCATCCCTCTGGTATTAGACTGGGATGAAGGCAGAGGCTCAAATTGCCACAGTCATGTATTTCAAGGAAATGCTGATATACATATACATAGTTGGTCTCCTCACTCTTCAACCCAAACAGTCAAAAGCAGCCACCTGTATATGTGTCCTAAGTGTGATTGTGAGAGTGAAAAAATAATGATCATAGTAACGTATGCTACTTTGTTGTTCCTACACAAGCTGTAGTACTTTTCTTTGTACACCTCTGAGGTCTGTGAGAAAAGTAAAAGAAACAAGGACCACACTGTCCTCAGCCCAAACACAAGTTTTAATGACCTCATGTGCACACCTCTGAAATTTAACTGTGAGGAATAACACCACAACCCCCCTCCCCCCACATAACCTACAGCAGTTTTCTGTACACACATATCCAAACGGGACTGGTTTTAGAATGGGTGCAGTTGAGAGCAGAGGCCATTATCAGCTTTATCCTAATAGGGTCATATCACAGCCCTACTCAGGTTAAAGAGCATAATCAGAAAAAAACTATATACTTTTTTCACCTCATTTTTCCTCAAACAACAGTGTTCATGGGGTCCCCACACAGTCAAGGATGATTAAGAGAGCCCTTTGTATCCATTTATACAGTAAGGGGAGTAAGATCCCCCAGAGTCTTAAAAGATCTAAGTGTCCGAATGTTCTGGGATACATTTTATGACTTACTTTTAAAATAAAATTTCTTCTTAGCTACAATTTTATTGACACTCAGAAGAATAATGTATGTGTCCTGGCATTATTGCATGTATGCACAAATAAAACTCACTAACATTTTCACACACACACACACACACACACACACACACACACACACACACACACACACACACACACACTATATTATTTCAGCAATACATTGTGCAACACTGGTACCAGCACACCAGATCAGTAACTGCTGTTAAGCAGTCGTCAGACAGCAGCAGGGATTTACTTCGGGGGGAGTAATGCAAACCTATCACTCTCCCTGATTTTATAGACCTTCCCTAATTTTGCACATAATTTTGTTGTCCTTTGTAACAAGTTTGATTGGTTGCAAATCATTTGGGATTACAGACAGTCAATAAATCCAGACATTAGAGTTTTATACTTAATGTCCAAAAACCCCCCATGTTGATATAAAAGGTGTTATTCTACTACCTTTTTTACATTGAATCAGTGTAATATTTAAAATGTGTTCCTTATTTTGAACCTTTATTCTTGCTATTATTGGTATTGCTCTGAATTCTTCAGCGAAGAAGTTGAGAGTTAAAGTAGCTGGCATTCTGCAAGTATTTATAAAACTCCCGGAAACAGAAAACCATCCCTGAAGATGAGAAGTATTAGTTCTTCTTAAAATCCAAGCTATGCATGGATACTGGTCACACTGGGCTGCTGATCTCTCTAGTGCTTGCCTTGCCCATGTTCATAATCAGCTTTATCCTAACCGGGTAATAGCACATCCTGTTCAGGTTAAACAGAATAATCATGGAATTAATAAATTTTTCTCCAAATTTTCCCCAACCAGCAGCAGCTTTTGTGGGGCCCTCACACAGTGAAAGATGATTAAAAGGGGCCCCCTTGCAGCCACATGTATTGCAGGTACCTAAAGCAGGCTATGTTGTTAGTTTTAGTGTAGAGAATGTCCACCAGCAGGGATTAACTAAGCCATGGACACTATGTTAGTGGTAAAATATTTAATGGAATTGTGAAAGCCCTTGCTTGATAAAACATTATTATTATAAACAAAGGTATTTTTGAATTTTAAAGGAGCTATTAGTAAGCATTATTACTCACCTGGTTTATTAAGTATACAAGATTGATGTTCTAGCTTTTGTTGTTTTGACAAACATGTTACAAAATATCAAGGTAAGATAACTTGCTTTGATTGGGGGCCCCCAGCGACCACAGGGTTTGCTGGTGCCTAAAGCCAGCTATGCACACACACAGCTATACCAATATCCCATTACTCGTATGTCTTTCCTTTGTTGCCATAAAACACAGTTAAAACTGGTCAGAGTGCATATTAATTTCTTCTTTCCTTTTAAAATGATTACAGAGATTTGGATTCAATTTAGAACTTTTAGTAAAACCTATACAGCAAAAACATTACCAGCCATTTGATGAAATAAACAAAACACTTTCACATTGAAACTGACAGTATATACCTCAGTAAACTTCTCTTCCTTTGATACACACATTAAAATGTATCTGGCATCCATTAAACTACAAGCATGCAGAGATTTATAGTCAAATAACATATATAGAAGCACTTATTTGCGGGTATCTTAAGAGTACAGAAATTCAAAAAATAAATGTATAATGAATTTACTAACATCTTGAGACAGCCTACTGGCCACAGATATCTCTCTTTCTGGGTCAGCCCAGGAGCACAGTCTTGTGAAATGACTAGGTTAGACTCACACTAGATAAATGAATCTGGGAGAATCAAAACGCTAGTTTACAAGAAGCAGATCATTAATAGCTCAAAGATTTAATACATCTGCACTAACTATCAAGCTGTTGTAACCCAAAACAGTGTACTTGACACCCCTTTGCCTGTAAAAACAAAGTTAAGTTAAAAATGCAATTAAAAATGCATTCATAGTTGATATTTTAACATTAAACTCATAGACTTCATGCTGTGCAGTTTATTCACAGACAAATAAGCACACTGTCAGCAGTCAGCAAGAGAAAGAAATCTAGGTTGGTTCCCAAGGAATATGTCTCATATGATGAAGCTCCTGTTTACTACAGTCATTTCTTTCTTTTACACCATAACTACTCAGATTCAGGATATATACACAAATACACAAAGATGCAGCCATCAGTTACAACTCGTTGTACAACTGCTTACAACTGGATGTTTGCTTCCGATAAAATAAACAAATATGTAATGACCAAGAAGTATATTTCAGCTAAATCTCACATGCCTGCCATTATTTATTGACAGCAATTTGCCAGAAAGCCACAATTTTTTCAAGAAATAGCCAAACTAATTCTTAATTTCTTATGCTTAGAAGTTTTGAACAAAGCCAAAAAAAAAATATCTAGAGGCTCCAAAAGGAACACATTTTAATTACTATTTTTATCTATTTATAAACCAGGTAAACCTAATAGAGAAAAATGTCCTTTTTCAAGGTTGACCCAGTACTGTTGGCAAATGGAGGTGGGAGGATACAAACTTTGTACCTTTAACTATAGAAAGCAAATCTCATATTGATGACTCGGCTCCACAGCCTTAAGGGCCAGGCATCTCTAATTCATTTAAAATATTAACAGGGCTACAATAGGTATTGCATGGGCACTAATTTACTGAACAATGAGAACTATGAAACTCTAATGACGGATTTACCAAAAAAAAAAAAAGTTAACAGTATTATGGCAATTGCTATGGAGGATTAAGGCCACAAGCTCTTAATAAGCTGCCTCAGGGGAACAGGGTGTGTTTCTTTCTACCTTGAATTGTGTTATTCAGAGAAAGTCACTAAAGCAGAAACCTCTATCTAACTGGGGAATTCCACACACACACACACACACACACACACACACACACACACACACACACACACACACACACACACACACACATTCCCAAATACATCTTACACTTCTTAAATCCCATCTACTGATGAAAAAAAGTATTAAAAGACATTCTCTAACTGCTGCTGCTCAGACTACTTATCTTCACTGATTAAAAATGTGGTAAAAGACATATCAAAGGCCTTTTAAAAGGCCTGCACTCTTCCATGAGGTAAGAACATGCTTGCAGAAAGTCAGCCATGTCTGTATGTACTTAGCAGGGCAAGAGACTTTAAGTATTTCAGAGACTGCAGCAGTCAAGGGGGCACACACTTTCACAGTGGTGCATGCGTTCCCATATGCCCCCTCTAGTGCCATCCATGTGCATATACAGTATCTAAATAATAATGATCAATATATGATCTTAATATCATCTTAAATTGCAAAAATGTGCCCACTTATTTATCAACTCTTTAATTGTTAATTTGCTTTAATTGCCTTTGTTAAGTAGTGTGATTGCATTAACTTATGTTACTGGGTGGTATTCATAGTCTGAGACTTTGTATATTAATAGTGGTGATCCAAAAAGAGTGGTGCTATGAGGTTATGCAAATACCAGACTGTCAGGATGAAAGCAATCAATTTCAGTTGAAATTTGAGATGCGAGAGGAGCTGAGTTGGTATTTCTGCATGCCTGGGACATTTTTACTGGATGGGTCACTTGGATAAATGTTTTATTTTCAACTTGTGCAAACCTGTATATTTTATTGAAGGGGTTGCTTGGGTAAAACATTAATTTTAGTGATTGTGCATACCTGGACATATTACTGAAGGGGTTGTCTGGGTGAAATGTTTTATTTCAGTGCTTGTGCATGCTAAGACCATTACTGAAAGGTTCACTTGGTTGAAATGTTGTATTTCACTGCTTTTGTATACCTGACCATATTACTGAAGAGGTCGCTTAGGTGAAATGCTTCATTTCAATGCTTGTACATACTTGGGCATTTTACTGAAGGGGTTGCCAGAGTGAAATATTTTATTTCAGTGCTCATGTATACCTGGACATATTACTGAAGGGGTCACTATGGAGAAATGTTTATTTTAATGCTTGCACAAACCTGGAGAAATTACTGAAGGAAACACTTTTGTGAAATGCTTATTTTAGTGTTTGTGCATGCCTGGAGATATTAATTAAGGGATCACTTGGAGGAGTCACTTGGTTAAATGTTTTATTTTGATGCTTGTGCATGCCTGGATGTATTAGCAAAGGGATCGCCTGGGTGAAATATTTTATTTCAGGGAATGTGCATGCCTGACCATATTACCAAAGAGGTTGATTGGATGAAATGTTTCATTTCAGTGCTTGTGCAAACCTGGTGATATTACTGAATGTGGTCACCCGGATGAATGCTTCATTTTAGTGCTTGTGCATACCCAGACATATTACTGAAGGGGTCACCTAGGTGAAATGTTTTATTTCAGTGCTTATGCATACCTGGACATATTAATGAAGGAGTCACTTGGGTGAAATGTTTAATTTCAGTGTTTGTGCATACTGAGCATGTTACTGAAGGAGGACACCTTTATAAAGTGTTTTATTTTAGTGCTTGTGCATACCTGGACATATTACTGAAGTGGTTACTTGGATGAAATGTTTATTTTAGAGATTGTGCAAACCTGGAGAGATTACTCAAGTGATTGCTTGAGTGAAATGTTTATTTTAGTGCTTGTGCATACCTGGAGATATTACTATAGGAGTCACTCAGGATAAATGTTTATTTTAGTGCATGCACAAATGGGGTCACTTGGGTGAAATGTTTATTTTAGTTCTTGTGCAAACCTGGAGATATAACTGAAGGGGTCACTTGGGTGAAATGTTTATTTTAGTGCTTGTGCAAACCTGACGATATTACTGAAGAGTTTACTTGGGTGAATGCTTCATTTTGGTGCTTGTACATACTAGGAAATATTACAAGAGGGGTCACTGAAAGATATAATTCAATTGTGTGTCAGGGAAGTGCTTGTGCATACTTGGACAAACAAGTTGGCAGATTGCAATTCCAATATTAAAAGTGAAGCACTGCATTTAGCAATGGCTGTATGTACCATAGATATGTCAGATTATGAATCGCAAAGCCACCTCATTAGCATATTAAGCTTTACAACACTTCTCATCTGCCTCTCATTATTGTTAGGCCTTACACATTAGCATAAATGGCCTCCATGAATTGCACCTTTGCTATGTTTAGTTGTAAGTATCAAATTTACCCCTATCACATTTAAGCAAGCAATTATGAATACCACACAGTGTCTATTTTAATGCTATCATGCCTATTTTATGGTTATGGTAGTGGGACACTTATTTATTAGTCTCTATTAAAAATGTGCTCCACCCAGTAAAACACAAATAATTACAAAAACAAGTAAATAATGAAACTTAAATTCTACCATTCACTTACTACATTTTTTGTCCTAGCTACCTCTCTTCATCAAACATTTTAAGTCACTTTCTTCAAATGTCTTTCCCTTTCTAACAAACACTCATAGCAGTCTACATTCATTTCCTGCTCAGCATTTCTTTTACATCCTCATTTCCTGAGTCTTTACTCATATTCTTTATCCCATATAACTTCCATTTTGACAACCCTGCATTGTAAGTTTTCAAGCAGATTTATATTACTGCCCAAGCTTGCCTATAAAACTCGACACAGGTTCTAGATGACTCTGCAATGCACTTTTTAATAAGATAATGATATCTACAGCTTTAGGATTTCACAGTCTTAGAAATGTGTTCCAGCATTATCCTGCCTTTTGTGATTACTCTTTTACACTACACAGCTTGACTTACATTTTGTAAGATTATAACACAAATTTTGTTTTTTCTTTCTGCCATAAGAATGCTTTCAATAACCCATAAGCCAGCACTTATTTTTTTCTTACAAAATTCCTATCTTGCATTTTTGCATTTATGTATTTTGTGTGTATGTATAATTCACGAGTGTATGTGTGTGTGTGTGTGTGTGTGTGTGTGTGTGTGTGTGTGTGTGTGTGTGTGTGTATATCTGCGTGTGGGGGGATAAGTATGTAACTGTGTGTGTATATATGTGTGTCTGTATGTAGTGGGGAGGTGAGAGTGTGTATGCACGTGTGTGTGGGGGGAGTGTTGATTGTATATCTGTGTGTATCCATGCATTCATGCATGTCTGGGGGGTTCTGTGCATGTATTTAACTTTATTAACAATATTACTTTGTATGTAACAGTCATGTTTGCTATACATGTTACTGCAAAATGCATCCATATATAGATGATAGCAAGTCATGAAATGCTCATCCTTTTTATTTTGAAACAAAAGTACAAGAATGTTCACTTAACTTTAGCTGTTGTTGTACTCTTTCGATACTTAAAATGTTTCTAAGTTCTAGTTCCACATATGTAAAATAGGGAAAAGAACTATGTTTGGTGAGGAATTCATTTATAGCCCATGTGTTGCTTGATGTTATTCATAATTTCTAAGGATATGATTAACAGATGGCTAGTCAGAAATAGCAGTTTTTTGGGATTATTTCTTGTGGCTATATTAAATCTGCATCTAATGGTATAGTGTCCAATGCTGACTACAATTCTGCTATTTGAATTTGTTAATATGTACTTAATAACATCAAAACACTTCAAAAAGACAAAAGACAGGACTAAAGCCAAAACTGAACAATGCATAAGATTAATAAAAGCCAAATCTGATGAGACAGTTGTTTCCCATATTGCTGTATTCCTGAAGAAAGATTATTTTTATGTACCATCTGCAGTGTTGAGTCATTCTTGAATGTCCTTTATGCGAGTATAATTAATAAAATATTCCACACAAAAAGGGTTTTTGCAGCTCATACTTGAAACTTCTCAAGTCTGAATTCTTGTTTAATACTTTACACCCCTAGTATTATAGCTCCAATATCTGAAGCTCAAAAAGAAGTAAAAAACATATGCTATGGTGTGAGCAGATAAACTTTGAAAGAATGTAGTTGTAATAGGAAAATGTTAAAAAGTAATACATCTATTCTCACAGTTATCATCTGTGAAAAAGTAATGCCCTATTTCAAAATTAGAATAAATAGCTTTTCATTGTGATATTCAGACCCATGTAAGAAGATGACATCGTTTAGAACTGTGCAATAATGTATGTTCCACAATGAGCTCTTAACCAATAAACCTAAAATTCTTTTTTCATGAATATTAGTCAATAGCCTCTGTAAGAAGTTATTAACAAAATGGCTGTTAGAAAAGTTATTAGTTGTCAAAAAATACCAAATCACCAAGCTTTATGTATTAAACTGTTGCATCTATAATATTCCACATTCTTGACATACAAGCAAAGCATATTTATCTTCTACCAGTTCTTTTTATTTACCATAGTTGTCATGCAACCTGAAATGTATGTATTAATTTAGGAAAAAGATGAAAAAAATGAAAAATGTATTGCTGATTATTAACCTTGTACTTTTATCAGTAACTTTAAGAATTTCTACATGATATCTACTAGTTTGTGCAGGGTCATGTTTTACCTAGTTCATGTCTATTGGTCACCTTAGAAACTGTTTCCCTTTTTACTTTTTACTGTTATCCCCAAACTTGAGGGGATTTCTATGGTTGACAAAATTTTGAGAGAGAGAAGCTCCCATCATGGTATTCTGACTGACCTATTATGTTTATTTTTAGACATTGTACTGGAGAATAATGCTTTTGTGTTTGACTCCAGTTATTATCCCCAGCATTGTTGGCATGGCCATGGGCACTTCTTGTGCCAATAGTTACACCAACATGGTGCTGGCCCAATGATAGAGGAGTGTCCTCTTCAATTCCACTGGGTATAAGGAGCATGTTCTCTTCTACGGACGGTTCTTGGAATACCTCTTTATTTTATGGTCGGGGACATCTGCTGAACTAAATGAGTTTGTAGATTTCTTACTCACTGCACCACAATTTTAGAGGTTTACTGTAAAATATCCATCAGGTACAATGGTAATTTTGGATGCAAGGCTTACTAGAAATGGTACTGACAGTTTTTCTACCAGGCTAAATAGGAAAGAGTATTATAAACCACATTTTGTTCATCAATCTAGTATACATCCTCAACATGTTTTTAAGAATATTGTTAAAGGACAGACTATAAAAGTTTCATATAAGAATATTGTAGAGATAAAAATTATTGAGGACATTCTGGGGTTTAAACAAGACCTTGGAAGAAGAGGGTACACTAAGAAAGAGATAGAAAAGCACTCTAGGGAAGGAATGATGCTTAGATCTACACATGGAAACCTTGTTATGGGCCATGCATGAGAAAAAAGAAGGGGGTTTTGTGCACTGATTCAGACCCTGTTCAAATAGGTCCAACATTCACCTATGATAAGAAAGACATTGTGAACATTTTTCATAGGAATTGGGATATTCTTATGACTGACCCAGATGTGGCATGGCTGGTGCATGAGAGGCCTCATTTTATTATAAGAATTCCTCATCTCTCAAACAGATATTGTGTAACTCAAGAGTTCCTGTACTTTTAATAAGGAACATTTATTCTTTGGTACATACCCCTGTGGGATATGTGATTTCTGCCCATTTATTGTTGGCCCTAATAGCTTTTTACATCCCTGCTCAGGACAACTGTTTAAATTTAAAGTTACAGCAAACTGCAACACCTGTAACCTGTTTAGCTAGCTCACTGCACTGCATGTGCTGCATTTTATATAGGGAAGACAAATAGACATCTTTGTAACAAATCAGAGACCAGCTATACTGCATTAGGAGGTCTAATTAGACCAAAGCATTAGCAAAGCATATTATGCAAGCAGGTGCTGTCCACAAGTTTATGTTTATGGATATTGACTCTATTTTTCCCACAGAGCGACTAGGTGATGTTACTAATAAAACAGAGAAAACAGAGCTGAAATGGATTCTTAATTTCAGGTTAGACTTTGAACCTGGCCCGAAGGAACATGTTTCTATTAAATGTATTTTAAAGTCTCGTAGATTGCAGAAAGTATAACTGTTTTTACAGTATTTTTTTATTTTATATAATTATGTTTTTGTGTATATTGCTCTGTAAGTGCTTTGGCTTATCTTAGAATGCACTGCATTCACTTACAATGCAGCACATTTACTGTTTAGTTTGATCTAGGTCTGCTTATATCAAATTATTTAAACATCAGTGTGTGTTGTGTGTATACCTAAAGATCTGAAGAAGCTATATATGAAAGTGCTTATCTGTTTTTATTTATTTTGTATATTAAAAGTTCATTTTCCAAAGAGTTTACAGTTCTTTGTGTTTGGATTTTGGATTATTTCTTCCTTTGCTGCCTATTTGGATCTGTACAATGTTTGCTGCTGCTCTGCTTGGCTGCATTTGGAGTCAGCCTGTTTGATTTTTCTTGGAACTTTAAGAATTGTTTGAAAATGAACGTGCTTTTTCAGGATAGTGAACTATTTTCCTTACATCTTTATTTGCTTGTTAAATAAATTGTGTCCATTTATGTCTCTGCTAAAGTAGTTGATTCCATGGTTTAGCAAATATCTTGACATATGGGTATTGTGGGTTTGAGTTAAACAGTATGTCAGTTAATATAGAAGGATTCATATATTTCTGTATTTAGGTATCGTGTGAAGCAAGGTCAAGAAAGAAACTATATGAACTTAGTATTTACACTTAATAATGTGGGTAGTGTAAAACAGTTCTAGTCTTTCAAAGAAGAAAAACCCAGCACAGAACATCAGCATCTTTCAAAATAAGTACTAAGTATTAAAGAATGCAAGAGAACTTTTTGTTAAGAAAGCAGAGTCTGATGACTCAGGAACAATGCTATGCCATGTAGTTCTGAAGAAAGACAGCAGAAACACAAGTATTATATATATATATATATATATATATATATATATATATATATATATATATATATATATATATATATATATATATATATATATATCTGCCTCCCCGCAAAAATATTGTTTTGGTGTTTAACGGTTCACTGAACCGTTCTTCATGAAAGTGAACTTTCAGTTAAGTGCACTTTCGCATAAGTGTGGGTCTACTGTTCTTTTTCGAATAAGTATTTCTTTGATGAAGTACAGTAGACCCATATATATATATATATATATATATATATATATATATATATATATATAGGTTTACTATGGTAAGGTCAAATGGGTTCAGTCGAACCCAATTCAGTTGAAGTCTGGAGGCTGAATGACGACAATGTTTTTATTCTTTAGCTAGTTTTCATGTAGCAACAAACACATTCAAACTATAATATACTGATTAAACTATGAACACTGCTACAAATGTAAGTAGAAATGCAGCGTTAATAGAACAATGTTGTAAAATAGCTATACACCAAACTTAAAATTGAAAAAAAAACATGAGCTAAGCTAGCAAATATCAGGACTACGTAAATACTATTCAAGTAGCAGTAGACAAATGTACATTATATTCAACGCTACTAAGATAGAGCCCCTTAGGTTAACTGGAGACCAAAATAGCTGATTAGACTACCTTCTGGCTATTTTCTAAAAACTTTAAGGTAGATAACAACAGATAACTGTTCAATTGGTATTTTCCAAATTTTTGGGGAATACTAAAAGGTTCCACTAACACAGTAGCAGTAACTGTAGCATAGTTAATTAATTGTTCTACAGCCAGTGTCCCAGACATACAGATGCCGACAATACCATGTGCAGCTGCTATTCAAATACTTTCAAAACAGTAGCATAAGATAACTATTGTCCTTTCAGAAACTGTATGGTAAGACATACGCATGGTACATTCTAACTTATCGCTTAAGCAGGCAAATGTTTGAAAAAGAGTAGTTAAGACATAAACATATGTTGCCAAAACAGTACATAAAACACTTACAAGATTGCACTACACACTCACAAAGAAGAGACACGCTCAGCAGCAGGAATGGGAATAGTGTATTTAAAAATGGCGCCCGCGAGTTTTAGGGTACCTAAGAAACCTAGAAACAGGAAGTGAGGTGAAAAGGGAAGTATCATACAGTGAGCGAGGCAATCAGTAAAAGTAGATTGACTAGCTAAAGATGGAGAATGGAGAGATAGTACAGAAGGGGCAGAGAGAAATATGTACTGAGCAGTTAAACAGCAAGCCAAAAAGGCAATAGATGAAGTATTTGCCTTAGTAAGCACAACTATGGGTGTAGGTGATCTTTGAGGTCTTGCCCAAGCACAGCTGCAGAAGAGAAACAATTTCACTCTATGACTTTTGAAGAGCAGCAGGAACAGCACAAACAGCAAGAACAGGGAAAATCATGAGCAGTGACCAAGTACGTGAAGAGGTCAAAAAAGGCTCCATGGAAATAGGAGTGATTAAGAGAAGGAAAAAAAGACACAGGTGTGATTTTTAAATACATTATTTCCATTCCTGCTGCTGAGCATCTCCGTTCTTTGCGATTGTGTAGTGCAGTCATGTAAGCATTTTATGTACTGTTTTTGCAACATATGTTTATGTCATAACTACTCTTTTTTAAACATCTGCCTGCTTATGCGATGTGTTATAATGTATCATGTGTATGCATTACCATGCAGTTTCTGAAAGGACTATAGTTATCTTATGGTCTACTGTTTTGCGAGTATTTGCATAGCTGCTGCATGTGGTCTTCTCGGCGTATGTATGTCTGGGACTCCAGCTGTAGAACAATTAATTAAGTATGCTACAGTTACTGCTACCGTGTTAGTGGAACCTTTTAGTATGCCCCAAAAATTTGGAAAATGCCAGTTGAACTGTTATCTGTTATCTACCTTAAAGTTTTCAGAAAATAGCCAGAAGGTAGTCTAATTAGCTATTTTGGTCTACAATTAACCTGAGTGGCTCTATCTTAGTAGTGTTATATATAATGTACATTTATCTATTGCACCTTGCCTAGTATTTATATAGTCCTGATAGTCGCAAGGTTAGCTTATGTTTTTTTTTCAATTTTAAGTTTAGTGTATAGCTATTTTACTACACTGTGGTGTAATTTTCAAGTTCCATTTTACCTAAACTGCTCTATCATTATAGCGTATGTATAACTAGCCATTTACCCACATCTGATTTCAATGTATTTACATAGACCTGTTAGTTGCTTTACTTATTTTAGTGTTTTTTTTATTTTTAGTGTATAGTTGACTTTCTACACTGTGTTGTGCTGTTTGAGCTTATTGCATTTAAGTATTAACTGAATTATTAACTGTCTTTGCTTGATAGAACTGTCTCCCTTCTTTGGTAACTGCCTCTGATTTAAATTTCCCCTCCTTTTGCTTTATTGCCCATAATGGATCCTTCCTGTGGGTACGTCAGGTCACTGTAATTCAACACTCTGTGCGGACCTTTAAACTGATACCATTACTTCTGACCTCCGGCCTTGACAACCGACAATTTACACAAAGACATTTTAAGTATGTGTCCATAGAGCCAAATTAATATTGAGAGCTAATCTTCTATTAACGCTGCATTTCTACTTACATTTGTAGCAGTGTTCATAGTTTAATAAGTATATTATAGTTTGAATGTGCTTGTCGCTACATGAAAACTAGCTAAAGAATAAAAACACCAGCAGCCCTAACCTATTAATCTATCCCTTCTTCTCATGCTATACTGTATTTTTTCCCCTTTCTTAACCACTCCTATTTCCCTTTGAGCCTTCTGTGACCTCTTCACGTACTTGGTCACTGCTCATGATTTTCCCTGTTCTTTCTGTTTGTGCTGTTCCTACTGCTCTTCAAAAGTCATACTGCAAAATGGTTTCTCTTCTGCTGCTCTGCTCGGGTAAGACCTCAAAGAACACCTATACCCATAGTTGTACTTACTAAAGCAAATATTTCACCTTTTGCCTTTTTGCCTTGCTGTTTAACTGCTCAGTACATATTTTTCTCCGTCTCTTCTGTACTATCTCTCCATTCTCCATCCATAGCTAGTCGATCTACTTTCACTGATTGGTTTTTGTTTGCACTACTCTGACCTCGGTGTTAGCCCCGCTCACTGTATGTCCAGACCATTCCCTTTTCACCTCACTTCCTGTTTCTAGCTTTCTTACGTACCCTAAAACTCGCGGGCGCCATTTTTAAATACACTATTCCCATTCCTGCTGCTGAGCGTCTCAGTTCTTTGTGAATGTGTAGTGCAATCTTGTAAGTGCTTTATGCACTGTTTTTGCAACATATGTTTATGTCTTAACTACTCTTTTTCAAACATCTGCCTGCTTTTGCGATGTGTTATAATGTATCATGTGTATGTATTACCATGCATTTTCAGAAAGGACTATAGTTATCTTATGTGTTACTGTTTTGCGAGTATTTGAATAGCTGCTGCACATGGTATTGTTGGCATCTGTATGTTTGGGACTCCATCTGTAGAACAATTAATTAATATGCTACAGTTACTTCTACTGTGTTAGTGGAACCTTTTAGTATTCCCCCAAAATTTGGGAAATACCAGTTGAACTGTTATCTGTTATCTACCTTAAAGTTTTCAGAAAATGGCCAGAAGGTAGTCTAATCAGCTATTTTGGTCTAAAATTAACCTAAGTGGCTCTATCTTAGTAGCATTATATGTAATGTACATTTATCTTCTGCTACATGCCTAGTATTTGCATTGTCCTGATAGTCACTAGCTTAGCTCATGTCTTTTTCACTTTTAAGTTTAGTGTATAGCTATTTTACTACACTGTGGTGTGTTTTTCAAGTTCCATTTTACCTAAACTGCTCTATCATTATAGCGTATGTATAACTAGCCATTTGCCCACATCTGATTTCAATGTATTTACACAGACCTGTTGGTCACTTTACTTATTTTAGTGTTTTTTTATTTTTAGTGTATAATTGACTTTCTACACTGTGTTGTGTTGTTTGAGCTTATTGGATTTAAGTATTAACTGAATTATTAACTGTCTTTGCTTGGTAAAACTGTCTCCCTTCTTTGGTGACTGCCTCTCATCTAATTTGCTCCTCCTTTTGCCTTATAGCCCATAGTGGATCCTCCCTGTCGGTACTTCAGGCCACTGTAATTCAACTCTTTGTGTGGACCTTTAAACTGATACCCTTACTTCTGACCTCCGGCCTCAACAACCAACAATTTACACAAAGACATTTTAAGTATGTGTCCAGAGACAAATTAATATTGAGAGCTAATCTTCTATTAACGCTGCATTTCTACTTACATTTGTAGCAGCATTCATAGTGTAATCAGTATATTATAGTTTGAATGTGTTTGTTGCTGCGTGGAAACTAGCTAAAGAATAATGATGTCAGCAGCCCTAACCTATTAAACTATCCCTTCTTCTCATGCTATACTGTCTTTTTTGTTCCTTCTCTTAACCACTTTTATTTCCCCTGGAGCCTTTTTTGACCTCTTCACGTACTTGGTCACTGCTCATGATTTTCCATGTTCTTGCTGTTTGTGCTGTCCCTGCTGCTCTTCGAAAGTCATACTGCAAAATTGTTTCTCTTCTGCTCCTCTGCTTGAGCAAGACCTCAAAGAACACCTATACGCATAGTTGTACTTACTAAGGCAAATATTTCACCTATTGCCTTCCTGTCTTGATTTTTAATGCTCAGTACATATTTCTCTCTGTCTCTTCTGTACTATCTCTCCATTCAACATCCCTAGCTAGTCAATCTACTTTCACTGATTTATTTTTCTTTGCACTGCTCTGTCCTTAGTGTTAGCCCTGCTCTGTTTACCCTCACTGACTTGGGCTCACTTCACTACCCTACCCTACCCTCATTCCCACCCACCTCATTACAATTTCCTTTAACTCATCCACTCCCACCCCTTCCTTTCCCCAGTATCCAATAACAAACAATTTTCTCTCAAAGCATAGATATCATCAATTCCTCACTTTACGTACTCCCACAACCACTCATCCCACTCCCCACCCACTCATACAAAAAGGAAACAGCTTATAATTACCACTTCACTCCTCCTACTATTCTCAACTCTTACAGCTTGTGTAATTACTTATCTCACCTACCTCTTATAGGTTCATAGGTTCATAGGTTCATACTAGGCTATCTGCCCAAGGGCATTTATAAGCCTAGCCCATAGTTATGTGGCTTTTGCCACCTCTTTAGTTTGAATAAAAACTATGCCTATCATTTTGCTGTGCCTCTGTCAAGCAGTGACACTGAAGTAATCCCTGGGGTATATCTGCGATCTCCCATCCATTGGTCAAGATTCCTCTTGAACAAGGCCAGCGAGGTGCTCTGCCTCACATGTACCGGGATTTTGTTCCACAGCATAGGGAGTCTCTGGGTGATGAATCTGTCCCTCCAGCACGTTCTATTTATAACCGTGTCAAGGTTTAAGTCTCCCGCCCTTGCGGTTCTGAGGGATCTAGATTTTTTGAGGTGAAGCATATTCATCAAATCTGGGTTTGACATGGCCTTATATGTCAGGCACAGGTCACCTCTGAGCAAGCGGTATGAGACTGAATAGAGCTGGAGTTCTTTCAGTTGGGCAGCACAAGACATATTTTTGAGACCCTTTATCCTTTTGGTGAGGAACTTTTGGGGCCTTTCAAGCTGCAGCAGGTGTCTGGTCAGATACATTCCGAACGGGGCATTGTACTCAATCATAGGTCTAATGAGTGATGAGTACAGGGGGACGATGACCTCCCTTGATCTAGATGTGAATCCCTTCATGATCAGTTGGGCGATATAGAAGGTTTTCCTAACTACTTTAGCAACATGAGTGTCAAATGAAAGGCTACTGTCAACCTGGGTCCCCAGATCCCTGATGACTTTTCTGTGCTCAGTGGATTGCCACCTATATGGTAGCTAGGGGTAACCTTGTTTTTCCCGAAGGGTATGACTATGCATTTTTTGGCGTTTAACTTCAGGCCATGGCTCTGGCACCAGTTATCCATTTCTGTGAGGCCCTTCTGGAGGATATCTGTGTCAGATGTGTTTTCGACTATGGTGCCCAGTTTGCAGTCATCTGCAAACTTTGTCAGCCATAACCCTCCTGTGTTTGCTTGTACTTCAGAAAAGTAGATGCCGAACAAGAGTGGACCCAACAACAATCATTATTCACTCTCTTATTTCAGTATCAGCTCTGCCCTATTCAACCTCCCCACCTCATGGTACCACAAACTATATATATATATTGCAAATCCATCCCCCTACTTATAAACCTAAACTTAATATTCACAAACTGCATCTAGCCATTGTCATTCTCTCTCATTCCACTAACAACTTACTGTCAACTGGTGATATCCACCCCAACCCTGGCCCCTCTAGCTCTCCTCATAACCATCCATCTCCCTTAACCACCACTCCCCCTATTTCTCCAAACATCTCTCTCTCTCCCTCACCCACTATAACAAACTCTACCACCACTAAACACTTGTCCATATATTCCCTCAAAATCCAAAGCCTAAGCAACAAAGTAAAAGAATTCCATACATGGATAGCCCATACTGCCCCTCACATTCTTTCCTTATCTGAAACATGGCTTAATCCGCATATCTCTAGTAATGAAATACTCCCAAAAGGCTATAATATCTACCCCTTAGATAGCCTCCTAAAAAAGGAGGTGGTGTTGCCATCCTCCACTCAAATAATCTGAATGTCTCCCCATTACCACCACCCCTCCCTGACTTTCACACTGCTGAACTCATAGTACTAAACTGTCACCTTAGTTCCCACAAAAAGCTTGCTGTTGCCTCCATCTATATCCCTCCTGAAAACAACTTAACCATCTTAGAGATGATTCTATCCTGGTTTTCCCTCAGCATACCATATGAAACCCTCATCTTTGGAGATGTCAACTTAGACTGGTCCAAACTCAAAACCGACTCTCTGCAACATAGTATTAATTTGCATGGTTAACAGCTGATATCTTCTCTCACTCACCACCATAAAAACCTAACCTCTAGCTCAATAATTGACTGGATACTCACCAACTCCCCTCAACTATACCACAACCCTACAACACATCCAGACCAACTTAGCGATGACCACCCCATCTATAGCTTTCAATACTCCTCCCAACTTCCCAAATCCCACCTCTATAGAGACTGCTGCAAACTCTCCAACTTCAATGTAGCCCAATTCAATTCTATTTTATCTTCCATTGACTGGTCCATCCTTAAGCAAATCCCTCTCAATTATGCCATAAATAGATTCAATAGTATTTTCCTAGATACCTTGAACTCACTTGCCCCCTCCAGAAAGATCAGACTAAAACCCAATTATGCTCTCTGGCTTTCCAAAGAAACTAAGTCCCTTATGCTAGTGACAAAGCATGGAAAGCATGGATAAAAACTAAAGACCTACCCCTACTTCATAACTATAGATGTCTGAGAAATCTCATTAAAAAGCATACCACCAATGACAAAAAGTCCTTCTATAACTCTGCCCAACTTCATAACAAAGTCAACCCTTAAACGTTCTGATCAACTATTAACAAAATATTGTCTCCTGGCTCCCCTGCCAACCCCTGCCCTTACTCTAATTCATCTCCTCTTGAAACAGCTACTCTACTCAATAAACACTTTATTGATACTATCTAATACTATCTGTAATACTAATCTACTACCTACCCCTCACAATCCATCCAACAAACCCCCTTTTTTATTATACCCTTTTTCCACTTCCTGCATCCAATTACTTCTCCAAAAGCTCAAAACCTGCTCTCCCTCCACTGATAACCTACCTACTTCCTTCCTAAAACTTGCAGCTGATTACACTACTTACCCAGTATCCATATTAATAAATAGAGCTATACAAGAATAAACTGTCCCTTCATTATTGAAAAGCTTTTATACTATTCCACTGCATAAAGGTGGTAAATCTACTGACTCATCCAACTACAGACCCATAGCTATCCTATCCCCCCCCTAAAATTCTTAAAAAATGCATCCATTCACAACTACTCAACCACCGCCTTAAAAACAACTTTCTCACTCCCACCCAGCATGGTTTCCGACCTATCCACAGCACAACTTCTGCCTTCTTATCCTTCATATATACCATTGCTGAAGCCCTTGATAATAACAAACTGATATCGTGTCTCTTCCTGGATTTATCTAAAGCTTTTGATACAGTCTCCCAACCTCTCCTACTATTCAAATTAGCAAATCTCAATATAAGCTCCTCCACCCTTGCCTGTTTCACCGGTTAATTATCCTGTAGGCAACAATCTGTCAAATGGCATTTATTCCTCTCCGTTCTTACCTGTCCTAACAGGGGCTCCTCAAGGCTCCATCCTAGGGCCCCTCCTATTTAATGTCTTCACCAATGATCTTTATACAGCTTGCAAAACATCTTCCCTCATCCAACATGCAGACGATTCAACACTAATCTCTATCCCAACAACATCTCTGAACTCCATGACCTCACTCAACAGGTCTTCCTATCTACAGAACACTGGTTATCAACCAACCTACTCATCCTCAACCCAAAAAAAAAAAACTCCTACTATTTCTACCTCGGTCACTAGCTCATCACAAATCTTCCTTTACCATTACTGCCTCAAATAACAGTATTATTCAAACAGAATTCCACACCAAACTCCTAGGGGTCATTATTGATGATGGACTCAAATTCAACTTGCACATTTTACAACGCATAAAAAAGACAAACCAAAAGCTTTGTTTACTATACTGCAATATAAAATTCTTAACTACCAATTCCAGACTCACCCTTGCTCAAGCTCTTCTCCTCCCCTCCCTACTTTACACAGCCCCATGCTCGCCAATATTCAAACTGCAATCTTAAACAAACTCCAACAAACCTATTATAAGATAGCAAGCTTTATCAATAACTCTCCCTCATCACCGCCTAGCCCTAACCTCTCTACAGTGGCTTGAATTCCCCCATTTACTGTTGTTACCACAACTTCAAATTTTACATACCATTCTCTATAAACCTTCAGCTTGCTTTGCTCTCTCTTCCTTCATTAATATCTAGTCACCACCTCGTACCTTCCGTGCATCAAACCAAGAACTACTACACATATATTATCCCAAAAAATCAGTAGGCAAACTTCTATCCAAGTACTCAGTAGACCAAGTATGGAACAAACTTCCTAGAGACATATGTTGTATCTTACACTCATCCCACTTCAAAGAGAAACTCAAACTTCATCTTCTCAACTCCAAAACCTGCCCTTGTCAAGCTCCAACTTAACTCTCCTTACCTGAGCTCCTTTCTCCCCCCCCCCCCATGCACATAGCTGTTTCCCCCTCAGAGAATGGTTACTAGTCATAGCTCTCTAATCACAACTGTTGAATTTTAAAACTTGTTGTAAATATGTATATATTTTTGTTTCTCTATAGAATTTTTAACAGTGTATTTTCCTGGTATAATGTATTTTAAGCAATGCCTCCTTAGGTATATGTATTGTACCGTTTGCAAAAATGTTAATTTTTCTGTAAACTGTATTATTTTTTGGCACTTTTCTTCTTGGGTTTTCACTGAAAATGGGCCACAAGCCCATTTGGACTAATCCAGTTAACAGATGTAAATAAATAAATAAACTAAACATAAAAAATGCTTCATTATCCCCTTTGACAAAGAAGTAGCCCCTGTTAATTATGATATAGATAGCATCCCTCTAAGCTCAAAGCCAGTGATGTGAGACTTGGGGACATGGGTTGATATCAATCTAAACTTCAATCACCATGTGCCAAAGTAGTAAGGAATGCCTTCTACATTGTGCATCTTATAAATAAGGGCATCGCATCCAAGACTAAGGAGGCTATAATTCCATTGTATTTGACTCTTATCAGACCACTAATTGAGTGCAATGCTCCCTTCTTTATGTATCTCACTGGACACTTGCAGCAACTGGAGAGACCACAGAGGTTTCTTACCAAGAGAATTCAAAGCCTCTAAAACTTGGCTTACATGAAAAGACTGAAATCCCTGTCACTGTAATCAGTATCCTACAGGCTACTGAGAAGTGACATCTGCCTGGCCCACAGAGCAGTCTCTGAATCTGTTGAAATGCTGCATATCTGTAAATCAAATGGGACAAGAGCGACTCACTCCAGGGATCTCAACCTAGCCTGTGACATTAACAAAACACATTGGAGAGACAGATATATCTCCCAGAGATTGCAACTTCTCTGGAATTGACTGTCTAACTATGGTCGATTAGGGTACATGGGTTTTTGACATGACTAGGCTTTTAAAGGCCTTAGGGCCATTAGCCTAGTAACCTCCTATGAAGCTATGAACCTGTGAAGGCTTTTTCATTTGTGACCATGTATGTCAGCCAACAAGGGAGGTAGGATAGTCTAGACATAAATTAAAGAACCTCTGATGGCTGTATGGATGATACCCTGTAGTGATCCACTCTTATCCTCCACAGGAAATCAAATGTGTTGATTGATAGCAGGTAGACCAGTGGCTGTCAGGACATGGAATCTTAAATTATATCAACAGATTTAAATTTCACTGAATAATATCTGATTATATATGAGACATTATCCTTAAAAAACAGCTGTACAACAATAAGTCAATATACTTATAGGCTATATCTACTGTAAGTGGCCCACCATCAGTCTGGAATTATGAGTAAAAATGTATTAACAGCAAGCAGTCTATTTTTCAGTGAAAAAGATAGAGAAAGTATAACTGAAATTATACAATGACTGTCCATTAATATTCCAAAACAAGCACGCTGATTGGTTAGCCCAATCGGCGTGCTCATTTTAAATCCCAATATATACCAACAGAAAATTAAATAAATAAAGATTGAAATCTGGACTCCGGACTTAGCAGAGAGACAGGGCGGAGAAAATACTAGGAAAATCAGGTACGTTATTCAAAACTAAAGACACATACCTGATTTTCCTTGTATTTCCTCCATTCTGTCTCTCTCCTACCCCTAAACTGTCCAAAACTTTTTTTTTTTTTTTTTTTTTAATTTAAAAAAAAAAAGAAAAGAAAAATGGAGCAACAGCGACCTTCTTTTCTCTACTGCTTCCTTTCCAAAGCACTGATGTACTGGGTATGAGTGGGAAGGCAAGTCCCATACACTTGCGCAGTACATCAAAAAAGGCAACAGGATATATAACAGCTGCAGGAGGACAGCACTGCGCTGTTATGCAAAGACATTATTTAAGACAAGTATTTTTTTTCTTAAATAATGTCATTGTATAAAAGCAATAACCAACTCTGTGGTGTGGTATATTAACATTTACCCATGGTTGGCTTTATTTAATCACTGGAGCTTTGCTCTTGTGACTGAACCACACCAACCAGGAATAAATCATAATATACCACATCAAGATCATCGGTTATTGCTTAAATAACCATTTACAAAGCATTCTTCTTAACAAATAAGCAGATGTATAGTGAGTATTATAACTGGTTATTGGGATAAGATATTGTTTCAACTGGCACATTCCTTACAACTAAATAGATGGGCAGCTATAAACACCTTGTCATGATAGGAACATAGTTTAATTTGTATCTACCTAGATACTACCGATGTTATGCTCCTCAATGTAGAGCATGTAAAACATGAATAGTTCTACGTGCTTTTCAGTTTCTGGAGGTGATAATCATGCTGATACTTCATTTTCCATCAGCAAAAAAAATCTAAATTCTTTACTGCCATTTCAGACTAAACAATTAACCTTTGAAAAATGCTAAGTCCAGAAGTAACAGATGTTGTATAGGACTACACCATGCATTTTATTCCTTAAAACAATTACACGCTTTTGTCCTAATAACATTCAACTTTAACAGAAATGTAAACAAACAATATTAGAGCCATATTTAAAAGATAAAATAACAAACTAAATAAATGATCAATGAATAAGAAGACAGCCACTAACAGGGAGGTCATCCACCCCCTTATTTCCATCCCTTGTTCTATTAATAAAAACATAGTGAGAGAAAAGTAAAAAAATGGGGCAGAAGGGCTAATTATCAATGGATAAGAAATTAGTCACTCAAAGGGAAGTCATTCTGATCCTTTCTGCTTAGTTACTATTCTTACTATAAAAATGTCACGGTTTCCCCGATACTAATTGATCTTGATAGCACTATTACTCATTCAGTATATCTCTCCAGGATGTTTGATGCCCATATTAGATGAAAGTACTCTAGGGGAAAGTTGAGACATTAATTTTTCACCCCAGTGAGATTAGTTTACTCATACTGTTCATATTAGGAGAAACCCGCCCAACCCCAATTTTCAGTCTCCGGGCCGAGGGGACCAGAAAAGGTTAAAATGCATTCATTGCCATTTGTATTCATTTTTGGGAAATGAACTATTACCTCCCAAAATGGTTTAGTTGTTTGACAGTAGAGGTTTACTCAGGCTGGCAAAGTTAGTTGTATGTCATCTGATTGCCTTTTTTCATAGATTTCTTAGGATTAAAACTCTTTTGATTGTTTCCTAGGTGGTAACCTTTTTCTAGTAATGCTTTAATATGTTTAGTAGATCACAGATTATAATTAGACTTATTTAGTCTAGAAATTCATGAGTTTGTTTATGCTGTAGGTGTAGTAGTTTAGGAACAGAATTGGTGCCTTAGAAGGTCAGAAGAGTTTAAGACTGTAGACGAGTGAGTAGTTTGCTGTTCTTTTAAATATAATTTTCCATAGTCTGACATTGTCCTGAAAGTAATTAGTTTAGATTTTTCTACATGAAGTATAAAATCAGTAAAGATAACAAGACGATGATCACTGAGGATGGAGGGAGGGGTTGGATGCTAAGTGAGGATGTATAATTTTAGACGTTTATGATTAGAAGGTCAAGTGGAATATGATTCTTCCTTTTGAGATTGTTCCTGGTTGAGCTATTAAATATGTTTATGAGGTTACATTCTGAGAAGCTGTCAGTGTAAGTATAAGAAGGTTTATACTGAAATTGCGTATGATGAATATGCTGTTATAAAGTAAAGGGGATTGAATAATGTGCATGATTAGGTGTTTGAATTTGACAGTGGAGGAGATGATCTCTGTCCTTCTCTCTCTCTCTCTCTATACATATATATAGCGGTGGTGGTGCTGTGGTAGCATTGTCACCTCACAGTTAGACATTGCCCGTTCGATTCTCAGTTAGAGCGTCTTCTGTGTGGTGACATGCGTGAATGGGCGTTCCTTCGTTGAAGGTTGTGCGTTTGGCTCGGCAAGCCAGCACATAAAAATCTACTGCCAATCATTAGCGGACTGGAGTTCCGCTGTGGCGACCCCTAACCGGGAAAAGCCGAAAGACACAAAAAAAAAAATATATATATATATATATATATCTATATATATATATATATATATACACACACACACACACACATGTGTATATATATATATATATATATATATATATATATATATATAAATATATATATATATATATATATATATATATATATATATATATATATATATATATATATATGTATATATATATACATATATATATATATATATATAGAGAGAGAGAGAGAGAGAGAGAGCTGCCCCAGAGTAAATTGAATTTTGGTGTGGTTGATCTTGTTTAACCACATCGGTTAACATATGCAGATCGTCAACAGCTATGCTGGGGTAGGGAGTACCCCCTTTCTGTGGGGATTGTGCAATCTCAGATATAGTATTTATAATCAGCAGGGGTTATGGAGGGCTGTGAGGGCATAGCAGGGATTGACCCCTGCAAAAAACACTTTTGTTTATGTTGTATGTTCCAAAGATTAAACTCAGCATGAGCTGTAGTGTATAGAAGTGTTTTTGTTGACGTTAAGCATATCACCATTTCCACTGATCGACTCTTAGTAGTAGATCCACATATATGCATTGTAAAAGGTGATGAGTCCGTTTGGGTCATGGGTCATGGATGATGAGTAAGTTGCTTGGATAATTTTATTGAATGTTTACTTTACATTTGTAATGAAGAAGTACACTCATACCTATTCTTTTACTTAAATGTGCACTGAAGATATAGGGGAATCCTGGGAAATGGGGACTAAGGTCAGGTGATGCCACCTTTTTCCTTGATTCAGTGACAGCTACAAAGTCTGGGAAGTTAGTTAAGAGGTAGGCTTTAATTTGCTACAGTTTATTCTTTGTAGTACTAGCATTGTTTATGATAATATTAAGTTACAATGAATGGAGAAACTTTGTCATGAAGTCAATTTGCTGAACTTGGGGATTTAGGCAAAGACTGGGTTCCATGTTACCAGTTTTAAGTAAGATAAGAGGCATGGGGGATAGCCTTAAAATGAATCTGGGTATTTGGCAAAGTGAGTTTAGTTGTGGTAGCATTCTTATGGTGGTTGTGATACTGAGTGATATGTTGAAAAATGGTACATGAAAAATTTGTCAGAGTGTTTTTTTATCTAAGGGAAGAGTTTAATGTGGTTAGTATTTATGTCACATGTGCTTGTTGAAGTGAATTTGTAGTAAGTGAGTATAGGTACTGTGATTGTCAGCTATTGATTATTGTTTGGAGTCTGTGGTTTTAGTTAAGATGAGAAAAAGAAACAATTGATTACATAGAATAAAGAGCTATGAATATTTCAATAGTGAGTGGGTTGTGGATTAGTGAGAGGGTTAGTATGAAAGTGGCTAATTGTTAGTTCTGATACAAGTTCCTGAACTGGTGTTAAGTTTGTCTGAACAGTGTTTAAGGACAATGCAGATTATGGCTGTGCATGGGTACAAATTATAAGATATATATTGCTCTTCAGACTATGATAGTAGTCTAATATGAGCTATGCTATGCACAAGTAAAGGAAAAGTGAACAGCCACTTTTATTGAAAATTATTTTCTTGTTCTGCGATGAACTATGATAATCCTTTAAAGTATTAATGTACAGTGTGGAATGATAATTTCTTTGTCATTAATGTGATTATAAATGTTGTTTCAAAGAGGAAGGGTATGTTTTTGAAGTATTTTATAGTGAACAGTTTAGTGTGGTTGGTATTTGTGAAGAGGATACAGCAATACTAATGAGCGGGGTGACTGAATATGGGGATGGGAGTGCAGCAAAGTGGACCAAACCCAAAGCTCACAGCATGAATCAATCAGGTTCTGCAGTGCATGACTTTGGATCCTGGACAGATGTGAGGTAAAGGAAGGGAGAGGTAAAAGTGCAATATCTTGTAGTTCTAGCACTCATTATGAATATAATATAACTGGCACAAAACTTATAGAGCTTTATTATGTGTGAGAGCATTTGACAGTTTTGTTGGATGGAAAGTGAACACGGTAAGGGAGAATGTACTCTAAAGGCTATGTTCAACATAGACCAACAGAGACAACAGTTCACCAGAATTAATCAAGGATTCTGAGGGATACTTTTCTACAAAATATGCAATATACTTCCAGGCCAGTACCCTCACAGAATAAGGATGTTAAAGTGAAGGAAACACTCTATTGTTTAGTTTAGTGAGCATATGGGATAGATCATAAATCAGAAGCCATTGCATCTCCAGATGGGTCAGAGTAAACATAAAACTTTATTGATTGCAGTTAAAACATATGCAAATAGTGAAGATATTCTCAAATTGTGCTCATAAACATGATATGAAAGTAATGAGAAGTGTGTTGGATGTGTTTAAACTGGTAGTATACAATCTCTATGGGTACGACATTCCTATTGCCTTAAAGGCTGCAGCATCAACAACTTTAATTGTGTGTAAAAGAATGTGTCGTGCCATGTATAAGGTATCATTTACTTTACATTTTATAAAATTACATTTGGTACCTGCAGCCCCTGGAGTGATCATTCAGTACAGTGTCGCTTAAGGAAAACACCTACCTGTGTATGCCATGCATTATGCGTATACATTATACATCAGATGTCAAATATATTTAAAATGAATCTTCATTAAGAAAATATGCTCCTGTCCAGCTCTGTTTACTCTTTGCCCTAAACTACTTCCCTGTCCCTGTTATGACTGCTTTATGTGGTTGCTCACTGTTCATTTGGTTTTATTTTTCCATTGTCATGCTACAAGTGTCTATAAGCACAAACAATAAAGACACAGTGAACTTCAACATAAACTACTAACACAACACATTAATGGCTTCTGATAGACTGTAGTCTTTGGTCTAGTGTACTTTAAAAAGTTGCAATGACACTGGCATTCCTGAAATAAACTCTGAAATGCACGTCCCCTCAGGTATGTTTCATTAATCATATATAACAGTGATTATGTGGGATACATCCCTGTGGACTGTGTAGTTAAATATGCAAAGCAGCACCAATTAGACTCCACTTGTATGGTATATTGGTATATGTGACAATGTGTAGAGTACTGTAAGGTAAGTAAAAGGTATATGCCTTTTTCCCCAGTGTAGTACGATCTTGGAGTTAGTATATATATAGTTAGAGGGGTGTATGATTTATATTGTATTTTACCAAAACCTTCAAAATAATACATTTTAAACAATAGACATGCATAGTTGCAACACTAATGACTAACTTTCTCCAGAAGACAATATGTACTCAAACTAATTGGGTCTCTGCCCACCACACCCCCCAATGTGGGGGGCTGTGCCACCCACACACACCCTAATTATATATACTAACTCCAGGATCGCACTACAGTGGGGAAAAGGGCATATACCTTTTACTTGCCTTACCTATATGGTACTCTACACAGTGCCATATAGACTAACTGCAGTTCAGTGAAATGAGATTCAGTGAAATTAGTTTTCAGTAATTTGAGTTTTCAGCGAAGTGGTCGGGGTGAAATGAAATTCAATGAAATGAGATTCAACAAAGCAGAGTAGACCCATTTTTGTGACATTATATCTATTTTGATTTATTCATATATTTATTCACCAAGTAAGTGAATGAATTAGTCCTTCTTCAACCATGACCTGATTATAAAATTATGGGTAAAATGTAAAATATATATACAATTTTTTAAGAAGAAACCAAAGTACTCACAGAAAACATACTCAGACAACATAAAAATTCCCCACAGAGAGTGGCTCTGAGTTCTAAACCCAGCACCATGCAGCTGTGAAGCAAGTGTAGTAACCTTAATATGCTGGTACTCTGAGACTTGATACAGGCTTATTTATGTACTTCTATAATCAGTGCTATTGTTCTAGGGCAGTTTTTTTTTATTTGTATTACATTTCTCTCTGCATTGCTTTGTGATATCAATATCATCTATGCTGTATGGTTTCATACACTGTAAAGGACTAATTTGTGCATCATATCCTTCTTCAGGTTGCTTTAAACTATGCCGTGTCATTTTATATAAAATCTCTTGAATATTTATCTCTTTGCATTGTACAGCTTTTTTAATTATTGCTGTGATATATTGCTATTTCTATATACATTTCAACATATAACTTTTTTTTCTGTAAAAACACTGCATCATCTGAGCTGACAGTACCTTTTATTCATCAACTTCATTATATTTTTGTTTTAACATTACTTTGCAGCTGTGTTTTTGAATGGGTCACCTTGAAATGTTCTTGCACCTGCATTTTTTCTGCAGTTTTGACTTATTTTTTCTGCAGTTTTGACTTTCATTCATTTTAATACTTCAGCAGTCAGTATTTCTTATTTCAGTGATTAAGGTATATCATAGACTTCAGTTTAAGGATGTGCTAAACAGATGTTACACAATCTTTTTTCAATAATCACAGCTATATTTTCAGTAGATTATATAGATAGACAACTAGTTTCTGGCAAAGCTGATAAAACTGTTGTTGAATAATTATGTAAGATTCATGTGAGAAAGATGAGTTTAAATTTAAATGTTGTAACATAGCCTGAATATGTCTCCAGGTAATGTTCATCAGGTAGTGCCTCCAGGGGAAGTAGAGCTACTACACAGGTATGTCTTTAAGGTAGTTGCAGTATGGCAGGTAGTTGGTCCTTTAAGATTGTACTTATTAGGCAGGTGGGTAGGGTATTAAAGGTGCCTGTTAAATTGGCCTCTAGATGAATAATGGCAAAGACTGTTGTGTCTAGGAGACTCAAGCAAATTGTTGAGGGAGAAACCAGAAGCTTTGCCACATGAATGTTAAGAGACTGGGACCACATTGGAGTGGTCAAAGAAAAAAAGAGCAGTTGGCTTCTTCTCCTGGGCAAACTCACTTCAGCTTGTAGAAGGCCCTGCACAATACCCAACAATCCCTCACAAATGGATCCCGTTGAGAAGGCTGCCAACTTCAGCTCCAGTTTTTACCAGCATGTGAATGGTTGCATAAAAATTGTATACCCACCCCGTATAAATATAATGATACGTTCAGAAATAAGCCTCTCTGAAGGAACTCCCGTATTAATGAGCTGTATAACAAAACAAGAAAAATAATGAAAGGTATTAAGAAACCCCTTTACCTCTCTCTCAAGACTACACTAGAACAAGCTAGCAAATAACTTAATGGTGCTACCAGAAAATATAAAGCAGAGTACACATTCAAGGACTTTACAGATACCAAAAGAAATGGCAAATCTCTCTTTTATTATGTTAGGACATTGGGAATAATATCTAGCAGACCCCATGTTCAGAAAGTAGCTGGCAACCTCTCTGAATGCAAAATTGTAAGTAGAGTGGTACCACAGAGACCAGAGCTGGAATCCTTCTGTTTGGCATTTATTTTGCAGACATCTAAGCCATTATCCCAGAAGTGTGGATGACCAACTTTGCTGATGACTACAAGTGGGGCATTGATATTGATCCTTATCTGGAACTAATTTGCTCCAGCAAGAGCTACAATATGCACATACCTGCTGTACTGAAAACAGTATCAAGCTAAATGCAAAAAAGTGCAGCACAGTAATGTTTGGGAAAAAGCTGCTCCCTCGCTCTATTATATAAATGATAATCTTCTTCAGACTGATATGGTCAAAAGATACCTGGGTACTCATGGACTACTCTTTTTTTTTCATTTCTGAAGGGAGAGGTTTTTAACTCAATGAATTCCCAGCCTATGGAAGAAGTTATCACCACAAGTCAAGTGAAATAATTCTCTGTCTGTCTTCAAAGCTAGTCTTGACAATTGCATGGGTGAACACAAATTTATACTGGGTTTATCTTGTACCACCTTGCTCAATTTGGGAGGTGAGTAGTATTAAGTTCATCAAAAGAGTGGTAAGATGTTTTAAATATGTTGACTTGGGTATATATATATATATATATATATATATATATATATATATATATATATAGCTAAAGGCATCTTATGGATCCTGTAATCACTTGCCTGCTATTGTTCCTAAGTTCCTATGTTCAAATATTGAGTAGTTGTGAGGATGTTAAAAACATAACAACAGCAAGCAAAAGTAAGAGCTAACATGAGTGGCAGAATTCCAGATTCAATGGTTTATTCAGAACAATTCAACAAAATGTTACCTTCCACTACCTCTTCCTTTTGCTTGCTGTTGGATTTCTCTTTGTATTGGGAGAGGTATTTGTCTGGTGTTGCTGGATTTTGTGATCCCATGTTAAAAACATAGCCATTGTATTTCACACTATTTAGTAAACTGAATGATAGAATGCCTATGTAAACTCAACGTCTCCTTTTCTATATTGAGGCCTGGGCATATTCTAAAATAACATTAAAGAAAATAATACATATTTTAATGTACATGTAGATTCATAGATTAGTACTAGGCTAACTGCTCTTGTGGGCTATTTTCACCCTAGCCAATTACCCTAAGTGAAAATCAAACCCTGCATTTTGTGTGTGTAAGGTAAACACCTTAACCATTATGCCAACATCTCACCCATATGTATCAAAGGTTCCCCTTCATATGACTGAATTAACATAAGCCTGAAACTCATAACCCTGAAAACAAAAGCCTGAAACTCAAATGCCTGAAAACACAAAAAATACATATACAGACTTTAAACAACAGAAACCATATTAATTTCCACTAAGTATAAGCAGGGGGGAAACCCCCTTGCACCCCCCACACCACCTGCTACTTAAATATATCAACTCCAGGATTGAACTTCATTACACTAAGTGCAATCTCAGAGTTGGTGTATTTAAGTAGCAGGATGTGTGTGTGTGTGTGGGGGGGGGGTGCAGCCCCCCCACATGGGGGGTGCAGTGGGGCTTGCCCCCCCCCCCCGCTTATACTTAGTGGAAATCAATATGGTTTCTGTTGTTTAAAGTCAGTATATGTATTTTTTGTGTTTCCAGGCTTCCGTTTTCAGGCTTTTTTAGTTTCAGTCATATGAAGGGGAACTGTATCAAAGTAGTTGTGTACAGTATATATTTGTTAACCAGAGTTGAACACTAATCAAGAAGGTCTATTTTATAGCTCAGCCTCAGTAAAGAAAATAAATTGTATATGAAACACAAGAAAGAACAGACAATATCAAATAACAAGAAGTACAGTATCAAATAATATCAATATTTCACATATTTACACAACAGAGCAAACACTAAGTGATTACAAAACCAAACTGACAGAAGCCAATAAATGAAACCAACAATACCTGTATAATAGTGAGTTCATATAGTAAAATCATATTATTTGAGTAATGAAATGATGCTATATTATTTGGTTGATGCAGCATATTGTGTTAATTATATGAGATGCAAGAGATGCAAATGAGCAACTGTGTAGTAAAATAATCAGTAATATGAAAGACAGGTTTGTTAAAATTGTCTGAAGTTGGAGGAGTTCTAAGCCTTTAAGATCTAAGTAACATTTCCTTTAATAAAGCATTCACATTTAGGTTGCTTTTAGCTTTTTCTGGAATTCAGGATATTATTTACATAGGTTTATAGGTTAGTACTAGGCTAGCTGCCCTAGTAGGCCGTTCTAAGCCTAGCCATTTTCCCTTTTGGTGCTTGAATTTACCTGTTCCATTTGAAATGAATATCTACAAAAATGAACAGTTGAAAAGTAACAATACCAGTAGCACATTGCCCAAATCATTTTATCACAAATAGGTTTAAATATAAAACATGTCTTTATTATAATTAACTTTTCAACATACATTTCAAAGTTATATGCATACTGCTTCTTTAGGGGTTGTAGCAAATATTTCTAATGTTTTAAGGCATACTTTACATGAAATGTTTAAAATAGTATGATTATATAGGTTAGACTATTGAATACAACAATTTTCTTTTAAGAAATAAATCAATGAAAAACTATCATTACAACTGAGGTGACATGTATTGTTAATATGGTTTGTTACTTAGTCTTCCAATTAGTTAATTAATTGTATGCAACCTCTATTTTGTAATTCATTTCATGTATTTATTCCCATCCACCTATATTATGTAATCTGTTTAATGTATTTATTCCCATAAATTTAAAACAATCTTGTAAAACTCTTTCTTAAAAATGTCTGCAAAATGGATACTTGGAACGTTCTCTCCTAATATCCTACAATATTGCTATAATCTCCTTCAAAACAATCTTAGTGTCTTTCCAACATAAAATGCCCAGCATCAGCAGTGACCAAAAATAAACCACAGCTATAGTACAAGTACAGGAGCAGTTAAAATAGTCTGTTAGTCTTGATATTGGATGCCTACAATTTTTACACTTAGTGATAATTTGTTGACAACTACTAGAAAAAGGGCACATCTGTGGTTATTCACCATTTTTTCATTGTCAAATTAACATTGTTGGAATAATTGTTTAATTGTTTTAACCCTTTCTATATGTTTTACCAGCTATATGTCTTACTTTACTATCTACTGTCAGCAGCTTCCAGTATTGGTCTGGAATCTTTAACTCTGTATACACAATTGAAAAAGCTACTTAATTACAACCTTTTATATTACATTAGTTCATTGTGTGCACAAACTGTGATTCAGTATATATTTCTGTTTCATTAAAAAATGCTCCAATATGTATTTTAGATACCCTTTTCTCTAAATTGAAGTAAACTATCTGTAGAATAAGTATAAAATCTAAAGGAATTGCTAGCAGCAGATGATACCACTGTTGTAGGTCTTGTCAGAAACAGTGAGGGAATAGCCTACAGGGATGAAGTGGAGTATCTGATAGGCTGGTGTGACAGCAACAATCTGGCCTTAAATGTAAGCAAGACCAATAAAATAATACTGGGCATCAGCCTCTGGAAATGAAGGGGTGGCAGTGGAAAGAGTCAAAAACACCAGGTTCCTGGGGGTGCACATCTCAGATGACCTATCCTGGATGACTCATATTAGCCACACAGTGAAGAAGGCACAACAACGTCTGCATTTCCAATGGAAACTGAGGAAGGCAAACCTGTCTCAGTCCATCCTCAAAGCCTTCTACAGGGGGACTATTGAGAGTATCCTCTCAAATAACATCATAGCTTGGTATGGTAACTGCAAAGCATATCACCACAAGGCTCTCCTGAGGGTAGTGAGGACAACAGGAAAAAGTCATTGGTTCTTTGCTCCCATGCATGGATGATCTGCATGAGACTTGGGGAGTGGGAAGGGCTAGGAAGATAATCAATGATCCCACATACCCTGACCATGTCATGTACTTCCTTCTTTTCTCAGGCAGGCAGTATCACAGCTTACACTGCAAAACATCTAGACTGAACAGGAGCTTCTTTCCTCTATCCATAAGGCTACTAAACCTGAATGCCAGGCATAACAGTGAATAATCAGATCAATATGCCACTTGCTGTGAAGTATCACCAATAATAATCACTCTGGCAAATTGCTTCAATACCTGGTACAGTTAATCTGATTTCTTATGCTATTACTTCCTGAATGTGCAATAGTCAGGAGTGAGTCACCACTCCATACATGTGCAATATGAACACCAGAATATATCATACTACAACTGACAAAGTGCAATATTCTAAGCAATCACAATGTGAAGTCATAGTTTTGCAACACCTACTAGTATAATACTGTATAATGTCTTCCTGCCCAATTGTGGTCATTTATTGTGTTGTTAATATTTTAATTATTACTGTATGTGCATTAGTCATACAAACTATGTGTTCATTATTATGTCTTGCACAGGGACCAAAACTATGTAATTTTATTCAGCTTGCACTGCTGTGTTTATTGGATCAACAATAGAGTGTACTTTGACTTTGATTTTGACTTAGCATTCCCTCTTAACTGACTATTAAGTATACTTTTCTTAGAAAAAAGTATATATGTACTTTTAAAATTAAGTCATATGATACTGTTTGCTAAAGATTGTCTGTAGCTGAATGTCACGTACTTATTCTTATTATAGTAGATTACTGCATCTAAAATGGAGTACCAAATTAATTGTTTTTAAAATTGAATATTAGTCCAGCAAACTTAGTTTTTAATTCTGTGTTAAACAATAAAACCTATTGAGATCTGTTTATCATATGAGAGTACATTGTCAGTAAAGCTACTGTAGAATGGTACACTAAGAAATTGCATTACTTCAGGCAAATATTGTTCTTTTGAAGATGCTACTACTATTTATTTTATTTTTATTTATTTATTTTACATTTGTTGACCGGGCTAGTCTAGCTGGATATATGTCCATTTTCAGTAGAGGCCCAGGGAGAAAAGCTCCACAGCAGATAGATACAGCTTAATATACATGTGTAAATATAGACATAAAGGGATATTAAAAAAAATACATTTAGTTATACATGGTATGAAAAGTCATACGAGTCTAGCTTATTTACATTACATAACAAAAGGAGAGCCATGAGAGAATGACTTACAAATTAGGTATATAGAATAGAAGGAAGAAGACAAAAGGACATTTTTGACAACAGTGTTTAAATGTAGAAAAATGGTTGCATATGATATAAGTAGATTCAGCCAGCGTTAGTACATGGACACAGCCATTGCGAGTTAAGGAAGATTTTTAGATGCTTTTTGAAAATAGGGGTAGATGAAAGGGATGTGAGATTACTAGGAAGTTTATTCCAATGGAATACTATATCTATACAGACTAGAGCTACACTTGCTCATTTACAATATTTTATAACCTAGCCTACTTATTGCCCTTTTCTCACCGGTCTCATAGCACTTAGTATTTTTGGGCTATGTATAACTGTTGTATGTTCACAGAAAATGATCTCTTATTCATCACTAATAGTCCTGTTTGTAAGAGATGCAAATATTTAACAGATATGGAGGTCTCAGTCTGATAAAAAAGCATGGACTGTGAACAAACCCCCCCCCCCCACACACACACACACACACATACACATTCTACACCGAACTGTACAAAAACATCTTACACTGGGGATAAAACACCAAGCTGTACTAAAATGTCTTATGCTGAGGATGAAAAATATCTTTGACAAAGCCTCCTAGATCCATGAAGACTAGGTCTTAGTGCAGACTCAACATCATACCACCTTCAGGCACGCCTTTAATAAGGGTGACCAAGAGTCATATCACCTCAAATCTACTATACCAAACCACTCCACAAATAAAAAAGGCTTTAGTGATTGATGACTCCATAATCAGGCAGGCAGATTCTCTAGTCACTAGGCTGAAAATCACAGGCATTGGTGAGTTGGCTCTCAGATGCCAGGAGCTCTGATATCTTAAGGGTCATTAAGACTCTTTCTCCTGATAAATATGGATACAACATGGTGGTCATCCATGTGGGTGCAAATAACTTAGGATGCATAAACATGAGCAACATGCACTAAGACATGTAAGAACTATAATGCATGTTACAAATGCAGGCAATAATCTGGTTCTCAGTGGAATCTTCATTCTCCAAGAATGATGTCTAAGGAAAAAAGAAAAGATAACTGAAATCAAAAACTGAATAAATGGCTATTATTATTCAAGGAGGATTCAGAATGTGTCAGCATGGGACAAGGTACATAACAGTCCTAGTTGCTTTGGAGAGGATGACTTACACTTTGCATTTCAAGGTTTCTGCATACTGGGTAAACCCTTACTATAACCATAGTGCCTTTTAGGCAGATTCTAGTTAATGTATATCCCAATATTACTTATATGGCAAATCTAAAAACTGGATCACATTGAAGTAGGTATGCTCAATGACAGAAGTCTCAACAATAAACTGACCATGAGGATCTCCTGCATTTGGACCAAATAAACTTTTGTATAATTACTGAAACTTGGTTTAAATGTATGGAAAGCACTCTCTCCATACCTGAGCGTTGTGCCTTCAGGCCCAATGGCAACTGTGACAGCATCTCTGTATTTGTTAGAGACCATATCATCTCTAGACAGATTTCCAGAGATCCAAAAACTGTACTCATTGGATTCCAAATCACGCTAAACAGTACTGACTGTCAATGTACAGCCTGTTACAGGATACCCTCTGCCTCTCATAAAAATCATATAAGGTATCTAAATGTACTTGAACTGCCCATAAACAAGAACGCCATTGTTTTGGGAGAATTTCATTACCCCTCAATAATCCAGAGAATGTAGGATATACCCAGAAGTTCTTCGATTTAATAACCAAAAACTCCTTAGACCAGATGTACATATCCACCAGAGGACATAATATCCTTGATCTGGTCCTTACAAATATAGCTTTTTCATGTAGTATTCACCTGCAGTCTCCTTCCCCTAATTAAGTTGTATCATAAACTAATAGCATTCCACTTCAAAATCTCTAAAGCTGCTGAAAGCAACATCTTAGACTTCAAGGATTTCAAACCTTCTAACCTCATCAAATTCAATGATGAAGTTTCCAAATTTCAATTACAGCAGCATTAGCACCAACAATTCAATATCAGGTAGATTCATGAAGGATTTCTATGTCCACTTAGATAAATGCATAAAACTAGCAATCCTAACCACATCTTAATGTAATAGGAAACTTAAAACGATCCCATCCTAGTTGTCCACCTACATAAATAACCTTTACAATAAAGGAAAATCCTTAGTATGTATGCATCAGATAAAACACTCATGTCAAGAATAATATCAGAAGTATTACTAAAACTTTAAAAAATGTTACCAAGATTAATAAAGCAGCCCATCAATGCATGCTAGGTTCATAAGTTAAGGACAATTACAAATCCTTCTGTAGATATGACAGAAAAGTAAAAAGTAACACCCAACATTGGTCTGAACTTATTGAGATGGACACCACATATTCTGAGCCAAATGACACTGCCAACATGCTGGAAAAATAAAATAACTTAATATCCATGCCCAACATGTACTGGAAGTGCTTTCCAAGACCAAAAAAATGCTTCTTCTATGGAAACTGATAGTAAACCTGGCTGTTTAATAAAAATGCTAGACAAGGCTTGGCAGAGTCCCCTTCCCAACTGTTTAACCTAAGTTTAGCCACATGCTTTGTCCATGAGGTTTGGTATACATCAGTAGTGATCCCACTCCATAAGGGTGGCCGTGGGAATTACAGGCCCTTCAGCCTGACAAGTCTCATCTGCAAAGCTATGGAGCATAATATAATGGACCTAAGAGACTTGGTTATGAAAAATCTCACTAGACTAGATTTGTAGCAGTTCAGATTTGTCAAGAGTAGATCCTGTCCACTGAAGTCAGTTAACTTATTTTAGAGGGCAGGACATGTTGTTGATAGCAGTCATGCTATCCACACAGCATACTTTAACCTGATCAAGGCATTTTACATCCTCCATCATGCAAACATAGTTAATAATCTTAACACCTTAAAATAGATCTCTATATTATAAAAAGGATAACAAATTGGATAAAAGATAGAATCCACTTTGTTCAGGTGGCAGGTACCTCATCAGAAAGTATAAAGGTGACCAGATTTATCCCAAAGGACTCACTGTTGGGACATCTTCTGTTCAACTTTTACTTTTTGTATGTGCAGACCATGAACCAAGACCTCTGGCTAAATAAATCTGCAGACAACTACAAACTAGGAGTCATTGTAAAATCCCATGTGACACCCTAACCGTTAGCAGGAATGTACGCTTGTAAATGCCTGGTGTATTCAAAATGTGCCTGAATTAAATGACAAAAAGTTCAGTATTGTCAGATTTGATAAAAACTTCCTTCCCCAGTACAACCATAGATAATACCCCACTCTGAAATGAAAATGTTAGGTACCTTGAAACACAGGTTGTTAATTCTGTCTCAGTAGCCAGGAAATACTTCTACTTAGTACAGCTGTTTGCCAAGGGAATGTCATCTAGTTGTAATAGATCATTGTTTCCTTATATTCAGCATTGATTAGGCCAATTATTGAGTACAATGTCCCATGCAGGAAGTGCCTCAGTAGACAAATGAAACAACAGAAAGGATCCCAGAGGATTGTCAGTCTAAAAACCCTAAGCTAGAAAGAAAGACTAGATGCACTGTCCCATCATTCAGTATCATACAGAGTCCTGATGTGAGAGTTATACCTTTCCTTCTATGTCATTATAGACACAGTGGTCCTAGATATCTTGTATCTTCACAAATGAAATAGTCCCACTAAAATCAAAACACCAGGGACCTAAATCTTCATCAGCAGATAAATAAGAAATGACAGATAGAGATGTTATTCACAAGATAGGTTCATCATCCAATACCAACCCTAGACTTGCAACAGTCTTCCCTGTGAATTAAGCAGCGTGATACATTACCTTCCTTCAAAGTGGACCTGACCAAACAAATGGGTACTCACAAATTCTCTCCAGGCTTAACTGCCAAAGCCTTCATTGAAACAGTAATGGCAAAGCATAAATGGTTGTAACTCAATTGCCTTGAGTTTTCCATGATCATTTATTTATATTAACATGCATGCAAACAAAACTGACTGCAAACATGTTATAATTTTAGTATTCAGCATTGCATAAAGACCCCAAAATAGCCTGTGTCTTCAGTACAAAACTTATCATGAAACAGCAAAGGTGTACTTAGTTTATCCAGAAAAACAGATGTGGTACATTAATGAATGATGTATAGTTATAACCTGCATATGGAACCTACCTGGATTTTTATGAATTTTCAGGACTCCAAACCTCTATAGTCATTTTAGGTATTCTCAGTTGCAAAATGCAAAGGTTTGTCTATATATTATTGTAAATAATAATAATATAATTTTCAAAGTCTGCATATTATAATTGAAAATATAGGAACGGGGTTTGGCTTAAGGTAGGATTTACATCTGACTTGCAGATTTAAGTATCACCATTCCCCACTCCCAGTACAGTTTATTGCTATTGACCTATGGTGTAGTTAATGTTCATTTCTATTTTGTAAACTGTCTACAAGGCAAGGGGAAAAGTTAAATAAGAAGTGCCATACAGTGCTACAGGTGACAACTACCTGAACTTATGGTTTGCAAGATCTTTTTTCTGCAAAATTCAGTTAAAGAGCATCTTTATTACATGTAAGCAGTGAAATTGATGTGGACCTTGGAACACTGTGATTTCAAGCTTATTAAGCACTCCTAAGCTCTATTAAGATCAGGTTTTATATTGGGGATTGAAAACTGACAGTATCAGTAGGCAATGAGCAGTGGTACGTGTTAAAATAGCTTTAGAAGCTAATATTAGTTTTACCCTTTAGTGCTTACAAACAAAACATTTCTCCATAAGTGGGACAACTTTCTTCTACTTGCTTTTGCTGTTTGAAAGTACTAAAATATTTCATTGATTTTCAAAGCCTTTGAAAGCTGCGAAATCTGTTTGCGCTCCTATACTTTTTACTTTTTCTTTCTTTTTTTTTTGTTTTCTTTAACATGTAGTACACGGACCAGATAAACACACATGCACTCCAAACAGTTATTATCATGTCTCACTAAGCATAACCATTTTGTTGTGTTCTCAAAAAGGTGCAAAGATTCACTTCCTAAGCATCACTTTTTGGCATCCATATCAACAACAGATAATACTTTGGTTGTGATCTGAGACCAAATCATATGTTTTATACAGCTGTTTATAATTTCAGCTTTTCTGCTATTCTGCTTATATATATCTATAGATATATATATATATATATATATATATATATATATATATATATATATATGTATGGGAGCACTACAGAATCCTGAAAGACCAAAATCCGGAGACCAAAATCTCAAGTTCAAAATACTGAAAACACACAGGATACCAACGCTTACCATATTCCAGCACAAGTACATACAGAAACATATCACCCTTCAACTATATGCAGGGGGGCTTATGTGGGGGACTGCGCAACCCACACCCCCTGCTACTTAAATATATCAAGTCCAAGATTGCACTTGACTACACTAAGTGCAGTCTTGGAGCGGATATAGTTAATTAGCAGGGGGCGGGGGGTGCGGCCTCCCACATGGTGGGTGCAGGGGGGCTTGCCCCCCTGCTTATACTTGAAGAAGAAGAATATGGTTTGCCTTTTATTTGTTTATGTATGTACTTGTGCTGGAATATAGTAAGTTTTGATATCCTGTGTGTTTTCAGTATTTTCAGTTTTCAGTATTTTGAACTTTCAAGATTTTGGTCTTCAGGATTTTGGGCTTTCAGGATTCTGTAGCACTCCTATACATAATATGTCTCACTAGAAATCAGTCTATGCCTCTGTTTCTTTCCTATAAGTAATCCATTACTTTGTAGGGGAATAAGGTTAATGTATGATTGGTCTAATTTATGCTGGCTTACTTCTGTTTTTGCTGTATTTTAAAATGCTGATCATTAGCATGCTTTTAATGGAAGCTGCAGTAAGAGCTGATGAAATGTACATTCCACAATGGAGGTACAGTGAGACAATACTGAGTTGGTGATTTTGGTGTAGTGCAACCTTCTGTTATACAAGTAAGCACTGATCTGTGGCAGGAGTCTGGGTCATAATGGGATTAGTCCCATCAAGTAAAATTTCGTAACAAAGATGAAAGCTGAGTGACCAAATTTTTTGAACATTTGGGAGTAAATCCCACTATCACTCACAAACCCTTGGCATAAAAAGTTTTTTCAATTATACCTTTCCTGTAATAGCTGATACTTAGTATTTTAAGCATTATGTGACTATTTCCTAAAAGAGTTGTGATAAGTCTCTTGTATTTATTTAAACACCTTTATTAAATTCACACAATGTCAAAAGTGACATGAGTGCACATATAGTTACAGATAATAAACCATTGGAAACATCGTTCATTAGTTTCCTGCATTATACACCAGTTTCTTTATTAACAATCACCATTCATTAAAACATTACTAAAATGTATAATGTCCTGCCTTCCTCAATTTTCATTCCTCCTCTTGAGCATTATTCTTCAAGTATTGCTCCTACAAATCGGTTTCTATGTAATTTGTTCCTCCCATTTTTTAAAGATTCTACCTCTAGTTCTTTTTAACTCTTTTACAATATTCAGTATTCATACTTCAGTTGTGGTTGTTTTACATTTTTAATTTCCATTTCTGTTAATTTGCTTTTTGGCAGAAAATAGGCCTTATTGTTTCTAGGCAATTCAGGTCCTATAAGCCTGCTCAAAAAATGATTTCTTTAGTCAAAGTAATTTGGTCCCCAATATCTCTGACAAAATACTATTTAGTGAATTTTTAAAATCTCCCAACTAGTGGCAGTTCTACACAGGGTCAAAGGGGTACATGTGCCCCCTCTACATGAAACTGTGTGCAACAGTGAGCACCCTAGTCTCTGCAATACTAAATATTAAAACTATAAATTAAAATAAAGTGTTTTTTTAGCCCCTATCCTTATCATTCAGATTCCTGTGTCATCGACTTCGTGTTGCTACAAGCACAAATGCAGTTCCTGTTCAGCTGCGAAATCAATTCATTGATTGACTTATGGAGCAGAAAGTGCAGTCTTTCTTTTCCCGCTAAATACATTTGAAAGGGAAGAAATCTTTTTTTTTTCTTTTGAAGAACTTAACTCGTGATCCAGAAACACAAACTCTTTTATTTGTAGTGACTTTGATAAGCATGACAATCTTGCTAAGAGCATGAAGATTTGCATTTTGACAGTCTTTTTGCAGTGACTTGTCACACAGATCTGAAAACTGCAAACTAGCCTTTTCTGAAGACCATTCACTCAGTCATAGGAGAACAGTGTGTGTTAATATAGACCACACACCAGATCTAGATGCAGAGCAGAAAGAGACAAGGTTTTTCTGAAGATTTCAATACTGCAGACCAGACCTGGCAATTATGGTACGACAAATAAGCCAGCAGATTTTCAAAGCTAGTAAGTAGGTAAATATGGCAGTAGAGTTTCATAGTCATCAAGAATTTCATAATTATTCATTTAGAAAGTGCATTTTTATAGCAAAAGAACACTGTCAGGGGTTAAGATACTTGTTCAGAATCATACAGAAGACAAATAGCGGTAGAAAGAATCAAACCCTGTATCCTTAACTACAAAAGGTAGTTCAATAATTTGGAACCTTAATTCTCCACACCAGCTGGCAGATCTTCATTAACCTCTTTCTTTCTACTCTTTTTTTTTTTTTTTTTTGGTAAATTTCTGAGAATTACAGACAATGAATGCCAGTCATTACAGTTTCATAGTTCTTATTGTTCAAAAAAATGCATGTCCATGTGATACCTCCCTTTGTTCTGTTAACTTTTTAAGTGAATTTAAGTTGCCTGGCACTTAGGGCTCTCAACTTTTAACAAACTGCTCTCTGTTGTGAAGAGTGCAGGGTTTGAAAGATCCTACATCCATTTGCCTACTGTGTGACTGTGAGCAAGTCACTCAGACAGTATTCCTGGGTCACCCTGAAAAAGGACACTTTCTCCATTGGTTTACCTGGTTAACAAATATATATATACAAAAATAGAACTTAAAATTTTATTTTTGGGACTTTTTCTTTCACCTCATTATTTTTTGCTTTGTCCAGAATTCTTGAGTAAATCTGATGAGAATTACTTTGATTTGTACCTTGTAAACTGTATAGCTTTCTGGAAACTTGTTGTGGATTGCAGTCATTAAATAACAACAAGCATATGCGTTTGAAAATTTATGTCCTTTGCAAGATGCTTGCTAATGCAACTTTCTAAATATCTAAAATGCATTCCTGATTTTTGGGTAATCTCTGATTCTTGAGTTAAGAGGTTGGGAGGGTATAGCAGGTGGAATAAGCTGCATGAATGTATGCAGTCATACAAGGGGCTGTAATTCATATCATGTGTGTGCATGTTGTGCATGTGTATGTGTGGTGTGTGTGTGTTGTGTGTGTGTGTTGTGTGTGTGTGTGTGTGTGTGTGTGTGTGTGTGTGTGTGTGTGTGTGTGTGTGTGTGTGTGTGTGTGTGATGCATATGTGTGAGATGTCAAGTATTATAGTTTTAACAATGTAGTGGGTAAAACAATGTAATAATTACAGAAACAGAGAGATAGGCTAAGTTTCTTGATCAGTGAGAATTTGTAACTAGACATTCTAAAACAGAATATATATATATATATATATATATATATATATATATATATATATATATATATATATATATATATTTTTTGCATCTTAATCTCAAAGTGTCTAGTATTTGAGAGTTGGGTATATTGACCATAAAATACAATGTATTACAACTGTTGCATAGCTGTTTTGGCTTATAAATAGTGTAAAAGAAAAATATTACAAGAGAGTCTAGGGATATCAAAGAACTTTTAAAAGTATGAATTTCATTCCTAGTTGTTGTTAATAAATGTATAACACTTTACCCATCTGTTCATATTATGCAAGATAGTGTCGTATTCTAAATTTTGAATATTGAAAGTTGACTATGGCTATGTTGTTGTCTTTCGGCTTTTGCCGGTTAGGGGTCGCCACAGCGGAACTCCGGTCCGCTAATGATTAGCAGTAGACTTTCACGAACGCCGAGGTGCCAGCTCGATATTCAACCTTTAATGAAGGCACGCCCATTTACGCATGTCTTTCGAACGCTCACCCAACCGTGGGAAGGACATGCAGACTCCACACAGAAGGCACTCCCCGCACTCCAGCCGAGAAGCAAATGGGAGAACCTCTTGCTGTGAGGCAACAATGCTACCACTGCACCACCGTGGAATAGAGAGTTGACTATGGCTATAGTTTCTTTAATTATTTGCTTGTTGGTGCTATGGATTATATGGTACTCATTGTGGTATAAGCCTGCTCTTTCCTGTATTGCTTGATTGTTTCATGTTTACTGCAGCCGTCTGTCTTTTCCAGGTATGGTTAGTAGTTGTTTGGCTTGTCCCTATGGAGCCTTGGTATTTTGCAACTTGAGTAGTTTCATCTGAGATTCTCTAATGGTTGAGGAAATGGACATGTGGTAAACACACACTACCCAAGCTTTTATATTGCACCTGATGGATATTTTCCTCTGATGAGAAATAATGTAAAAGGAATCTATTACCCTTTCATCACGTCTCTCTCCTGGTTAGCTATGGGAGACTGAGCATCAAAAGAACTTTCTGTAAGTATAAGGTAACATTTTCACCATACTGTGAGCACCGTTCTAGTTTTAGTAAATGTTTGTCCATTTGCTCCACCTTATGATAGGTAGTACAGTGTTCCATATTTTGAAGATGTAAAGTTGAATATGGCTGTAGTTTCCATAATACTTTTGCTTGTTGGCAGTATGAATGGTATGGTAATGTCAAATCATACTAAACTCTTTGAAAATGAAGAATCCTTAGTATAACAAATTAAGGATAAGTCATTTTAATTATCTCAGAAACTAAAACTACAAAGTCTTAAAGTCTTCTGCCAAAACTTCTTCATAGGCAGTTATAATAACATTCAGAAAATCATGACTGCATCATTTAAAATCCACACCCCCAAAAAATGATTCATATCCTGAAGTGATTTATTATGATCAGACATTCCCTTTTAATTGCCTGCCCATCCCATATCTTTCAGCTGTCCATTTTTCACAGAAAGCCCTCGATTTTGATTCAACTGTTTGACCTGTCAATAAGATTTTTGATTTTCAGAAAATTTCTCATGATTACCGTCAATCGGTAATGCTAGTTATTAGAGGTTTTTGCTTCTTGTTGTTCAAAAAGTGTATGGTGATGCATAATATGTTGCTATTTAAGTGAATTACAGTAATATTTAAATTATTTTCCTGCGCCCCCCCCCCCCCCCATCATGTTTAGCTTTGTACAATTTGTTTGACCAAATAAGCAGTATGGAGCTGCACAAAATATATAGATCTTAATAATTTCTATTGTCATTATGAGGACAAACCAGAAATATAGTACTACATGGTTCATGTTGCTATAATTGTTTGGTATTGTTTTCAAAGTGATGCTTTCCTTGGAGGAGGCTGGGGAACTATATTTGTATGTTAGCTTATAGCTGCCACTCTGTCTTTGGTCCTTATTTTATTGCATCAGAATTATAACACGGTTATTATATTTCAGTGGACCTGCAGTAGTAAAGTGATCTTGAAGGTCTTTTTTCCCCAGAATCCACTTCAAGCCCTCTATATATGAGTCATATTAGAAATAACAAAATCATGATTTCACTTCAATGTAAATAGAATGGCAGTAGTGTTAAGTTATGGGAATCTTGCACAACTTCTGGAAGATATTTTCATTTTCACTGTTTTGCCTAACTTACTTTTATTTGTGTTCTCAGAGCAGTTCTTACCTCTTTAACAATAGCTTTAAATGCTTAGTAAAATAAACCATATGAAAATGAACCATATGTTTTAGTCCAACTGCTGGCAGAGACTCTCCCAAATTCTTCCTGAGGTGTCAAAACATTCATTGTAATGCAGGAGTTGTTAACAGACTACTTACTCCTGCTTCTACTTCAAGGATCTTTTAAATGAAATTTAATCTACTTTTGATATTCCCAAGTGCCTGCAGTGGGAATATATGTGTTTTATCTTGAATATTGACAACATGTGCTGTATTTGTTTGCAGTCACTTTCCTTACAATGCAGCACACAACAAAGCAAGTCTGACCTTATGTTCTTGAATTTGAGTTAATTATACTTCTCTTTGCACTGAGGGATAAATGTATTTGTTTATGACATTTTCCCACCTCTATAGTATTGTTAGCTACACCCTCAGTGTTTTGCACTGTAGTATGCAAACACTTCACCCAACTACAATCCTTGAGTATGAGCAGTTAGTAGTTTTTGTACATTGTGAACATTGTCAGTATTTATAATATTATGACATTCATTTTTTTGACAGAAATGATCACTCATTTTAACAGTGGATTGTGGGTGAGTTGTTACTATGTATTATGTACTTTATACGTTATTAGCATGTTGTTTTGGTGTTTTTTTTTTCATATCACATGTGCCTCACCAGCTAGCTACTGTGCCCCAGCAAGAAAAGAAATCTAGACCCTCTGACTTGTTACATTTCCTAAAAACACATGTTCATGCTCCACTGTCTTCCCCATCATATGTACAATCATTGCTATTTAGTTGAGGACATATTTTTCTGAAGTCTTCTTTAGGTATAAAAATACATTTGCAAATACTCTCATGCCAAAATATTAAATATTCAGGACATTGTTGCATACCTGTGAGTCATGCAGTTGTCTTCCCACTGAAGTTCATCATATTTATCACTGCTGAGCTAGCCTTATCGATATGAGTTATATCCTGCCAAGGATTTAACATTTTGCTAGTTCCAAAAGATTCAGGCCACCTTCCACATGCCCAAACTATGAGACAACTTGAATTGGGCTGACTAAAAAGATAGGTTTGAGTACAAAGCCTTTCAAAGCTTTCCTGTCACTCAAGAGTGCTCCTCTGCAGGTTATCAGGTTATCAAGCATCAATGGTCGGCTTGTGCTGGTCGTTTGCTGTGCTGATAAGTTCCTTTTGGGTCAAAAACATTCCACATTTATTATTTAAATGTACTTTCCCGGTTGGGAAAGTTGTTTTTCATCTAGGAGTTTGTGTTGTAAAGGACTGTCATACGACTTAATTGTACTTTTAAACGGAAATGCACTTTTTTCCTTTCAGTTGTATTAGTAGATAAAAATAGCTATAAAGTGTTTTTTCTTCTGTGGGTAAACTGCGTTTATTTTACTTTCTGGGGCAGGCAAAGTATATTAAAGTGTTTTCACTGTGTTTTTGTCATGAAAAAGTGACCTTTAACAACTTTAAATTTTACTGCCTTATGCTCCTTATTTTCCCTGTAAAAGAGGCACTATTTTTGGCTTGATCATGGAGCAAACTACCAGTCCCACCATTGGTCCTTCTTCCAGCAACAAAAAGAAAAAGTTAAGCAAACAGCCTTTGCTACCACATCAAGCTAGCAATTTGCCTCAGTTGCAGCTGGGTGAATACTGTGGCCACATCTGGTTCCTCAGACTACTCATCTTTACCCTGGATTCATCTGGTGTAGCACCTACAACCACTATGGAATGGGGGTTAACCACATCCACCGCAGCTGTTTGGGTCATCTGAGTGGGCAAGGGAGAGCCACACTTATTGGTCCTGGGAGAGGGAAGAGAGGGGTCTTTCCTGTTTAGTCAGAATATTGTGCCTATCCATGAGAAAGCTGCTGCTGCCATTGACAACTTTATTGGCCCATTTTTTCCAGTTAAAAAGAAACAGAAAACTAAAAATGCAACTGCTCCTGCTCAAGTTTCTCTGGACATGAGTGGTTTAATTGATCTGGTTCTATCTAATTAAGGCTATTCTCCTTCTTATGATGTGGTTTATAGTAAAAAAGATGCCTCATTTCCTGAAGAGATTCATGATTCTGAATCTTATCAGAAAGGTACAGGGACAGATGTAGGGGTTTCTCCTCAGACCTCTGATTAAGATTCAGATGGGAGTACAATATTTGATTCTCCTTGTGGGCGTTTCTCTTTCTTTTTCTCTGAAACTATTTCCAGAATGTGCTAGTGTTTTCAGTGGGACAACACTGAGGCTTCCCAGCGTCTCAGAAAATACAGAACTTTCTCCCATTCCTCTAGTACTGTCAGCTTTGGAGGATGTATGTGCCACTGTCTAAAATTTTCCTGATAGTCGGCCTACTGCCCCTAAAAAGCAGATAGATTGCACAAAGTTCGACATTCTTTTAAGTCTGTTTACAATACCCAAAACTGAACCAGCAGCTATAGCTTTAGTTAATTCTACTTTTGCTAAACATACAGTTAATTCAAATCCTACACTTTCTGACAAGGATGGGAAACAATTGATAAGTATTGGTAAAAAAAGTGTGTGCTTCTGCATCTCTGATTTTCAGAAGTATGACTTGGGCTCATAGATAAAAGCTTATTCTAATTGGGAAAGTTTGAGGAATGTTTTATCTGCTGTTTCTTCTTGTTAGGAAAAATCTTCTTTTAATAGTTTAGTTTTTCCCATTGTACAGGTCATTACTCATTATTTAAAGTGTATGTTGATACCGTTGATACTTTTTCCATGCTATGGACACTTAACTGTTTTGAAGAGGTTTGCCTGGCTGCATTTTCAGAACCTCTCAGTTAATGTGAAAAATTAAATTTTAAATTCTCTTTTGGATAGAAACCTAGTTTTTGGTCCTTCTATTGCGGATGTTTTCAGAAAGTGTAATGAGAGAGATAAAATGATACAGGAAAATTTGTAAGTTATTTCACTCTTCCTTTTCCTGTATTTCCAAGGGTCTATCTAATTCCTCATCCAATTTTAGTAAGAAACAAAATAAACTATTTCAGCAAAATGCTTGTAAACAGACATATAAGAAGCAATGGCAAGGGTCCAAAAAGAATACAGTAACTCCCCAAAATAAAGGACAGTCCAAAAAGTCAGAATGACTATTTAAGGGACCATATACTCCCTCCCACTCTAGCAGTTCCTTTTCCTTCCAGAAAGTCTGAATCACTACTTAAATTTCTTTATATTTTCTTTAGAATGCTGTGACAGAGGATCATTCTAGGGATTTCAGAAAACATAAGTGCTGCATTTTTTCATAATCATGCAGAAGGAACAATATTTGATTTCCTTAATTCATGGCACTGTTATATTGCTCACAGTTAGGTTACAAAATAAATTCCTTATCTTTCTTAAATATTATTACTTACATATAATCCTGTCACTCTGCATGAAACTATATTACAATTCTAAATATTGTAAATAATTACTGTGATGCATCTGTTAATCAAATGCATGACTAAAATGCAAATACTGCTACAGGTGCCTGTACTGTTCATAGTTAGCACCGGTTATTAATGAGGAAAAGCATGCATTCAGGGAGCAGTTACAGGGTCCACTAGGCAAAGCAGCACAAAATGATTTGGTGTTGATAATGGAGGATATGAATGTTCATACTAAGCTTGGTACAATAGAATATGAACACTGCCTGTGTCCACAAGGGTAAGGAAGCAAGAATAAAGAAGGGCAGGCCATTCCAAACTTCTGTCTGGCAAATGGCTTGATGATGGTCAATACATGGTTCACTAATAGAAACAGTCACATGGTTAAAATGCCACTTGGTTTGACTTCCTCTGAGTAAAGAAAGTACATTCAGGTAGAAGATTGCAAAGTCATCCCCACTGAAACTGTGGGCCTCCGGCGTAAATAACTTGTGGCCTCAGTCAGCTGCAAGCAGTGGTTTGTGAAACCTCTAAGGACAACAGAGACTAAGCTGCAGACCTGTAAGTGACTCAAAAAAAGACACAGGATTTCAAGGAAATACTCAGGGATTTAGCATTTCAGCGAGAAAAGGAACTAGGGGTAATACAAGAAAAAACTCCAGCGTCTCAAAACAGTGTATATAGGAACTATGCAACAAATATGCAGCCAAGCCAGGTGAGTAAATATAGTACATAAGGAAAGCTGGTAGTGGAATTCAGAAATACAGTAAGTCATCAAATGAAAAAAAGAGTGCAGGAAGAAGTGGAAGAGAGAGAAAAGACAGACCAGAAGAAATACTGGATGGGTAACATTGAGGCTAAGAGAGCAGCTGCAACGACACAAAACAAGGCATCAGAAAAAATCTTCTATCTTCTGGAAAGTGACTCAGTAAATGGCACAAAGAAACTTTATCAATCTGCAAAGCAAAGACTGAAAGTTGAAAGATAGTCATCAGACACCATTCATAAGGTATGCCAGCAACAGCATGGTTATCAGTCAAGAGGATTCCACAGGCAGATGGAAGAAGTATTTCTAGCAGCTTCTGAAAGAAGAAAATGCCAACACAACTGAATTAGCCAGGGACAGCTATGATAAAATAAGAAGGAGAATTTTCCCCAGATGAAGTAGGAAAAACAGCAAAGAAAATGAAGTCAGAGAAAAGAGCAGGCGGAGATGATGTCACCGCAGATATGATCAAAATATCGGGTAAGTTAAGGGAGAAATAGGCTACTCATGGCTGCAGGGATCATACCTCTCAAACTCTTAGCAGAGAAAATCTGGACAAACTAAAATAATGGGGAGACAAAGGCCCAGAAATCTGGACCAATTTTAAATATTGCTCTTATAAACTTAGAAAAGTTGCTAGAATAACAGGATTTGTGCTAGCATGCATTTGCAGAACGTTTTAAAGTCTGAAACTCAAATCTATATCATTATTTAGTGACTTTAATCCTCAGTGATTTGCCAGAAAAAACACATATTATATGAATATTTTATGAAAAAAAGACCAAAAATATGAGGCAAAAAACTGGACATTCTGTGAAAATCTGGACAGTTGAGAGGTATGGTAGGAAGAGAAAGATATTTTCCAGATTACAGAAGAATAAGCATTCTAGTGTTAGAGGGGAACAACAGCTTTCATAACTGTGATTAATATAGAAGAATCAAACTCCTGTCTCAACGATATGAAATTGATGGAGAACATGGCTGATTAGTGAATAGACAGAGCAGTATAGAGAGTAAGATGTGAGAAAAGCAGTTAGGATTCCGATCAGACTGCTGCACAACTAACCAGTGTTTGCAGTGAGGCAGATAGTTGACAAGAAGCAGTAAACGAGGAAAGTGTTTAACCTGACATTCCTAACCTTTGCGGAAAACATATGACAAAGTCCCAAGAAAGCTCATTTGGGTAGTACTGAGATTGTCTGAAGTCCCAGAAATGTTGTTAGGATTAGTGCTACTTATGTACAAGGAACCAATGTCACAAGTAGGGACAGAGTTGAGATTCACAGAGGGGTCCCAGTGGGAGGGGTGTGCATTAAGGTTCTGCTGTGAGCTCACAGCTGCCCATACTGATGATGGACTACAGTAGCAAACTGATCAGGGGGAACAGATAAGCAAAGCTGATTTGTGCAGACAATGTTACACTATAAGCAGACTTTAAATGGGAACTTCAGTAAACGATAAAGGGCTGGAATACAAAACTGAAGAACTGAGTACAGAGAAGACGCCTGTCAGTTTAGCAAATGTGGAAATCAGAAGTGCTGACAATTGAGATAGAAAGGAAATAGTGGAACAGATTAACAGCTTTAAGTGTCTGGAAGGGGGGGGCGGTTGAGAAGAAAAAAAAAAGGACTGGGTGAAGAGGTCAAAGGTAGCATCAGTGGGTCTGCAGCCAAAGCACACAGGGTGTTGGTGTAGTGTGTGACTAAAAAATACCAAAGAGTTTAAAAAGTGTGGTGGACGACACAGTGGTGTGACTAATGCTTCTGTGTAACACAGGACATTGAGTAAGGAAAGTAGAGCAGTTGAGGATGCTTGAAGTGATGGAAATGAAGTGCCTGAATTGGTGGTAGGATGTAGACTGTGGGAAAGATGTAGAAATGCAGACAGCAGAGTACAAGCCAAAGTAGCCTCGCCCCCAATTACTGAAAAGGTCAAAGAGGAAAGAGTATGGAAGACTGGCCACTTGAAGGAAAGCAAAAGATGATTTTGTAAAGCTGGTTTGGGAGTGACAGTAGGAAGTCAAGAAAAGACAAGGATAGCAGCCAAAATGTATGGAAGAATAGTGCAGAAGAACTGTGACTACTGCCTAAGAAGGTAGGAAATGGGCACTAAATTGACAGAGTTAGTTACAGTTAATGTGGCATCCCAACCCCCATCCCCACTAAAAAAGCACTTCTCAAATTTAAACAGAAATAAAAAATAAATAACAAGTGCCTGAAACTGATGCACGTTTGTGTGTGTGTGTGTTCATGTTTGCATGTGATCTTGTACTGCAGCATCATGCCAATGACTTCTTCATAAAATCTCTGAATCATATTTTTAAAGTAACTTTAGACAAAATATTATACCCTGCATCTATGTGTAGTTTAAATTCAGAATTCTTATTACTTCTGAGCATTTCCTTCTAAAACTGACTTGTATGCTTGTCTCAGTGCTTCTGATGCATTTTCAGACTTCACTATGATAAGTTTTGCTTTTTCTCTGCAGTGGTCCAGATATGTAGCTCATTTCCATGTTTCCCATAAGAAACATCACATTCTTTTAGACATACTTTATGCTTTACATTTTGCACATTTTGCAAAATGTCCCTTTTTACCAGATAGTTTAGAATATTGTATTAGTAGCAGGAGAAGATAAACCATCATGAACAAATTAACAAAACAGATGGTAGATGGATGTGTGAGATCGACAATTTGCATACTGATGAGCTCAGATTTAGTATGTATAATTAATAGTGGGCGTGGGAGGGGACCCCCCCCCCAAACATACGCATTGTGCAAAAAGCACTAGTTTTCTTTTTCGTGGTCTGATGAGGTATTTTGAAGCATGCACTTAAGGGTGTCGATCTCTTTAGTCAACCTTTTGTGGTCAAGACAATATCATGAGTGATCAAAAGAAAAAAAAACACTAAAGCAAAAAATATTGAGCACCTATACATGTGCGCGTGTGCGCGTGTGTGCATGTGTGTGTGTGTCTGTGGTCACACCTCAACACTTCCCAAAAGCATGCTTAAATATTCTTATTTATTATGACAATTCACAATTACCCTCCGTACAACTGCAAGACAAAGCAGAATTTATACATTTGCTTTTTCAGTAATTTCTGCTGTGAATAGTGTTAACTCTGACTTTTGCAATGTTAACCAAGATTACAATGAATGTCTGCACTTTGAATGGGTTGTCAGGATGTACCACATTTACAGAAGACAGACATTAATTCTGAGTAGACTGAGGCATATTTCACAATATGCAGTAATTTAACAGTGGTTTGTTAAGTTTACTAGTATCTTTAAGTACTGTGCTTTATAAGGACATGTGGCAGACTTGGAACCACAAGCTTAGTGAGGGATAATTCTTTCTTGGAAGCATTCTATTAAATTTACTATTGATATACATTATACATTTTGATATTTTGATGTTATTAGTTGTGAATTTGATATGAGACTTTTTAAGGTGAAAAACATGGCAATTATTTTAGCAGCATCCTTGCTTTCTAATACGGTTTGTACTTTTTTACTTGTTCTACTTGGAAAGAGCCAATTAGAGAAGTCAGTTGCAGAAGCTGTCAAGCAGGCAGCCATCAGTGATATTGAAGAACTGGAACTATCCTCAACCTCTAGTAGGAGATGTGTGAAACAACTCATTATGAGGGGCAAAATAACTTACCCATGTGAGTACCTGCTTCTATACTACCATATTGAAGGTTCTCATCATATAGGAGGCTGCTGAACTGAGTAACATCCCCTTCGTACAGTGTCAGCAACTGTCTCTATTTGAAGATTATTGCATCCTATGACCTGCTGCACTCCCAGTCCCCCCTCCCCAGATAGGCATGCCAATCTTCCTCAAAAGATAGTCTAGCCTCTAATCCAACCTGAGTGGCCTTGGTCATAATGAAGTCAATATTCCAGTGGATTTGGATTCTTCTTCTTCATGATAAGTGCCATCTTAGCTGCCAGAGACTCATATAGCTGGGACCTAAGTTTAATTTTTGATGTGAAAAATGGCATTTCAGTACAGCAGCAGCCATCTTACTCCTCCATTGCATGATGGTATTATCATATGGCCTCAAAGTTACTGATGTGGGACAAAACCTCAGAGATTTCTGATCTTCCAGCCATTAGAAGCTAGTCTGCAGTCTGCTGAATCTTCTATCTAACTGGAACTTACACTGATAGGGCTGTTTCTTATTCTCTTAATCAGTTTGCTTCATCTTGTGAATACTGGTATGATGTTGAGCTTTTAGAACTGTACAGCAAAGGCAACAGTTGAAAACAGAAGTAGAAGAGTAGAAGGTCATATCTGTTGAAGGATAGACTTACGCTGGTGCAACATTATTTAGTCTTCCAATCAGAAGTGACATATAAGAAAGAGATATTCTACTCTTGTGAGATTCCCACAGTGGTTAAATATCTATCTTATTTCTCCTTGATGCCTCTTTGGAATTTGACATTGTGGCCCATGAATTCATGATCAAGTTTGTCCTTATCCTCTGTGGCTTAACTTCTTTAGTCCTAGAGTAGTTTGCTTGTAACATCTTGGAGGAGTCAGTGAGTGCATTCTGGAACACTTTCTTCTGGAAGTTATCTGCAGGTTTGTGAAACTCTACATGGTTCAGTCTTGACTCCTCTTTTGATTATGTTCCATATGTTACCATTGATAGATATTATCTGAAGGAGAGAGCTTAGGAATTTATGTTGTGCAGGTAATATTTACCTTTATCTCTCCTTATCTCAGAAGCAGGTGTAGGAATTTAGAGAACCAGAGGACTACATAGAGGACATCCCTCTTTGCAAGATACAGAACTGGTCATCCATACCACTCTCTATCATATCCTGTCATAGACCAGATATGCAGATATTTCTTCTGTGGTGGAATTAGGCTGGAGTTTGTGTCTGAGAAGAAATCTCTGTAGATACATCTGGACATCAAGTTGTCATTAAAATACTTGACAAAAGCTATTGTGAAGTCCTTATACTTTCAATTCTGAAACTTCACTACCATCAAACATTTATTTCCAGCATAAAACCTTTCAACAGTTTAGTGTATGACATTTCTCTGACAGACAGATTTATAGATTAAGACTGTGCAGCACAGTCGCTATTGTCTTTTACTGAAGGTGCGGTCAACCTGCAATTAATTATATTAACAAATGAAGTACAGGGATAGCTTTCTACATAGGAGAACCCCCCCCCACACACACACACACCCCTTGTAGAGGCAAGCAAGAAAAAGGGACAACAATAATATGAAGTTAAACTCTGAGTCATAGCTTGGGTGTCAGCAGCTGGCTTTTCTTACATATGGAATTAAATATTTCTTAGTTTTGAAACATGACTCTGTGTTGAAGTAAAGATACAGCCAAAAGGAAAATGCATCAGCTATTTGGTTTGTGGAATGAAACCAATGTTATCATATATAGAGTGTCAAACACAAGTGTTAGACAACACATGTGTGTTCTGTGAAAATTATTTTTGATATTATTTCTGACCAAGATATGTCAGAGATCATGTTTGTATTCAATGGAATATAATGATGCAGCTGTGTATTGCAGGTTTAGATAAGCTGACACAGCTTCATTGTATATTACTATGGAATGTTGTTTGACTAGAACACTCATCAGAAACACCAGCCCATCTGACATTGTACTTTGATATTGCATTTATTACAAATTCTGTAATGAATGGAGTATTGTTTATGTATGTGAAAATTGTTATTACAGCATAGAAGTATAGGAATCCTGCTCTGGGTTTTAAGATCTTCTCAAATGTAACAGTCTAATCTGTCACTAGATGATGATTGTATGACATGATGTTGATGTCAGCTTAAGGATAAGAACTATGATTGGAAGAATATTCCAAAAGATACTACCTAAGCTGAGAATTTGCTGACTTTTAAGTTAATCTTCAAAGTTTGTCTGCCATTTTAGATTTGATCTGTTGTATAATATTTTACTGGTAATTCTATCCAGACACTAAAACTGTTTGTACAATGTGATATCCCCACATTGGGCTAGTAATCAAAGAACCTCAATCCCACCACTGCCACCAATAAGTGAATGGTCTCCCACTGGTGTCAGTGGTGAGGACTGACGCTCCTTGATTACTGGCCCAGTGTGGGATATCACATGTGACAACCCCTCTCTGAGCCAGTGGTCAAGGAGCCTCAATCCTCACCCCTGACACAGGAGGGAGACCGTTCACTTTGAGAGAAATAGATGCACACAGTATTCTCAGATGCAGTCCTCTGCACCAAGTTCAATTTCCCTTAAGAGTACACAGGGAATTCAGTCAGCCCAGAGTCCGGATTTCTTTATATCTATCTCCGTCCATGACCCCATTAAGACTCCTCACTGGTACAGCTGGAGTGTTAGGTCCTCAGCTGACTGTCCATGCCAAGTCCTCCATCACCCTCTCTGTGACCAGTGCTTCATGTCCCTGCAACAAGTAGCTGACACACACACACACACACACACACACACACACACACACACACACACACACACCTGGGAAAGGCTGGCACATATTTACCTGCTGTGCCCCCTTCTGCCCAGAGTATAAGGAAGTTATCACTGCCACCAGACACTCCACAAGCAACTACTCTAAGGCCCTTACAAAGGTTGTCCTATTATACTGTGCACTATTAATACTAATAAAAATTGTAGTAGTTGACCAAGACAGCTAGGCCTTCAGGAGTGGCCCACACAGTCTCACCAAATAAATATAATCACTCTTATATGTTAAATACTTTCTACAAGGACCAGCCACAATAAATATTTTTAGCTATATTTAATAATAAATAATAAAAGAACATGAAAATACTGAATATATATTTACTGGAAACCACAGAGTTCAAGTCACAGGAAATATTGAAAATAGCATTGATGGACAGAGTCAGACAAATAAAGAAAAGCAATATCTAAACTAAATTTCAGTATATTTTCCTGACTGAATCTAGGAGAATTACTATTCCCTACTAACTTAATAGAGCAAGGCAGATGATGTGGTGAATGGTCCTTCTTGCTGTCAGGCCCAAAACAAAATACTCAATGCCGAGAGATTTCTGTTTGTAATTTCTAAAATTTCCAAGATGGCTGGCGGAATGACCTCATCTGGTCACCTGACTCTAGGTTCTCACACTATTCCCCTTTGAAGCTGAGAAAGGAAGTTAGCATAGATGGTTATAATACACATCTAAATGTTTATGTCAGTGCCCTGGAGCCATGAAACAATTACAGTACTTCCCCTCTTCGTCACAGAAGCTATTAAACAATGTCCTTTCCCAGACCTACTGACTCCGGTTCCATTCAGCATGGTGGGATGCCATTTTAATGGTTAAACAGATCATTTATATTTTCATTAGTTTTCCTAAAGTAAACTAGCTGCATGTATATTTCCTTCCTGCCCAGCAGGACCCACTGTTTATAAATTTTTCAGCACTAGCAACTTTACAAATACAGTTTGATATTCAAATGCCATAGAGTTCTAATACATCTGTAGAATAAGTATCTGTACAAGTTAGTTTGGAATTCAAATGCCATACAGTTCCAATGCATTTGTAACAAAAGCATCTCATGCACATCAATTTGATATTCAAAGGATATCATTCTTTACAAAACTCCAGCTAGCTATGCTGGCACTAGTCCATATCATCACACACAACATGATTTTATGTCCCAATGAATTACTTTGAGGTGCACAACGTTCTTCACTTTTACAATGTCAGAACCAGATTTATTAAAACAATCTAGCATGTTTTCTCATCTCTCTGCAAAATGTATGATATTGCATGGCAGATAAAGAGGAAGTTGTCGCAATAAGGAAGGAGACTAGATCCATTATTAAGCACTGCTCACAGACATACAATTGATCATTTGAATGTTTTTATAGTAAGATTGTTAGAAGATACGTAAGCTTGGGCAGTGGACCTTAACCCATGGCAATGTACATTTTTGTCAGGAGAAGAAACTGAAATCAGGTACCATCTCAGCTGTTCATCATTGTATACCTGCAATGATTTAAAAAAGTGTTAAAGCCAGTAACGCTTGAGCTAGAAGCTAATGTATTAATGCTTTTCCATTTAGAAGGTGCTAATGAAAGCTGCATAGGTTAATATAGCTTCACTAAAGTAATATCGATACTTGCATATCAAGTATTTTTAACTGACATATAGACCGGGCATTACCAAACAGAGAGAGAGAGAAAGAGAGAGAGAGAAAGCAACTATGCAGTGTCCTGCCATAAACAGTTATATCTAGTATGGCAAGGAAACTTCAGAATCTAACTTTTTGTAGTGCAAACTTTAGCTAGAAAATATACATGGTTAAACAGAGTTGTACCTGGCTTCATTTTTGCCTTGTGCACATTTCAACAGAAGAGGAAAAAAAAAAAAAAGCACTTTACTGTGTTAAACATTTATATGCCCTGTTCTAGTCCTTCTTCCCTACCACAGTTTATTGTAAAAAAAAAATCTTCTTTTGAACTGTAGCAAACAGTTGATGCAGTTTATACCATGCCTGCACAGAGTGATGTAGTGCTCATGGTTTAGATATAAATAATAATAATAATAATAATTATAATAACACTCCTTCTAGCAAACTGCTTGCTACAAATGTAGCAAACAGAGGCAATGGTTTACAGCCTGCCTGCATGAAGCTCAAGTTTTAGTTAAAAAGCTCCTTCTTTTAAGCTGTAGCAAACTGCTTGCTGCAAATGTAAAGAGTGATTGGGATGATCAATGACCAATTACTCCCACCCAAAACATTCTGCCTGGGCCATTGTCCTTCTTGCCCTGTTCTAGCTATGCTTCTGTGGTTAAAAGTATTCAATCAGCAATGGCTTCCAAGGATGTTGTACACTAAACAACATGCCAAGATTGATTCTTTGGAGAAATTGCATCATGTGACTGTATACTAATAAGCCCAGACACTGAAATATCAAGAAAAAGTTCATTTTCAGAGAAAAACGTTTTCTTAGTGACAGTAAATTAACATCTGCAGGAAGTGATGAGCACAGAACATCAATGCAGATAATGTATTCCATGAACTTTCAGTCTGTGACTTTGACTCACTTTCTAGCTACTTGCTCAACTTGCATGTCTAATTCACACGCTCCTGATAGAGACATTTATGACTTTTTGAAAGCAGAAGGATTTCTATTTCTCTGTTATACACAAGGAGATACTTTGATTTACATATTATTTTTAATATATACATATATATATATATATATATATATATATAAATATATATATATATATATATATATATATATATATATATAGATACACACACACACACACACACACACACACACACACACACACATTGATATACGGTTGTTTGACACTTGATTGAAAAGACAGTGCATTTATATCTAGTAGATCAAAGTCATGATGTAGAAATCCCAAATATCAAAACATCCTGCACATGCTCTCTGGATTACCCTGGAGCAGACTAAACCATGGGCAATTGTTTTTGCAGAGATACAAGCCCAACTACACCCTCCCACATCCCCTGCTAATTATATATACTAACTCTGAGATTGCACAATCCCTGGGGAAAGGAAATATTCCCTTACCCAGGGATTCTTGATCTTGCACACCTGTTGATCACCTGTCTGCATCAACCAAATGATGTAGGTCTCCTTGGTGTCCTTATTATGTCACTTTGAAAGGATTCCCAACACCCAGTTAAATAATATATATTATTTGTAAAAGTAAATGTGACCAACTAACAAAAGTTATTTTTCCCACAGGGTCTTAACACAGTCACACAGTAACATGAGTTATAGATGTGTTGCTATGTATGCAGGGTGAATTGTGAATTCCAACCTGACAGTATAATGGTTTCAGTAATCCAGGAGAAAATAAACTTACTGGCAGTAACTGATTATTTTAAAGTGTCAGGTTTAATGATTTCTTCTTACCTGTTTTGTAGACTTCCAAGTCATTGTATACAATTTTCCTTTAATGCAAAAAGGAAAATAACAGATAAATGGTTGTTGCTGACCTTCAGTTCAGTAATGACGTTTTGCTGTTGTTTTAATGATAAACATATTGTACATGATTTTCTTAACAGGACTTTTGCGTGTTTTTTTTTCTGTATGATTTTCTCTAAAAGGAATTTTCAGATTTGTGCATGGGTAATTAGATATGAGATACATGGACACATGTACATGCAATTCCCCCTTCCAAGCTCATTGACTGCTTGGATGTTTAAAAGAAATTTTGTATGTGTGACCATGCAGAGACTTGCAAAAGTGTATGTCCTTTTGTGGGATTTGAACATAGAATTTAATAGCAACGTTATATGTATAAAGAATTGTTAGGGTTACTTTCAAAATGTAACAAAAAAATCAGGTATAAGCAGCATATGGTTTCTTGGGAATAGTATGCATTTGCATTTTGTAAAATATAGCATTTTTAGTATTAAACATTCAAAATGTTCTATCTTGGGATATGCAGTAAAGAAAAGGAAAGTATTGTTTTTTTTGTGTGTTATCCAAAGAGCCTTAGATATTACAAAACATACTTTATTTTGGAATTTGTTCATTGCATATGTGATGAAGACCAAAACTGAGAGTATTCTGATTCCTTTGTGAGATTCATTTTTACAAACTGCATTTGCTAACTCATATGGAAAGAAATTAACATGTGGATTCCATGTTGTTCATTTAGATTTTAGTGGAACTTTTTAGCTGAAACATATATATATATATATATATATATATATATATATATATATATATATATATATATATATATAATATCTAGCCTTAACTGCAAACAGGTTAGTTTTCCAGCTTAAGAATACTAGAACATTAGATTTTGCTGAGTGGTATAGTGGCAGAGTAAATTACTAAAACAATATTTTTGCCAATACTTAAGGATATCCATAGGTGTAAGTCCCCGTGTTCAAACTATTTTCTTTTGGAGAAGCTGTTTGGATTGAATTTGCTTTTTCATAGATAGAAGATAGATATTCCAGGTAAGTCAGTAGCAACAGTAAATTTAATTACTCAGTATTATATAATTGATGAGTTTTCTCACATACGTTTAGGAGTAATAGACACAAGTATACTTTCAAAGGGTAAAGAGGTAAAGACAAGAACGGAATGGCTCTAAAGCCATGAGAAAGGCAACTTAAAGAAAAAATATAGGAAAAGCTTCACTGATTTCTGAGTGGAGTGAAAAGAGTCATATTTCTGACATGGTACAAACAAAAGGCTACTAAAGTTGAGGAAAATAGAATGTTATAATGGAAAGAAATTTCAGTTGTTTTTGTCACTCTTTAGTTAGAATTAAAATCTAAGCAAGTAAACTAGAGAACAGTTTTATGTGTCTAAATTGTTTAAGGCTACAAAGCTTTTTGTGTTTATAGTAAAAGACCAAGAAGAATTAATATTAAATAGAATCAGAAGGTTAATTAGTCACTACTGTTTTAACATGAAGGGTAGGAATTTTTGTAGTGTATCTTAGATTTAAGTGTAGGTATTTTATTTTAATAATGATGTTATGAAACCACAGGAAATATTTTCATGCATATTCAATAATTTGTAAAAGAAAATTACCTTTTGAGAAAATTCAGTATAGGTAACTTTAAGGGTAGACAAATGTAAATCTTCATTTATGCGGAAGGTAACAACCATCAGTATTTGGTAATTATACCAAGCCAATGATATCTAGTATACTATAACTACATTCAAATTCTTATATACATTTATCTATGTATGGATTTTCACAAGAAATAATTTTTTTCTAAAATTACTAGAGACGGATTAGAATTACATCCTAAAAGGAGATTTCATATTCATACCTTTTTCTCTGTATAACTTGAGCAATTTGCTATTGGTAATTCTCAAATCCTTCTGAAGAAAATATAAATAAAATTGGAATAAAGTTCATTCACAGGAACAAACTAAGGCCATTCTTTAAAAGTTCCAAAAAGAAATACTGTCTTATAACTTCTCTTAATGAATACCGCTGAATGCAGAAAGCAATTATAGTAAAATACTTTTATTTGCACAACTCTGTAAGCGCTTTCACTATATAGGCTTTATCAGACCGTGAAAAACAAGTGGAAATAAGAACATGTATACTTCCTTGCTCATATTAATTAATGACATCATATCCTGCCATCTAATTAATTAAATCACTACTACATACATTCTAACTATACAGATAAAATATTAATAAAGGAAAATAAAACCAAAAAACTAATCCAATAAGTATCTTAAATTCAAAATATAAAACCAAATATACTATGAAATAAAGTATGACACTCCATTTCAACTTATACACAATAAAATGCATAAACAAACATACATGCTTTATCCATCTAGCTAAATTAAACCTCTTATTATGTAACAAACGCTTCAACAATACTTTATCATTGAACCTAAACAATTTGTCATAAAAAAGAACATAAAATAAGACATGCTCTTTAGACATATAAAACATGTACAACAAGGTGCATACTAAAAATGACATTGATCAATCATGCACACTTGGTTCACTTAGTTGATTTCAACCTCCTATTGTGTAGTATGGGCTTCAAAGATACTTTTTCATTAAGCCCAGGTATTCTGTCAGCTCTGCATCTAATTATCCAGTTCATTTCACAGCACTCAGTATAGTTTTTAATGTCACCACCTCTTATTCCAGGGGTAGTAATTTGTAAAACTGAGAACTTAAATTCATGTGTTTGATTTGTAGTAAGGACATGCCTTGTTAAGGCATTATGCTCAGACCTAATACGTATATGATAAAGGTGCTCCCTGACTCTTTCCCTGAGCTTCCTTTTGGTTTTCCCTATATAAAATGCACAACAGGATCTGCATCTAGCTAGATAAACAACGTGCTCAGTTTGACAGTCAGCTGAGACATGAAAAATATAAGAATGATTAATTACAGGGTGAATAAAACTATCCCTAGTGTCAATTGACTCACATTGATTACATTTTTGACATGGTTTCATCCCTTTAACAGGATAATTACAGGTGCCCTTTGTTTGTAAACTAGGATAACATAAAATTTGTTTAAGATTTTTTAGGTTTGCTTCCTACTATTTCTTTAATAGTATCATCTAAAAGCAAAATGTCCCAATGTTTCTGCACTATACTCTTTAAAGCAGATGTATCCGCAGTATAGAACATGGGCACTTTCACTGTGTGAATAGTGTGCCGGACCAAGTCCTCTCTTAGATCTTGCACCCTTGTATCAGAAAAATATGGACTAGCCCTAGTCATTCTAACCACATTAGTTTCCTCAATAGCTTTATCTATGTCCTGTGGGTCATACTGTCTTGCTATTAATCTCAATTTCAAATTTAATATTTCTTGTGTGTAACCATTATACGTTGGATTCAACCTAGATGCTCTCATAACCTGTCCCTTGATAACATTTTTAAAAACATATTGAGGATGCATACTCTTCCTGTGTAGCAATGTGTTCCAATAACATGCATTTTATGGACACCTGTATTTAGAAGACCATTGTCTAGTCTCTCTATAAATACATCTAAAAAATTATATTCTGTCATGAATAATTCATTGTAAAATTAAGATAGTCAGTCAGTCCATTTACCTGTGAAACAAAATCAGATAAAGATGCTTCATTGCCTTCCCAAATTAGAAACAAATCATCCACAAAATGCTTATAAAAGCCAACATTTGACTTAAAACTCTCAAGATGGATCAATTTATGAATTTATACAAAAAATGTGGGAACACGTGGACAGTCGTTAGTTCTTAATTTATCCAATAGAATTATGAGGATACAAGGGTGCAAGATCTAAGACAGGACTTGGTCCGGCACACTACTCACACAGTGAAAGTGCCCATGTTCTATACTGTGGATACGTCTGCGTTAAAGAGTATAGTGCAGAAACATTGGGACATTTTGCTTTTAGATGATACTATTAAAGAAATAGTAGGAAATGAACCTAAATTTCTTTTTAAGAAAAAGAATAATCTTAAACAAATTTTATTTTATGTTATCCTAGTTTACAAACGAAGGACACCTGTGATAATCCTGTTAAAGGGACGAAACCATGTCAAAAATGTAATCAATGTGAGTCAATTGACACTAGGGATAGTTTTATTCACCCTGTTACTAATCATTCTTATATTTTTCATGTCTCAGTTGACTGTCAAACTGAGCACATTGTTTATCTAGCTAGATGCAGATCCTGTTGTGCATTTTATATAGGGAAAACCAAGAGGAAGCTCAGGGAAAGAGTCAGGGAGCACCTTTATCATATACGTATTGAGTCTGAGCATAATGCCTTAGCAAGGCATGTCCATGCTACAAATCGAACACATGAATTTAAGTTCTCAGTTTTACAAATTATTACCCCTGAAACAAGAGGTGGTGACATTAAAAACTATACTGAGCGCTGTGAAATGAACTGGATAATTAGATGCAGAGCTGACAGAATACCTGGGCTTAAAGAAAAAGTACCTTTGAAGCCCATACTACACAATAGGAGGTTGAAATCAACTAAGTGAACCAAGTGCGCATCATTGATCAATGTCATTTTTAGTACGTACCTCGTTGTACATGTTTTATTTGTCTAAAGAGCGTGTCTTATTTTATGTTCTTTTTTATGACAAATTGTTTAGGCTCAATGATAAAGTATCGTTGAAGCGTTTGTTACATAATAATAGGTTAATTTAGCTAGATGGACAAAGCGTGTATGTTTGTTTATGCATTTTATTGTGTATATTTTATAAGTTGAAATGGAGTGTCATACTTTGTTTCATAATATATTCGGTTTTATATTTTGAATTTAAGATATTTATCGGATTCGTTTCTTGGTTTTATTTTCCTTTATTAATATTTTGTCTGTATAGTTAGAATGTATGTAGTAGTGATTTAATTAATTAGATGGCAGGATATGGGGTCATTAATTAGTATATATGTTCTTATTTCCACTTGTTTTTCACGGTCTGATGAAGCCTATATGGTGAAAGCGCTTACCGAGTTGTACAAATAAAAGTATTTTACTATAATTGCTTTTTGCATTCAGCGGTATTCATTAAGAGAAATTATAAGACAGTATTTCTTTTTGGAACTTTTAAAGAACGGCCTTGGTTTGTTCCTGTGAATGAACTTTATTTCAGTTACTTTGATATTTGTTTCTACTTTCACGGGAACATTCGCTTTGTGGTGGTGCTGTTTGGTGTTTTCGATTTTATAAATAAAATTGGACTTGTTTGTTAATTAATTAATTAAATCAGTTGGTGAACAATTACTTAAGAACTAATTAATGGCAAAGGTAAAGAAAGTTAATCTAATTACAGGAAGTTAAAGGAAGTAATAAAATACCCTGGAAAGTATGTGAAATAAAAAATAGCAGCACAGCTTGGAATATTTAATGCATCAGACAGAATTAGATGACGGTGATGACATTTTTATGTCTGCGCATCAGGGGAAATGGTTACTTATGAAGTGTGAAACACTTTTAATGGTTGTAGTTTTATTTTATAATGATAGTATTCAAGGAGTGATTTATTCATTAAATCATATCTTTTAGTTATGTACTCACCATAACTTCAGATGTTTGGGATCCATCTCGCCTACATTCTGACTGATGGGTTCAGAGCCGATCCCTCGGCTCCGACTCGGCACGCTTATGCTATAGAGCGAGGCCTCTAATTGGCTGAGCTATCTTTATCCCAGGATGCACCACCACTAATCCCCCAGATCTTGTTTGTCCGCATTCATGCACACATGCACAGCTTGTTTATATAACATTGTTAGATGTTTCAAGATGAAACAACAGGATTCGGACCTTCTGATATCCTCTGATCTCCAAGGAAGGGGGAAGGAGGGTGGGTTATTAGGAATGTAGGCGAGATGGATCCCAAACATCTGAAGTTATGGTGAGTACATAACTAAAAGATGTTATGTGATCCTATCTCGCCTACATTCTGACTGATGGGACAGCGTCCCTAGCGCCTAAATCCCGGGTGGCTCATTGGAAAACACTCCTGAGCACTGTGGAACCAAATGAAGCTCGTCCTCTAGATGCCACATCTAATTTGTAGTGAGAAAAGAAGGTGTGCGGGGAAGACCATGTAGCCGCAGCACAAATGTCACCAATAGCAAGCTTAGAATGAAATGCTACCGAAGTAACCATAGCCCTTGTAGAATGAGCCTTGACAGAGGTGGAAAGCTCTTTGTTAGAATAAATATAAGCTTGAGTAATACAGTCCCTGATCCATTTGGCAATAGTGACCTTCGTGACTGGGTTGCCCAATTTGTTTTCTGCAAAGGACACAAACAACTGATCTGTCTTCCTTGATTGTTTGGTCCTATCCAAATAAAAACGTAACTGCCTGTGGACATCTAGTGTGTGGAAAATAAACTCCGCTTTATTGGAGTATTTTGGGAAAAAAAACTGGGAGCTCTAACGACTGCTGCAAGCATAAAGTAGAACAGACTTTAGGAACAAAAGAAGGATTTGGTCTGAGGGATACCCTGTCTGTATGAAAAACCAAGTACGGGGTTTCACTGACAAAGCTTGAAGTTCTGAAACCCTTCTGGCTGAAGTAATTGCCACTAGAAAGGCTGTCTTCCATGATAGAAACTTCAGATCACAGGTAGCTGCCGGTTCAAAGGGGAAAGAAGTCAAGGCACGTAATACTATATCGAGATCCCATGGAGGTGCAGGATGAGAAATCGGAGGTCTTAATAGAGCAGCACCTTTCAAGAAGGTCTTACACAACCTGTTGCTCATTAAAGGTGGGTCTATGGATTCATGAAAATTAGAAATCGCTGCCAATTGTACTTTGATGGTAGAAACAGAAGAGCCTTGGTTGAAAAGAGAGGTCAGGAATTTGAGTACTTCTGCCACGGGAGTAGAAATGGGGTCCAGGCCCCAGAGTTGAGCCCAGATAGCAAACCTTTTCCATTTGCTAGAATACAGTTTCTTCGTAGCAGACTTGTGGGCTGAAGACAATATGTGCACCACATCTGGGTCCAGTGCATGTCTCCTGACTATGGTCGGAAGAGGAGGAGCCAGGCCATCAATTTTAATGTGTGTAGGGACTGGTGTAGTAGTCCCGACTGATGAATCAGTAGGTCTGGGACCTGGTCCAGGAACCATGGACCTTCCAGAGCATGTTTCCGAAGATAGGGAAACCAGACTTGACGAGGCCAATAAGGAGCAATTAAGATCATCTTGCTCCCTAAGGGAGATGCCTTTTGAATTACCCTGGGTAGGAGAGGAACTGGAGGGAAGGCATAAAGCAAGCCGGTGGGCCAAGGATGGACTAACGCGTCCATAGGGCTCTTCCCCGGAGCTGGGGTTAGGGAGAAAAAATCTTTGCACTTCGCATTCAGAGGAGTCGCAAAGAGGTCGCAGCACGGAACTCCCCATTCGCTGAAAATCTGCCTTGTCGTAGTCATATTCAGAGACCATTCGTGAGGAGAGAGGATGGTTCTGCTCAACTTGTCGGCTATGACATTGGATTTGCCCGGTATGTGAGTAGCCACTAGGAAGCGTTTGGTCGAGACTGCCCATTCCCAGACTCTCATCGCTTCTCTGCAAAGAGGATAGGATCTGGTCCCTCCCTGTTTGTTCAGGTACCAGACAACTGACATGTTGTCTGAGTGAATAGCAATTACACCCTGAGGGAGGTAATCGTGAAGGGCTTGAAGGGACAGGAGTACTGCCCTCATTTCTAGAATGTTGATGTGGAAAGGGGTCTCCTCCGGATGCCATTTGCCCTGGACTGACCTGCCCAGGGAATGCCCCCCCCACCCCGTCTGGGAGGCGTCCGTGGTCAAAGTGGCCGCCGGAGGGGGAAGAACAAAGGGTCGTCCCTGATCCAAATTGGAGGACGCTAGCCACCAGCGAAGGTCCCGTCTGCAAGATTCTGTGATCCATATTAGATGATTGAGAGGGAGTTCATGAAAGGACCACTGAGTTGAAAGAAGCACTGGAGGATTCTCATGTGTAACCTTGCCAAGGGAACTAGCAGAACTGCGGCAGACATCGATCCCAATAGCTGCAGGACCATTCTGGCTGGGGCTTTGGACCTGGGGAGTAAGGCTCGAACCTGATTTTGTATGGTCTGAATTCTGTCTGCAGGTAGATAGACTCGCATCTGGTTTGAATCTATCTCTACCCCTATGAATCTTATTCTTTGAGATGGCCGTAACACAGACTTTGGCCAATTGAAGGTGATTCCGAGGGAATTGCCCAGTGATGTTGTGGCTTGCAGGCTCCGTAGAAGTAGATGCTTGGAGGTGGCAGTTAGAAGCCAGTCGACTAGGTACGGAAACACCTGGAATCCTAGACTCCTCAAGTGAGCAGTCACTACTGCCAAGCATTTGGTGAACACCCTGGGGGCTGTGGTGAGACCAAAGGGCAGCGCACAGAACTGAAAATGACTGCCTCCTAGGCTGAAGCGCAAGTGCCTCCTGGACGTTTGATGTATTTTGATATGGTAATATGCGTCCTTGAGGTCTATGGAGCACATCCAAACACCTTTCTCCAACAATGGGAGAATGGTTTGTAAGGTGACCATTCGGAACTTGGACTTCTTGACTGAATGGTTTAGGTTGCTTAGGTCCAAAATGGGCCTCAAGTCCCCGGTCTTTTTTGGCACCAAAAAGAATCTTGAGTAAGTCCCTAATCCGATCTGGTCTGCGGGGACCGGTTGGATGACTCCTTTTTGCAGCAGCTTTGAAATTTCTAAGGCTGCGGTATCCCGTTGACTGGGTGGCGGGTCCGGGATTCTTTTGGACTGAGGGGGGGGACAGCAGAATGGGATGGAGTAACCTCCGGCGATAATTCGAAGCACCCATCGGTCCTGAGTGATCCCTTCCCAGGCCTTCAGGTGCTTCAAAAAACGACCCCCGACTGGCTCCGGAGCAGCACAGTCGGGAAATCCCTCAGGGACTAAAAAGGACTCACGGTCTCCAGTGTTGCGGGGGCCTCTGCCGCCTCTGGGACGGCATCTTCCTGATGAATTTCCCCCTCCTCTGCCTCTGGAGGGGGAACCTTCCTGCTGAGAGGGGTAAGACTTCTGCGATCTACGGAACCACATCTTCCCTCCTCCTTTAGCCTTGGGATAAGGCCGAAAGGGAGTGGAAAATCGTGCCCCTACGGCAGTCAGAGTCTTACCCTCCTGTTCACAGCGGGTAAGTGTGTCTTTCACCTTGGGCCCAAACAGGGAGGACCCATCAAAGGGGGCGTCGGCGAATGAAGACTTGAAGGCCTCAGCGAAATGACACAGGCGGAGCCAGGCTTGTCTCCGTAGAGCAATGCCTGTACCCGCCGCTCTACTCGCCCCTTCGGCCGCATACGAAATGAGCCTCATGGACGAGTTCGAAATGGACGACATTGTAGCCAGCTGAGATCCAACCGTCTGGGCCAGCTCCTCAGGCAGGTTACCTAAGAGGGTATCGGATAGCTCCTTAATCAGATCCCTCTGGAATCTCGTAAAGTGCATCAGGTAGTTCAAAGACCTCAGAGTAAAGGCCGCTGAACTAAGGGTGCACTTGCCGTACCGATCCATGCTCCTAGACTCCTTATTAGGAGGATGGACGGACGTAGAAGCCTCTGCTACATCTTGCTGGGTAGCAGATGCCACCACCATAGCATCCACAGCCACACCTTTTGTAAGGAACTCTCTATCTGGGGGCACCGAAAGAAATTTGTTTGGACGAGCGGGCACCGGTTCCACAGAGTCTGGGTGTTCCCACGCCCTTCGACAGATCAAATCCAAGAGCTCGTTGAAGGGCGGAGACACCCAGGAGGCGGAGGGCTGAGCCCCGAAGGCCTTCAGGAACACCGACTCATCAGCAGAGGGAGCTTTGGACTGCCAGCCGCCTCGTTGTTTTAGGGCTTCCAGGATGTCTGCAAAGGAGACATCATCTGAGGACGACTTGGGGGACTCCTCTGCATCATCGAGATCGGTGTCAGATGTCAAAGACTCATCAGGGGAGTCAACGTGCTTCCTCTTGCATGTTTTCTTCCTGGGAGGTTCTTCTGAAGAAGCTTCAGAAGGACCTCCAGGAGGGGGAGAAACCCCAGCGGGGGTAACCTGAGGCCCAGGGGCTCCGCTGTCTGCGGACAGGGAGACTGCCAACGACCCAGTCTCCAAATGTAGGGAAGGAGCTGGGGAAACTGTGGAGGTAGCCAATGAAGATTTGGCTAGCGCACTCCTCATAGCCCTGAAGGCGGGACCACCAGAATCCTGGGAAGGTCCCCCCTCCATGGCCACGACAGTGGACGGTACTCCCGCCGCCGATGCACCAAGAGGGAGACTTGGGACCGAAGGTATCAATCCCGAAGCCTCCCCCCCAGGGCCGAAGGAAGAAGTCCGTGCACTGAACTCCGACCCAAGAGCCGGAGTCGGAGCAAGGGTCGGGCCTGACCCTAACACCTCCACTGGTTTCACCAACACCTGCTCCAACGGTGCCGAAGCTGTTGGAGGAGGAAGTACAGTAAGGGAGTGGACCATCGGCTCCGAAGCCAAATGGGCTGGAGCCGAAACCATCTTATGGAACACCGGAGACTGGAAGAGTCAAAGGAGCACCCTGTCGATGTCCGAATCAGACATCCTGGAAGATCTCGAGGATACCAATCGGGCCCAAACCGATTTCTCCATCGGCTCCGAAGGGCTCGGGGACCGGCTCCGAAAGGACTCGACAATTATCGGCTCCGAGGAAACCTTCAAAGAAATTTCCCTCGGTGCCGATAAGGACTTTGGCTCCGAGGGGGAAGTGTCTGAGCCGATGACCCTTATCGGCTCCAATATCAGTGGAGCCGATGAGGGTGACCCGCCTCTCGATGCCCCAGACCTCGGCTCCGAAACCAGAGGGGTCAAGGCTGGAGGCATCGAGGCAGACCGTTCCGACCTCGGCTCCGAAGTCCATGGAGCCGATGGAGAAGTCTGCTTAGTCTTCTTAGCTGTCGGTTCCGACTGACTGGTCGGAGCCGGCACTTTCCTCTTCTTAGAAGGAGACGGAGAGGAAGACAAAGCCTCCTCGAAAGAAGGCTTGATTAATCTTTTGAGGATTAATTTGTTTTTCCTCTCCTGGAGGACTCGGGAGGAAAACGCATGGCATACACTGCACGATTCCTGCAGATGTTTGGCGCCAAGACAATAGACGCACGAGGAGTGGTCATCCGTTATGGACATTTTGAACCCACACCTCGTGCACTTTTTAAACCCGGAGGGTTTATGTTCCTTAGACATAGTACTACGAGAAAAACAGACCACAACAGTAGACTTTAAGATACAGGTACAAATAAGTATGTCAGTAAATCAGAATATTTTAAACTGAAAAAAATTTTTTTTTTTTTTTTTACACAGAGAAAGAGAAAAGGGAAAAAAAACAAGGAGGGTCAAGACCCTCTAACTCAAACGGGTACTTGACCCACACACAACCACTGAGAAGCAGTAACCACAGGAAGGCCCTCTAACTCAAACGGAACCTTCTCTGACAGGAAAAATTACTAAAATTCAATCAAAACTTGCAGAAACACACTCGTACACAAAAAATAGCCGTTAAAACAGCTTTTGGTTTTAAGTGAAAGAAATACTGACAGGAAAGACTATATATATATAGTACTTAGCCCAGCCAATGTTGAGAGCACGTCCAAGCTCTGTAAGCGGCAAACGAGATCTGGGGGATTAGTGGTGGTGCATCCTGGGATAAAGATAGCTCAGCCAATTAGAGGCCTCGCTCTATAGCATAAGCGTGCCGAGTCAGAGCCGAGGGATCGGCTCCAAACCCATCAGTCAGAATGTAGGCGAGATAGGATCACATAACATCTAATGACTTTCTCCTCTTGAAAAAAAATGGTACTGGCAATGAGTCTGGCAGCTGGAGAAAAGGGTTAAGGATCTGTGGTACAGGGCTTTATTCCAGCAGCCCTCATTTGCCTACTGTGTAACCTTGAGTAAATCACTTAACCAAATATTACTCCTGGGCTGCTTTTAAAAGGGGCTGTGTGCACAATGGGTCTACTTGATTAAAAAGTTGGTATTATTTTTATTATTAGAGCACAAGAATATTTTGGCATAATTGTATCAATAGGAAATACAGTTATTTTAATGTTCAGTATGACATATTTATATTTATTTGACAGTTTCATAATATGCACAACATATGCATATGATTTTATAGTATATACAGTATGTGTACATGTTTTTTCACAGGTGCCACAGTAGATGTGTATTATTTTCATGATAAGCACTACAGGTGCAAATGATCAGATTTTGTAGTATAGCATTACAGCTAGTGCTATTCTGTCAGTTTAAGAATATATATTCTTATTGGAATACTGTTCCAAATGGTAACACCTAATCTGAGAATCTTCTGAGTATTAAGTTAGTCTTTGTAGTCTGCCATTTCAGATTTTCTTTGAAGTGATTCACAGTATTTCTCTAAGCTGATAATTCTATTTTGACAATAAAATGTATTGCCTTGACATGATTTTATGTCTCAGTGAATTTACTTTGAGATGGACAATGTTCTGGATACTTACAGCCTGTTGTATGCCACAGACTACATCCAAGATGACTATAGTCTACCTCTCAACTGTACTCATTTTAGAATGAAGTGCGTATTTTTTCCCAACTTTTGCTCATTCCTAAATAGAATTAGAACAAGTTTTGAGAAGTTGTTAGTTAATAGTACCAGAATTTAAAAAAACCCTGACTTGGGGCATTTTCTCTAATTTTGTTTTGTTTTTGTCTTTAACTTTGGAGGCATAACTTGAAAAGTATGGACCCTGATTTGAATAATGAATTTAGGTACTGGAGAAGCTAGATGGTATGTTGAAGTAAGTGAATATGTTTAGCTCACTCATGATGAGGACAGATGGTTTAGCCTCCTATCTGGCTAACACATACAGAACTATGGGTGGGAAACAGTAATAAATAGAAGTTATGTTCTTACCATAACGTTCCATGTTAGTTGTCTTCTTCTCGCCTTCTTTCTTGCTGGCTGGATGGGTTCGGAGCCGACCTCGGCTCCGACTCGGCCACTCTAAAGCTCGAGAGTTGGTTCCACCGGCTCGAGGCTGCCCCTATATCCCACAATGCTAGGCGTGAATTACCTCAGATCTCGTTTGTGAGCTAGGCCCAGCTAATAATACAACCAGGAAAAAACTGGAAAAGAGTCCACCTCTATAACAAAGGGAAGGAGAAAAGGTGACCTAAGCCTGATCTAGGAAAATATGCACAGCAGAGCATATACCTATCGCAAAGAGGTGGTAGAAAGAGAGGTCACAATCAAACTCCTCTAGGTCTGTCCAGGCCAGGGGGAAGGAGGGTGGGACGCAAGAAAGAAGGCAAGAAGAAGACAACTAACATGGAACGTTATGGTAAGAACATAACTTCTATATGTTAAGTTGTCTATCTCGCCTTCATTCTTGCTGGATGGGACCGCGTCCCTAGCACCTTGTCCCGGGTGGCCTAACGGAACAGACTCTTAAGAACAGTGGAACCAAAGTTAGCTCTATGCCTAGAAGCTAAATCCAACTTATAATGTGAAATGAAAGTGTGAGGAGTAGCCCAAGTAGCCGCTGCACAAATGGTGTCAATAGGCAGTCTGTCTTGGAAAGCTATAGAAGTAGCCAAAGCTCTGGTGGAATGGGCTTTAGGTTTGTTAGGCAGCTTTGGTGTCTTATTTCATAGACAATGGAAATTAGAGATTTCTGCCTTCTGCATAAGAGACAAACAGCTGGTCAGATTTTCTGAATTGTTTGGTTCTATCCAAATAGTACCTTAACTGACGATGAACATCTAGCCAATGCAATTTTTGTTCAGACCTATTAGAATATTCTGGAAAAAACACAGGAAGGTCAATGCTTTGATTAAGGTTAGAAGCAGAGGCTACCTTAGGTAAAAAGGACGGGTTAGTCTGTAAAGATACCCTGTCTTTGTGGAACAACAGATATGGTGGTCGACAGCTGAGTGCATGAAGTTCTGAAACTCTTCTAGCTGAAGTAATAGCTACCAGAAAGAGAGTCTTCCATGATAGCAATTTTAAAGAACAGGAAGCTGCAGGTTCGAAAGGGGGAAGAATCAGAGAACTGAGAACTAAATTAAGGTCCCAAGGGGGAGGAGGATTTCTTATAGGAGGTCTGAGTAGAAAAACTCCTTTCAAAAAGGCTTTGCAAAGCTTGTGGGACATTATGGTAGACTCTGAAATGCCCACATGAAAGTTAGATATAGCTGCCAATTGAACTTTGAGAGTAGAAGGAGATGAACCTGCATGAAAGAGTTCAGCTAGAAAATCAAGAACCATATGAATGGGAGCAGTGAAAGGATCTAAGTCCCTTCCTTGAGCCCAATAGGCAAAACGTTTCCACTTACTCAGATAAATCTTTCGAGTGGAAGATTTGTGGAAGCTATCAAAATATCTCGAACAGAGTGAGATATTTGAGGAAGCCTGGCTAAGGTTGGAACTGGAGGAACCAAGCAGTGAGGTTCAGAGAGGGGAGGGAGCGATGTAACTGACCCGACTGATGGATCAAAAGATCTGGAACTAGGTCCAGATGCCAAGGTTGCTCCAACAGAAATTGATGTAGAAAGGGGAACCAAACCTGTCGAGGCCAGTAAGGAGCAATGAGGATCAATGAGGCCTTCTGAGCGATAGCTTTCTGTATCACTTGAGAGATTAGTGGGAAGGGAGGAAATGCATACAGAAGTCCCCGGGGCCAAACTTGGACTAGAGCATCTCTGCTGGGCTGGCCTGGTAACGGGAATAGTGTAAAAAAATCTCTGCACTTGCTGTTTTGGGGAGTAGCAAAAAGGTCGCAGCAAGGCTGACCCCACTTGAGAAAAATTTCTCTTACAATAGAGTCTTTCAGAGACCACTCGTGAGGCATGAGGATAGCTCTGCTCAACTTGTCCGCGATTTGATTGGACTTCCCGGGGATGTGCGTTGCTATCAGAAAACGCTGAGAAGAAATCGTCCATTGCCACAGCCTGAGTGCTTCTCGACATAGGGGATAGGACCTGGTTCCGCCTTGTTTGTTGATATACCACACTACAGACATATTGTCTGTCTGGATTGCTATCGTTCCCAAGGGAAGAGAGTCTTGAAGGGCTTGCAACGCTAAAAGCACTGCTCTCATCTCTAAAACATTTATGTGCAAGTGGCATTCGTCTGGTTGCCATGTGCCCTGGACAGCTCTGCCCTGATAATGCCCCCCCCACCCGATCAGGGAGGCGTCTGTTGTCAGAGTAGCAACCGGAGGGGAAGGAACAAAGGGTCTTCCCAATAAGAGCTGAGGGGAAGACATCCACCACAGAAGATGATTCTTGCATGTTTGCGTAATCATAATGGTGTGGGACATCGGAAGTTGCTGGTATGACCATTGTGTGAAGAGCATCCATTGAAGGATTCTCATGTGGAATCTGGCTAATGGAAGCAGAGGTATGGCAGCCATAATCCCCAATACTTTTAGAACTAACCTGGCTTTGACTCTGTTGTTGCTGAAGAGGAGCGAGACCAGTTTGTGTATGTCTGTTATTCTCTGATCTGTTAACCTCGCAGACATGTTGACTGTGTCTAGATTTGCGCCTATGAAGGTAATAGTACGACAAGGCGACAAAACAGACTTTTCGCAATTTATTGAAATGCCTAAGTTTTGACAAATGCGAAAGGTGTAGTCCCTGGCCATTAGAAGAAGATGCTTGGTGGGAGCTGTGAGGAGCCAGTCGTCCAAATATGGAAACACCTGGAATCCTTGACGTCTCAGGTGAGAAGCTACCACTGCCATGCATTTGGTAAACACCGGGGCAGTGGTGAGACCAAAGGGCAGGGCCCTGAATTGAAAATGACTGGTTCCCAGCCTGAAGCGGAGGAATCTTCTGGAGCGTCTGTTCATTTTTATGTGATAGTACGCATCCTGAAGGTCTATAGAGCACATCCAGTTTTCCTTTCCCAATAGGGGAAGGATGGACTGTAGCATGACCATCCGAAATCTTGTTTTCTTGACCGATTTGTTCAAGATACTGAGATCCAATATTGGTCTCCAGTCCCCTGTTTTCTTTGGAACTAAAAAGAACCTGGAGTAGATTCCGGATCCTTGCTGGTCTGCTGGAACTGGCTGAATTGCTCTTTTTGTAAGCAGCTTTGAAACTTCCAAAGCTGCAAGATCCCTTTGAGCGGGTGGAACATCTGGAAGGGATTTTTTTGATTGGTTTGGAATGCGAACGAAGGGAATGGAATAGCCTTCGGAAATGATGGACTGTACCCACTTGTCTTGAGTTAGGGATAGCCAGGCTTCTGGGTACAGTGACAATCTTCCCGACTGCCTCCGAAGGTGGACAGTCGGGCAACACCTCAGGGATGCTGAAAGGGCTTATCGGAAAAGGTTTCTCAATTGCCCTGGTTCTGCGGACCCCCTCTGCCTCTAGGGCGACGTCTACCATTATTGTTCCCTCCTCTGCCTCTGGAGGGAAAACGACTCTGTGCGTCAGGCAAATTCCCTTGAGATTGTTTGCGGAACCACATTTTCCCACTTTTCTGGCCTTTGGGGTAAGGTCTAGAAGGAGTAGAAAAACGGACTCCGACGGCAGACAGAGTTTTGCCATCCGTCTCGCACCTAGTCAAGGTTTCTTTCACTTGAGGACCAAAGAGAGATGATCCATCAAACGGGGAATTAGTGAAAGACGTTTTAAAGGGGTCCGCAAAATTGCATAGTCGCATCCAGGCATGCCGGCGTAAGGCGACACCTGTCCCTGCGGCTCTACTCGCTCCATCAGCCGCGTATGAAAGGAGGCGCATGGAGGAGTTAGCTATCGAATTCAGGGTAGTCAGCTGGGTGTTCATTTTGTCCTGAAAATCTGCAGCTGTAGGATCCTTCAACATCTCACCCGCTTCCTTGATCAAATCTCTCTGGAGACGGGTGAAATGGCATAGGTAGTTCAGCGAACGCATTGCGAAGGTCGCTGATGAAAACATCCGCTTCCCATACCTGTCCATAGACCTAGATTCTTTGTTAGGGGGATGAACAGGCACTGAAGGATCAGCTAGTTCCTTCTTGGTGGCAGCAGCTACCACCATAGCATCCACAGAAACACCTTTGGTCAGAAATTGTTTGTCAGTTGGTGCTGTTATAAATTTAGAAGGTCTCCTGGGGGTAGGGTCCACTGAGTCAGGAGCCATCCAGGCTTTCTTTGCCACCACCTGCATGAGGGGATCAAAGGGGGGGGGACACACAGGAGGTGGAAGGGCGAGAGCCAAACGCCTCAAGATACACAGATTCATCCTCCGAAGGGTTAAGGGCTGGCCAATTTCCCCTCTGTTTCAGGATCTCTAGAATGTCTGCAAAGGAGACATCTTCAGAAGGGGAACGGGGGGAACCCTCGGAATCCTCTAAATCTGTGTCAGAGGTGACAGACTCAGGTGAGTCTATGTGCTTCCTCTTACACTTTCTCTTCCTAGGGGGCTCCCCTGCCAATTCAGGAGAGGCCTCGGAAGAGGATGAGATCCCCACAGGGGATTCTTGAGGATCTGGCTCTCTGCGGTCAGGGATGAGGGAGTGAGTAGACCTAACCTGAGGCACCGAAGAGGGAGGGACGGATGGAGCCGACTGTGGAGTTGAACAAGGTTCCAACACACTCCGCATGACCTCGAACGCACCCCCGTCAGGCAGAGCCAGAGGTCCCCGCTCCAAGAAGCTGAGAACCTCCCTCGGCACCGACAGAGATGGCTCCGAGGCCGATGTCGGAGCTGAACTCACCAGCGCCGAAGCACCGAGAGGGAGAGGGGGGTCGGACAAGGGTCCAATGCCACTCACCCCCTCGGAGCCGACGAGGGAAGTCCGGCGCCGAGATTCTTCAAAAGAAGAAATCGGAGCCGACGACAGAGCCGAAGACAAATGTATTGGCTCCGACGCTACCACAGTCTCGGTTCCGAGACGCCCCGGCTCTGAGCTCAAAGGAGTTGGAGGAGGAATATTTAGGGGAATAGGTTGAGGCATCGGCTGATGAGTCGGGCTCTGAAGCATTTGGGCCAGTGCCTCGGACTTTAGAAGTCGACTCACTACCCTCTGGAGGTCATGATCCGAGAGCCTCGATGACCTGGAGGAGTGAGATCTGTGGCTCCGTTCAGACAGCAAGGGAGACGCTGGAGCCGAATGAACGGAGCCAAGGGATGGTGACCTCGACCTCTTTCTAGATGTCGGCTCCGATGGTCTGATCGGAGCCGACCCAGGAATCTCCAATACCTCGGCTCCAGCCGGAGCCGAGGGAACCACAGAAGCTGCAGTCAAGGACTCATCGGCTCCAGCCGGAGCCGATGCAGTAGCAGACTTCGAAGCCTTAGGCCTCGACTCAGAAGCTGGAGTCGAGGTCTTAGAAGCCTTGGAAGGTTTTCCCGAGGTAACAGATAGGGAACCTTCAGGCTTAAGCAAACCCCTTAGTATGAGTTTGTTTTTCCTTTCCTGCAGGACTCTGGGGCTGAAGCCATGGCATACAGCACAAGAGTCCTGCTGGTGTAAAGGTCCCAGGCAGTACACACAAGAAGTGTGACCGTCTGTCAGAGACATTTTCTGACAGCACGAGTCACACTTCTTGAAGCCTGAGACCTTTGAATCCTTGGACATTTTCAAGGAACCGAAGTGTAACCACACACAAAAAACACACACACACCGATTACACTGTCAGAAAAAATCAGTTAAATTACTTTAAATCAAAACTTCTAAAAAGTTAAGTTGAGTTAAAGGTATAAACCCCTACCAAAAAACACATACACACTCTGTAAGGGATGGGAGGGCCCGAAGGCCTAAGGAAAGAACTTATTAGTTCTTAAAGAAGGGGCTGAATAAGGGTAGAAAGGATAAAATATCCACTACACTAAAGGTAAAAGGGGAAAGAACTAAGCTAAAGGAAGTTTAACAGTTATTAGACTAATCTAATTAAAACTGACCTGGAGCCGGTAGAAACACAACCTCGATCGCTGTAGCGGCAAACGAGATCTGAGGTAATTCACGCCTAGCATTGTGGGATATAGGGGCAGCCTCGAGCCGGTGGAACCAACTCTCGAGCTTTAGAGTGGCCGAGTCGGAGCCGAGGTCGGCTCCGAACCCATCCAGCCAGCAAGAATGAAGGCGAGATAGACAACTTAACATTAAGGGTATTTTGCCCTGTGAGAGGGGACAGAATATAGATGTTTCATAGGTTCATAGGTGGGTACTAAGCTACTGGCCCTAGGGCCTATATAAGCCTAGCCAAATAGTACCCTGGCTATTGCCACCCAAGAAAATTATTTTCCTGTGCCCCTGTCAAGCAGAGCCACAGAAGTGATCCACGGGGTGAATTTCCTATCTCCCATCCAATCATCAAGATTTTTCTTGAAGAGTGCTATATATATACTATCATCCCTAGCTCTCGTTTCCATCTCAAAGTGTTATTCTCTGATAGTACTGGAATTGTATAAACTAGTTCTATAAAGCAGTGAGCTAGATGGATAAATGGGGGGTGGAAGTGAAAGGATTAAAAATATTTGACATACTCTCACTCTGAGGAGTAGAGGGATAAAGCAATGGCTATGTGCCAGATGACTCAAGTTCAGTTAGTTGCTTGGGTACTAGAGTTGATCAGTGCAAGATTAGAGTGAGTAATTGATACTGGCTATACCCCTTGTGGTAATAAAAGTGGCTCAGGCTCACTACTTGTGTGAAACTCAGAGAGAACTGTAGGTGTTGTACCCAGGTAGCTCAGGCATCTCCAGTAAACACTGCCATTGTGCAAGTTCAGAGGCTGGGGAAGGCAGCATACAGAGGCACTCTTCTCACAGTATGCAGTACAATGTAGAGCTCTGAGAGCCAAATAAAGAAGTGACAAGGGAGTGGGTAGGCTGTTTCACAGGACAAGTACACTGTCTTGCTCTATTCCATCTAACTGTCACTACCAGAAAGTATAAATCAACTGACGATAGTGCTGAGGGATGTCTGCCTCCTACCTCTATGGAAAGAACTGGCTGACTGGTCACAGGTAGGGAAGCCACTGGACAGGGCCATATTTAGATGCAAAAATATTTATTTTAATATTTTGGGTTTCAGCAATATCAGCTTGTCAACTTTGAATCTAATGGACTCTTAATATAGGACTGATTTTATCAGTGTGACATCATCTATGAGTCTTCCAACAGACTTCATCTTTGGCTAAAATATTTACATAGGAAGCCTCTTCATAAAAGTGCATAAACGTGATTTAAGGTATTCAAGATCTGCTCAGCAGTAATGGTGATCCTGATATGGACTCTCTATTACAGTGAATTGTAATATGTCGCCAAAAGTTCAACATGAATCAAGAAAAAATTGAAGAAAATGTTAACTTTTGACAGAGATTATAAATATCTAAGAAGTTACATGCTGTAACCACATTGCTTTTTAAAAGTATATAAGTTGGAAAATGGCTATTAAGAATATTTGGTGTAGTTCTTCACTTAGCATAGAGGTAAACAATCTTCCTATATCTCCATAACATGGAGAATTGGGGACAGTGAAAAGATAGGAGAGAACCCAGAAGAAGCACTGCCATATACTTCTTACAATAATGGTACAGGGCAGACAGCAGGAATCAGGATGAGGTTTTTTTTCATCTAGCGTGCTGTGGTAGACATAGTCTTAGGCTATGTAAAACCAATATGAATCCAAGATGTTAGTATTTCTGGCAGATCTAATATGAATCATTGCAAAACAATACCATTTGCTAGCAATATGCAGCAAGATTTTATGAACCTGGGCATGTTTTGTTAACAATATTTCCTTTAGCTTTGTTTTATCTTCATGCAAGATGGATATATTGCAGTGTTATACTGTGTTTCATATTTTTGTAGCAGGTCTCAGGTATACAGGAATAAACAAATGGCAAATCAGACATCCCATAATGATTAATCTGGTAAGAGCAAAGATCTTGTTGTTTTGTTTTTTGTTACATATCTCCTGCTTACAGAGCAAACACTTCAAGTCTGTGTGTCAATATGTCAAAACAAAACACAATAAGGCGCCAAAATACCTAAATTAAATTGATGAAAATTCATATTCAAAGAATAAATGGTACGAATATTCTTTCTCACTGGTTGAATTTAAAAGATAGTAGTGATTTAGATTTGCTTTCTTAATGTTTTTTTTTTTTTTTTTACAAAATGTGCATGCAAATACCAAATGCAATGGACTAAATCAACATTAGAGTTGCTGACTGTGTCTTATACTTTTACTATATATAGAGCTCTATGAATAAAAATTTTCCAGAAAAGAGCAAATTTGGTATTTGCCTGTTCTTCAATTCAATACACAAAAATATTATGAAGCGTATAATGATTTTTCCATCTAAGATATGTGTATTGGATAAAGAGAAAAGTTTACACTGTCAGTATTCACTCTGTTTTTGCACAAGTTAGTGTAATTATTTGGTTAAAGCAATAGCTGCTCTTTGCTGATATAATATAAACATAATTTGTAAAACCAACGAAAAAGATGAAGGTAAGTTACATGCAGGCTCATATCCCATTAACAATATGCACTGGATACATTTAATTCTTCAAAAATCAGATTGCTAAAACTATGCTCAGATATAGTTTTAAAGGATTACTCCATGCTGCAAAAGAACAAATTCCATAGGAATGTTTGTGTGTCAGGGTGAATGAAAAATTAGCACATTGAAAGCACTGGTGTCAAAAAATGTAATGGAGCGATGAGTGTGGATGTGACTTTACCATTCCTATTATGTCTGCAGCCAGTACAGGAGAAGCTGTAGGCAGAAAGATGAGACAGACATGAACAGGATGTTCATCTAAAGAAAAAACATTTTACGCAAATGTACTTTTAAAAGACAACACAGAAGCAAAATGACTGTTAAATGACAACATAAGTGTCGGCACTGTTGCACCCTTGTCTGTACTTCACTGCAAACACTACCTTTTATTTAAATTAGGGTTTAAGATTTAGAGGAAGGGTGAACATACTCAGATTTAAGATAGTCAGTAAAGAAATAAGTATGGCTTAAAATTTTAAATTTCGACTTACATTTTATTCACAAAACTGAATCTCATTCAGATTATATTTGTGAGCAGTTACCTAAGATGATATGCACCAGACACAGGAAATATAGTAATAACTGGTGAATAGAATGCAAGAATTCATGACGTGGCCATAAAATGGGTATTCATTTTCTAAAAAAAAATACAGAAACCTCATGGATAGAAACTCTAGTAAAGGCAAATTTAAGCAGGTAAACAAATGTAGGTGTCATTCCCTCAAAAATCTACAGTATTGTATTTGCAACCATTCATGACATGAATAGATAAGACTGTGATCTAAATGTCCTAGTTTTCATTAACAGTCAAGCCATGGGGAAACCAGGCCTGGGAGTGGTAGAAATGATGAAGCAGTGCTACTAGTATCTGTCAGGGGAGGTATGGGGTCTAGACTGCCGACTCAATTCTAAACGCCAGGTGAAAACCATAGAAAAGTAGAGGTGTTCACTTTTAAGAGGGTAGGGTTGATTAAGACAATATCACCAGTGGAAGCAGGAGACATGCTTTATAAGGTATAACTTGCCCACCAAGTCAATTGGGTATGTGCAAAGGAGAAACAGAAACTCTAAGTAAGAAGAAACACTGATTTCCTGTGGACAGAGGCATTGCTCACTCCCCTTGCTGACACTTTAGTCCTGGAGAGGTAAATGTATTTTAGGGCTTTCATTATATATGAAGGATGTTTGACAGTCGCAGAGCAGTAGAGGGAATAATAAAATTCTGCTAGTAAAGGACCTATTAACATAATTGGTTTAGCAGAGGTGTGTTGTAATGAACTGCAGGAACATCTGAAGTAATCCCTTTCTCTTAGATATCATTTTTTTCATGGCTTGCAGACCAGACTAGTGTTGAAAAGATTAAGATGTACAAAATTAAGAATTTTAAATTATTTATAATATTAATCCTTTTCCTCATCCTTATTTGTTAAATTTCCATTTCTAATATTTGAGTTCTAATTAAACTTCAAGTCCAGGAGAAGTGGGTCATATTCCAGTAGACATCACACTCAGGCAATCAATTGAAGATCGCTGGGTCATTGCAGTGATTAATAAGTTTATGGATGGCTAGTTAACCAGTAAGGTGGTTCTGCCTATTACCACTATCAAAAATGTGTGTTTCCCTGAAGCCTGTGAATCTGACTTACTGCATTGACTAAAAGCTGACAAATTGCAGATTAGCTCATATGCAGAGCAGAGGGGTAATTTAAATCAGAAATGATTGCAGATGGAAATTTTCTTAGAAGGAATATTTTGGTTGAAAAGAGGACAACTAAATCTGTTCACAGTTCATGAACTAATAGCTGAATGAAATAAACGTTTAAACTAACAATTGACAGGAGTACAAGTGTAATGTACAAGTGATGATTAATGATGATGGAAGGGGATCCTTTAAGAGTAAACAACTAATAACTGAAATTTATGCTAAGAGATTTCAAAATGTGTGACTAACGCTCTTAGAGAGCTTATTACTTCAAGTAAATATGACAGGCAAGATGTGTATTTCATCCTAATATATGCAAAATTTGTGAAATTGAGATTTTCTGTATCTTTTTCTAGGAATTGTATGATTGCTAATAAAAAAAAAAAAACAAAAAAACATTAAAATGATTCTCAAAAAAAAAAAATTCTGAAACTCACAAGAAAGTAATAAAAGTGAAGTCAAACCAGATCTAATCGAAGCTGAAAAATGAAAAAGATTCCTGCAGCTCGTCACTGATATTTCCAGGAAATATCCCAGCATTACATTTCATAAGCTACAATGTAGCAATTACATATTTCCATTGTGAGGACTGAGGAATTAAATCAATTATTTTCCCAGAAACAGAATTAACTTTGCAAACCTGAAATTTTGTTGCTTTATGCTAACTAATTTAAAGGACTAGTAATTTAATATTTTAATTAACCAAAATAGTGCCTACAGAAAAGGAATAGTAATCAAAAAGACAAACCCTGATGCATCAAAATAAGAATTCCTAGATGTACTGAAGGAAAATATATTTAAACATTGTGAATTTGTAACTCTTGGATTCTTAAGAGACATTTAGACCTGCTAGCATGTTTATATGGAGCCAAAAGGGTTCAAAGGTCCCTTCATCCAATGTCCACTTCAAATGTTGAAAAGCAGATTTAGCAGTTATTAAAAGTTAGCACAGTGGCATAGAGGGTAAAGCATTGACTGTGGCCCAAATGTCCTGGGTTTGAATGGTAGCCATGGCACCAGAACTTTTTGGTGAGTGATGACAGTTAGCAGGTGATACCATCTCATCTATCACAAGACAGTGAGTGATTTCTGGTGCAACAGCATCCACTGGTGGAAGGCTTGGAGGAGTACTACATATCTGCAGGACAGAGAGCATGAATCCGGTCAGGTAGTGCTTACACTCCATCCAAGTATCATGGGTGAGTGGCAGTGCACAGCTTCCTGGGCTTCTCTTAGTCGGTATTGCATCTTGCTTATTGGTAAGCAAGAAAGGGCAGTAAGTCTGGCATACTAAAATCCTATCAGTCACTAAGGATGATATGCATTATGAAATAGGGTCCATTACTGACCCTTCTCAGAGACAAATGGGTGTCCAGGAGTTATACGCATAACTTATGTTTTTCTGGCGATAGATATAACATCTGAGAACACAGCTCCTTAGCCAGCAATTGATGTTTCAGCTAGATGCAAATGACCTCTCCCTCCACATACTGCTGCAAAAAGGGTCTATATTAGATTATCGAATCGTTAAAAGTTCAAACGCCATATGTTCGACACCATATGTTAGAACTCTTAAATATTCAAAAATCAAAAAAAAAAACCTACCTGAAATGTTAAGCAGGGGTGCAAGCCCCCCTGCACCGTCAACCCCCCGCTCTTTAAATATACCAACTCTGAGATCGCACTACCGTGCAGACAATGGAAAACATTCACTTCTGCACTGTATGGAGATCTCCGTTGAAACGTTAGAACATTTACTTGTTTGATCATATGGTGTCGACCATATGATATTCAAACATGTGAATGTTCAATAACGTAATATAGACCCCTGCAAAAATAGGTATATATACACACACACACACATACACACACACACACACACACACACACACACACACACACACACACACACGCATATATATATATATATATATATATATATATATATATATATATATATATATATATATATATATATATATATATAATCTAAAACTGATTCCAGGAACAGAAATATATAAATTATCTGCCTGCTACACATATGCATCACATATTTTACAGTATTTTAGTCTGATGATGCAAAATCAGTAAGTACTAGTTTTTAGACCCTCATTACTGAACTTGAGTATGAGTGATAACTATCAATGGATGCAGTATGAGATCATATGTTCATATGTGCACACGTTCACCCTTTTGGAAACTGATAGCTTTTGATGCAGTGGTTTAAAAAGCTGAAAGTACATCTGGACATCTTGTACCTATATGAAAATGCCTTTGGGGAAGCAAAAACCCACAGGCACTGGCATACGGGAAACAGGAGGCAAGACTGTTCATGGAAAGGTGTTTCCTGTATGTTCCACAATTTGGAGATCTACCATTAGATGAATGTTTACTTCAGGAATGCTACTTCCCTGAAATCACAAGTCTTGTAATGTTTTTACATGTACAGGTTCTACTGCAGAATTGAAGCTGCAAAAAACTACCAGATGTTTAACTTTCCTCACACTTGTGCAACTGTGCAGTTAGTATTCATAAGAAAGCGTTTATGTGTGTGTGTGTGTGTGTGTGTGTGTGTGTGTGTGTGTGTGTGTGTGTGTAGCTGGAGTGATAAATCCTGAAAAAATGCTTTATTAGAGATTGCACCTGCAATTTTGGCAGATGTATATTTTGATACGTTTGATTAATTTAGTCTGCTGTTGCAGGATGTGGTTTGAGATCTCTTAATGACTCTTCCAACAACTATTTGTAAGTCATTACAGCAGACAAGTTGCACAAAGATCTTGGACCACACTACGCGGTCCCTGTCACAGGAACAGAAATTCATCAGAATGGGGAGTCTAGAACAACAACAAGACTTACAACTTTTCTTACGGGAAGCCGATCCCCTTATAGCATCTGCATGAGAACCCTGATGACTATAGAGTTTTTTAACAGCACGTAAAGAGCAGTAGTTTTATATTACATATGATACCTGTAAGTCACCATTATTCTAATTTTCTTTACAGATGAAAACAACAAATCCACAAGTAGTTGTTTTTATAAGACTAAATAATAACGTTTTTTTGTCCAACATGTTGAATAAACAGAATACTTTATAGTAACATAATTGTAATAGGATATCACATACTGCACTGTGAACTCCCTGAGATTGTATGCCAAATTATGCTCCTTGTACATATTGTAATATGTTCTGAGATGCATGTTTGTCTATTGATTTGAGTAATGATCTCATAAAATGCTGCATGGACAGTAGTGTGTAGTCATGTCTGCAGTTGTCTAGGATGGATATTTAGAGTGACAGGTGACCTGTTGGATTGCTGCATGGGTATACATGTGAGAAGTTATTAATAGAAGTGTTTGGGATAACTGTGCTGTATATGCAGTAGCCTGTTTTAATAACACATGGATATCTACGGTCTCTATTGTAAATATTTGTCTGGAGAAAGATGTAATAGTTGCATAATGGCCTGTTACAATATTGCAAACTGAATATGGACAGTCATTTTCATAGTTGTCTGTGAAGAGCGTGCAAGATGAGCACTCGCCTGCTGTTGTACTCCTTGGGCACAAATGTGGACGCTCAAGTTTACAGCTATCTGGGAGTAGTATGTGTGGAATTGCCCATAACATTCTACCATCTCACACTTGGATGATCATATGCACTGTTGCATGGGTAGGGTGTCCTAGATGGTTGATAGCATGCTGCATGAACCGGTATGTGGGAGGTTCTGTATATGGTTGTCTGAAACAGGTGCAGCAGGTATACTGTGAGGTACTGTAGCAATGATGACGTGTACAGTCATGTTCACAAGTCATCTGAGAAGGGTGCATCAGGTGCATGAAGACCTTTTGTAGAGCTGCATGCTTAGGCATATTTAGTGATCCTGTACATGACCACGTGCATTGTTGCTTATGGTAATGATATTGGAACATGTGCATGGTCATGTACTCAAGATGTCTAAGAGATATGCATCAGGTACATAACAGCCTTCTGTGGCACATGTTGACACCTGATAAGACATGCCCATGATTGTCTATGAGGAGTGCATCAATAATGTCATGGCATGACATAACACTATAGTTACAGAGGTGACAGTAGCTGTGTGCACTGGGAATATAGTCAGATTGTGATGACAATAGACAATTTAATGGGTGATAACATTGGCAGTGCATGCTGCCATTAAGATCCTAAAGTCTGCAAAGATTTGTTGTTTTCATTGCAGACAAATCTAATGGAAGACCATTGTACTAAAACACAAAAACAACAGGTGTGTCAGAAAAATGATGGTTGCAGTGGGCACAATTGCAGTTGGTTATGCAAATGATGCTGTATTGTACATCTGACATTGAACTGACCAACAATATCAGAATATGACATTATTTTCACTTGCAAATATAAAGACATGCTCATCATATCTAATGATTACCATGTGAAAGAAAGATAGTAGTAACACACATGACCATACCACAACAGTATAGTGCCATAGTCCTTGCTGACAATAGCTGCTGCTGCCATATCCCAATATAAACATGTGAAATATAAGGTACAGTATAATGTCTCAACACATAATATCAGGCACATTTGCTCGAGTCATCTATATGTGAGTGGGATATATGAGAGAGGAGCTGCTTAGTAGCATTACAGAAAGCTGTTTTATATGCATGAAATGGCCTAACACATCATTATTCAAATAAAGTAATATTCATCTTGTCATATGTAAAGGTTATAAATGTTGGGGGGTTCAATGAAGCAATGTTAAATAGTAAAGATAAGAAAAAGGCTGAGTACATTGGACTGATTTTACACCCCGATACCATGAATATGCGCTGGTATACAATATACTGCAACACATAATAGGGTGAATGACATGCTTTGCAAACATTTTCATGCTATTGCCATGTCAGCTAAGAGTAACTTTGTCTGCAGATGAATATGCCGTATGACAATGTTCCCGGATACCAAATAATATGTTCACAAATGTTGATACTGAAAATGAACATTTGTCAGTTTGTTGCAATATTGTGACATTGCATTTAGTTGATGTTTGTCATTATTTGTTATACTTCCACATTTTGTTTATCTAACATCATTTTCATATGTATTTTTGTATATGCATGTGTCATAGCAACATGATTAAGTTGCTGCTGCAACTAATGCATATAGATGGAGAAATCCGCCCATCTGGACATTACTTTGGGGTATCGAGAGGGAGACAGAGAGTAAGAGAAGTTGTGGCTGAGTCGACAGTTCACTCTTGCTTCACAATTCTGTTTCTTTAAGAAAAGAAGGGAGCATGATGATGATGCCATAGCCATACCTATTTATTTTCTATTAATATTTGTTAACTAGGTCAACGTCTGTTGACCATTTTCAGCCACAACCTAGGCTCTCTGGGCAAGAAAGCATAGAGAACACAGAAAACACTGAAAACAGAAATATCAAATTATGGATAAATGGTCCTAATGCACAGTAATTAAAGATTTACAACAGTCCAATCAATACATACAGAGATTCCATGTTATAGCAGTATTTAAATGATGTACATCTGGCAAGTGATCTTCCCACTCAGAAACCTGTTTTATTAAAATATGCAAGCTGGGTCATGCATTAACCCAGATCTGGTAAAGAAATTCATCTGTATGCATGAATGAATCATAGAGCAATGCAGATGCACCAGTCAGATGCACCCTCTTCGTGCAATGGTGATTTGCAGTGCTCTCTGATAGTGTGTGTGTGTGTGTGTGTGTGTGTGTGTGTGTGTGTGTGTGTGTGTGTGTGTGTGTGTGTTGTGGAGGGTGGGGGGCATCACTTCTTGTTTTAAGCCCAAGTGCCATGTATAGGAGACTGTCTAAACCCCCACAACTTACTTCTCCCTTTACAAAGACTTGGTACTCCAGGACAATAACTAGGATTAAAGATCTGTGTGCTTGTAGGTGTCACTATAACCAAGGTTGTATTTACTACTGGCCCTTTCATGGTGAGGGTCTCACCATAGTCAAGCATTCCCAGTGACCTGATAGACTTCTGGTAATGGCCTACACTTGATTCTGTACAACCTCTGTCTCATGGATGCACAGCTCTGTAAACACCCCCTTCTGGCTACGGTGTGAGAGAAAAGTCCAAGTGATTTGAAAATTATAATATTTGGCATTATTTCAGGAAAAATATATTTAATTTTCTTGATAAGAGTTTGCATAATGTTCATTATAATGTTTTAATAATATTTATATGTATTTTTTAATTTTCTATTTAGAGCAGTGCTTTATTAAAATATGCTAACTGCATCATATGTCTAATGTTACCTTTTAGTTGAATATGAGATGCGCAAGCAAATGTATGTATTAAGAGTTGCCTGACTCCATAGCATAGAGGGATGGAGCCCTGACTGCAACCCTGATGGCCATGAGTTGATTAGCAGCCTAGGCATTAGAGGATCCAGGAAGGGAAAAAAGATCTGGTTTGCATTCACATGTAGACACACAGGGCAGTACGGTCTTCCTGGTGGTGACTGAAGAGAACACTTCTCGTAACATGGGGGGGGGGTCAGGGTTTGCTTGGAGGAACTGCCTTCTGCAGAAGTAAGGATCACCTTCTGCAGACAGCTAATAGCCTGCTTCTCTCCACTGTCTTGCCCTGCCTTGTCACCCATGACATATTGATTGAACAGGTGTCAGTGATGCAGCTGTAAAGGCAGACCATTGTCTGAGTAGCCACATGTATGTGTTGTTTGGGTAGATGATGTGCTAATGGGAGTATTTCGAGATTTACCACTATAAGAGTCCCGTTAAATCATTTAACAGCTTGCATTCAAATTACTGGTGTTTACTGAAACATGTTTGCAACATTACATGTTCTTGTATGTATTTATATTTGACAATGATGCTCTGCATTCATTATTATATAACAAGTGGACGTATCATTCATACAGTGACGTGAAGTCATTGCTTAACAAACATATTCTCATAATACACATATATGAAATTTTGTGGTGAATCTAAAGTGCTGGCATTATTGAACTGCAATGCATTTTTATACCTTTGTTTGTATAACTATGTGACTATGATACTGTATCTATACTGCCACCTGTTACTTCTTTCACTAACTTCACACCATTCTCACATCTGATGCACAATGGCTTTTGTACAAATGTTAGTATATAGTGTGCAACAGACTGCAGTGCACCACAATTTTCACTTGGTACTTGTAAGCCTTACAATTCTCAATGTATTGTACACAAATTCTTATTAGACAGACACATTCCTCAACAATCACATCTCTGAATTACTCATACATTCTTTTCAATATAAACAAATAACAAACAACAGGCACCATAAACAAAATAAATTAAATATAACTCACATGCTGGAAATGACTGAAAGACAGTTGAATAAAATGAATTAATATGTGCAAGAAGCAACAGAAATATGCAAAAAGAGGATTCTGCATAAACATTTAACTTAACCAATGTATAAAAGTATGCCTAACACAAAGCAGAGATGACAGTCTGACTGAATTAAGAGACATTTGAAGTCAACATAATTGTATAACAATGACTTGTTGCTATCAGATAAGACTAGGGGCAGGATTCACGAAGCCTCTGTGTAAGAGTTATAACTCTTACACGGAGGCTGCAGTTAAACGGAGTGATGTCAGCATGCTCTGCATATTCATGAGAGCATGCTGAATCACACCTAAGGCTAACACGGTCCGTGTAAGACAGTAGGGGGCATGTCCGTAGGCCAAGCCCTGCAAGCGGACACGCCCCCAGAAGAGTAAAAGTGCCCAAAGTAAACACCCACGACAGAGTCCATGGAAATGTGAATAAACACAACACAACACATGCCCCCACAGACTACGAACATAAAATGTAGAAATGAACATCTTATAATTTTTTTTAAATTGTAAAGATGTTTGCCTGTGAGTGCGCTCGTTTGCGCAGGCGTGCCCGTCGCGCAGCCACAGTTAGCAGTCAGTGGAAAAGCATATAAGAACTAAATATGCAAAGTAAGCCAAGAAGCAACAGCGTAGCAGTAGAGACATTGGCTGAAGAGCAGGCATTCATGGTTCGAGCCCCCACAACACCAATTTTTATTTCTAGTAAAATAAGCACGAAACAAGTCCCTGACAAACATGTACACATATAAAATCATAGTTTATGTAAAATGTAATGAAATAGTCCATTTATTTTGAAGAAATGTGAGATAACAAAATAATAAAAGATGCCAGATGTGCCTATATCTGAGTTACAGTTTAACAAGGTGAGTGCATCTGCCCGTAGGTGAGCAGTGGTTTAACAGGTGCAAAATGAGTGCCCATAGGTGAGCAGTGGTTTAACACACTGAAACTATGTGCCCCTAGCTGAGCTGAGCGTAATATGTGTGCTGATACCCAAATGAGGCTTAAACCAGCGTACCCCATTTGCGCGGAGCTGCACACCGCACCAACAAGCTAACTGATGGACAATGTTGAGCGAGCAAGCTGTAACAAAACTGCCTTTACACAGACACACCCCCTAGCCTGTCTAGACAGTCATAAAATATAAAAAGCAGTGGCCAGGTTCGAACCCAGGATACCATGCACTATAGTAAAGGTACTGAACCACTAAGCCACGACAGCTGTACTCAGAAATGCAGTAATAGCAAATATATAGGAATGAATAGAAAGTGGAGCATGACAAAGCAGGTTTTGTGAAGTGGATACAATTCCAAAATGGCCAATCACAGATAAGTGCAGGAAAAACGGCATATATAAGCCCCATAGGTGGGAATACACAGCATAAACAATTGTAGAACTGACTTCCAGCCAGAATGTCAGGTGTAGGTGAGGGTAGTTGCTTTCGAGCACAGAGGTGGGGTGTTGAGGAGTCCAGATACATGGTCTGGCTCCTAGCTCACAATCATGAGGCCCAACTCATGCAGGGCCAGGTCCTGTGGGGAGCATATAGGGCTGAGGCGTGGGACCGGTTGGCTCATGATCTCACCAGTGCCACAGGGATTCCAAGGACTGTTGAGCAGGTCCGTCACCACCATGCGGACCTGAAGAGATGCAAGCAAGACCAATTGAACCTTTGGATCCAGGAGGCCCAGCAAATGCCCAACGCCCCACTACTGAGTAAGTTACATTTAATTATGTATGTAAGAAATTAAATTAGCTGATATTATGGATGTGTATTCCAATAATACAAGGAAATATCCTCTAAACCACCCATGTATAGATTGGTTAGAAATAGGAAACACTTTGACCATACAAAGTTTCTGATAGAGCTCAAAGCCTACAAATGGGCATCCCTTAAGTATCTCCCCTTAGAGGAGGCAGTTTCAGAATTTAATAGTACATTTCTAGCCATACTAGAGTCTCATGGCCCAAAAAGATTAATCAGAACCAAAACACAAATAGCACCCTGGCTGACAAAAGACACAAAATGCCTAATCAAAGTTAGAGACAAAACCTGGGATAAATGGCGAGCAACCAAGTCACCCCTTGACCGCATTAAATTCCAACAGCAACGCAATGAGACCAAAAAGGCCATAACACTTGACAAAAAAAGTTATTATTGCCAACTACAAAAAAAAACAACAAAATAACCCTCAAAAATTCTGGGCCGGTTTAAATAAGCTACTCCGTCCAGGCAAATCATCAACTCCCACTCCAGAAATGCTATGTGATAAAATACCAGAAGAAGTAGCCAATTCCTTTAACACCTTTTTTACTAACACTATACAATTCCTAGCTAACCAGTTACCAGCTGCCAACATCCCTAATATAGATAACATCCTAATGTCCAAACCCACCTTTAAATTTCAAACTGTCTCAACTGACTACATTTGATCCTTACTGAAGAAACTAAAACCAACTACTCTCTCTGCTGACCTTCTCCCAGCAGAATACTTACAAAAGGCTGCTGACATCATAGCCTACCCCATCTCGATACTCATCAATCGCACCATAGTTGAATCTACAATCCCCTCAATCTGGAAAATATCCCATGTGATACCACTCCATAAAGGTAGCTCATCTACGGAACTATCAAATTATAGGCCCATAGCTATACTGTCTCCATTAGCCAAAATTATGGAAAAGTGCATACACAAACAACTAATCTACTATCTTACCCAGAACAACCTGCTAACCAGTTCACAACATGGCTTCAGACCCCATCATAGTACTACCACTGCCCTTCTCTCTTTTACTGATTCTATTAACCATAACAGGAATGAGAAAAGAATATCATCAGCTCTCTTTCTGGACCTATCAAAGGCCTTTGATATGGTGAACCACCAACTACTTCATAACACCCTAAAAAATCTCTACTTAGATAACCAATCTCTGGCCTGGTTTCATGCCTATCTCTCTGATAGGCAACAAGCAGTACTCTGGCAGTATAAGCTTTCTAGCCTCCTACCCAACACCATAGGAGTTCCCCAAGGTTCCATACTGGGACCTCTTCTCTTTTCAATCTTTATAAATGACCTCTACAAAGCCATCCCAGATGCCATCTGTATTCAATATGCAGACGACTCAACATTAATCTGTTCGGATCCATCTCTTGCCAACCTATTAACTAAAACACAATCCTGTTTTACTGCAGTTGAGACTTGGCTATTGGGATGGCAACTGATTCTAAATCCAAAGAAAACCAAATTGGTTCTCTTCCACCCTGCACAAAAGTCCATACCCACAACATTTACTATACATTCCAAAAATGGAACTACTATCTCCCCGGATTCCTATACTAAACTATTCGGGGTTTCCATTGATAATAAACTTAGATTTGATATACATATCAATCAGACTATTAAAACTGTTAACAAGAAAATCGGGTCACTTTATCGCTTAAAATCCTTCCTTACTCCATGTGCAAAAATGGCCACTGCCCGCTCTCATCTTCTTTCTACCCTCCTGTATGCTTCCCCCATTCTTACGAATCTTAATATAACTGACCTTAATAAACTATCATCCTGTTATAATCATATTGCCAGATTTGTAACCGGGATGCCTTATAGAACTCATCACTGTACCAACCTACAAAACTTGGGTTGGATCGAATTCCCTAACCTTCTCCAGCAAAGCCAACTAATTCTGGCTTTTAAAATTCTGAAACAACCTGACAAAACTCCTGCACATATAAAGTTAATTAAACCGTACAATAATCTCAATAGTTTACGCTCATCAAATAAGCTACTTGCTCAGACTATCAAGTCCAATAACGCAGGGGGTGATGCACTGTTTGCCAATGCCATTGGAAAAAAATGGAACTCCCTCCCCCCCAGTCTCACCATCATTTCCTCCCTAAACCTATTCAAAAAAAGACTAATTCACCATCTCAAATCACATTGGCTCTGCCAATGTGCAAGTCCAGATTAACTCTCCCTTAGTTAGTGAGCTCTTCCTTCTCAGGTCTAACCTTTTAAATCCCAGATGACCACTCTCTCTTTCTTCCCCTTCTATCCCCCCCTCCCCTTGAATTCTGGTCATAAGTTTTTTTTCTTCATGGTCAGACTAGAAAGAGAAAAAAGCATGTCGTATCCTGTGTCTGTTCTTTTTTTTTTTTCCCTCAATATCTAGGGTAGTCTATTTTTATATACTTTATAGTATTTCTATCTTTTTGTTTAAACTACCAAAGAGAATAAATTGTTTTTCTTTAATATGTATTTTTTCCTACTGTTAATGTTGAGCTTTTCTCCCTGGGCCTCCGCTGAAAATGGACATGTATCCAGTCGGACCATCCCAGTCAACAAATGTAAAATAAATAAATAAATAAAAATTACTTCATTTATATTACAGCTGCAGGTGTCCGTTCTGCAAACCGCAGAGCCTATGGCGATAGGCTGGTGCAGTTGCGCCACCAGGCAGGTCAGTAATCCACTCCCAGTAACTGTAAAGAAATATCAAAGTATGACAGTTAGCAAAAGAGTGCAGTGTAGTCACTAAGTAATAAAATGTGCAAGTAACAGTGTAAAAGTGTTTGCAAGTATTGCTTGATTACAAAAGTGTGTTGCAGTCTGTAATCCAAACAGAAAAATGAAAATGTCTCAAATAAAGTCTGAAATAAAGATGCCCCATCTGTAATATAATAGTGCATAACCTGCAGCAGGCTGAAAAGTACAGCTGCAGAAGATGAGCAAATCACATGTGTGAAATATATCCCTGTTGAAATACTGAAACATGACAGAAGTGAGACTGCTGGAAAGGATTGTAATAACTACAGGTAAAACATGTCAATAAAGCCTAGAAGTAAGTACCATCCTGAATAGTAAAATGAAAACAAGTGAGAGGGTGTGAGAAAGAGTTATGAATCCACCAATAAAGTAGTAATAACCCCTGAATAAAGTATACTGCATTCAGTACAGAATGAAATGAATGTGACAAGTAGAACCAAACTGCGAAATGTGTCCAAAGTGTTGCTGCAGCTGGAATGTGTATCCCAAAATCTGGATATGTTGCTCTCAGTCTGCAATATGCAGATAGTATAATTGTCTGAAATATCAAACATCCACAGTTGTCTATAGCTATATAAAGCAAATGTAGCAGGATGATGTAGCTGAACAAAGCCAGATATGAACGTGTATGAATAACAATAAAATGTATATTGATGTAGCAGTAACAGTCCTATCACCAAAGTGAAGTAGTTATCATATAGGAAACTGTAGTTAGAACAGTAGTGTGTATATATCTGTAGCTATTAGAAATGTACAGCATATATATTGGTATTTGAAGGTGTTAATAATGTTTTCTTCACCCCACCCTATAACCACATATAATCCATTCCACGAGAAATTGGTATGTGCAATCACAATTAACACCCTGGACATTTGTCCTGATGGGTCATAAATATTTGCATGTCCGTTGATGCATCTGCCCTGTTCATACATCCAAACCTGATGGCCTGTTGCCATCAATCAACCCTGCATGTTGTTGGACTGTGTATTGCTGTTCAAATTATGCATGTGTTATGCTCGCTGTTCAGTGGTGTGAATATCTGGGTGTCTGGTTAATGGGAATACTAATGCATGCTGTTACAACTAATTGCGAATGGTATTGTATGTTACTAACCCAAACTGTCATGACATAATGCAAAACATAGAACGACAGGGAAGGCGGATTCCAGCGGACCCACCTCTCCCACCTCAGCTGGCGAGTGCACCTGGCACTAGTGCCCAGTCTGGACCCTCCTCCGGTGGCCCTGTGCCACCTGTGGGTGGAAGCGCTGCAGGGGATGGGACCCGTCCTCCCTCTGCAAGCGTGGCCAGAGGAGAACCACCTCTCACCTCCATAGCGTCCGGACTGTGGTGCGTAGGGAGATCCGGGACTCTGTTCTTGAGCCCCTACGCCAGCTTGATGCACAGGTGGCACAACTTACGGGCATGCCTGTTGCCCGGCCTACACAGCCCCCAGCACAGCCCCATCCTGGGCAGTGAAGGAACAGTGGCAACTGCCAATGGGTGGGGATATCAGTTCCACTGTTGCCATCTGTGGGCTCATGGGCTCTGTATATCCAAACCTCCATCCCCGTCAATTGTGTAACCCCCCACACGTGTCATACACCACCCCTGTATGCATCTTGTTTGTCTTGTCTGTTGACCTACCCAACCTACCTGCCCAGCTATACCCACTTCCTTCACCTGACATTCCACTCTCACCTGAAAAAAAAAAAAAAAAAAAAAAAAAGGCAATCTGTACCCACAAAAAAATTACGCCCCATACATAGCTGCCCATTCCGCACACATGTTTGTTGGACATGGAAACTATCAATTACAATTGGCTGTACAACAAGTATTATTGTTGTCCTGACACCTCTCTCAGGGGTGGAAGGTTTCAAATGTCACACCAAATTACATACATATGCACAGCTGTTGCTGATGAAGAAATGGGCAGCTATGGGCCTTACCTACATCCCTCCTGCAAATCCCAAGCTTGTTTCCCTACTGTCTTACCCTCTTTGTGACCCCTATTTCACCACTTTCCTGTCTCCCCATTTTCATTTCTTTCAAAGAAAATAGCGCGGGTGTGCGCCAGAGTAAGCACTGTTAAGCGGTTGTAAGCGGGTGTGCGCGGAGCTGAATGCCAGTGCACATGCGGGAGCTCCGCGCAAACCAGCGCTAACCCAGTTACAACTGCTTAAAAGTGCCTTAGTCACTCTGATTGACAGGTCCTGTAATCAGTTCAAAAGCAAAATAAAATCCCACTCTCAGTCCCGAACCCAGGACCTTGGAAACAGTAGTCTGTATGACCTACCACTAAGCCATGACTCTTATACAAGAACATTGTGCTAAAATAAATATATCATGTAATAGTAGGAATTAATGTAAAGGGAATATAGGATGTGTAGTACACAAAGCATGTCATTTAGAATTACTCTAAAAACTAGTGGATTTCCATAATAGTAGTGCGTGAACAGAAACAGCCATGCTAGTTGGTAGCTAGTAGGTAATAATGTCAGTTAATGTACATATATAAATGTATGTATATTTTCATATATATATATATATATATATATATATATATATATATATATATGTATATGTAGATGTAGGTGTCATTGTGCATACACACTTACTACAGGGAACAGGAGAGAGGAATGGAGAAATGTGAATCTACAACACAGCCTGAATAATGAGAGAGATACTAACCTTTACACTCACAGAACAGTGTCCACAGCATACCAGCATGGTCCCCGCCCTTACAATCTGAAAGGGCAACGCCTATCTCACATACCCTTTTATAGCACTGTCCTGAAATCACAGTGAGAACTGCAATCAGTACACAACTGGCTGCATGCAATTAGCAAATGCTGGCTTACAATTGGTGCAGAGGCCATCACATGGACCTATGCAGATACCTACAAAAGCATCCTGTACTAACACTCCACACATGCAATACATTCATTGCACTGTCTGGAAGCAGACAGAGGGAGGGAGACAGACAGACGCAGAGACAGAGAGTGACAGAAAAAAAAAATACACACGCTACACACTGAGTCTATGCTGTCAGCAGTGACAGTAGCAAGCCATGCCAGCAGCAGCAGGAAGCAGAAGTTGTGGTAACACAACCAGCTGCGACAAACACAGGTAATGTAAAGTAGCAGGTTAATAGTCTGCATACTGTGAACCCTCCAAATGTGTCATAGGTCTGTATCTATAGGTATGTCCATGTGATATGTTGTGTGTACGTAGTTCCACCAAAAGCGGATGACTATACATTACATGTCAGTCAGTGTTAGGCCATGATCCTGGCAGCAGTTGTCTGTGCATTGCCCTCAGCAATGGCTGTAGTGACTGTTTTGAAAGGTCAGCCAGGTTCAAAAGGCAGGATCAGCCCATCACAAAGGCAAACTGGCCAGGAAAAAGTGTCTGCAGGTACCCAATATCGCTGTATATGCGTCCCATACTGAATAATTCCATAGCTTAGCAGACCAGGCCGGTTATGCTTATGATGTGGTAGTTCCCAGGGTCAGTAGAGGTGCCTCCTTAGTGGTGTGGGACCACTGTTGCTGTATGCCCGTGTCCAGGTACATATCCTGTAGTATGGCCAAGGTTAAATATCAGTCTTATATGCGGTTGTAATGTCCTCTTGGAGTGCACGTAGCACACATCCAGGGATACCATCAGGTCACAGTGATGCTGTGTGTTCTGCTTTGCTGAGGGCGGCCCTCACCTGGACATGTGAGATGATAGGGAGGTTACATACAGCTGTGATAAGTATTTCAACTTGTGGGGGAGAAGGAGGGGGGATACGTGCACCGAACCTGTCTGCAAGAATGTTGCCAATATCTGTGTGTTCGGTGAATGTTAAGTAGGTGTGTATTAACTCAGAGCATATCTGAGGCATTTGGTCCATATGTGTAACATAACTGAAGAAGGCCTTGTGGTTATCTATAGTGTTTGTGGCCATTTCCCTCCCAGAGTAGGCCGTGGCCATTGTTATGAGAGACCGTAGCGTATTACCAGTGCTGACCACAGATGCCTTCCCTTAATGTGAATCTGCTTTGTCCTGCAGTAGCCTCCTGCTATTGTTATACAATCTGCCTCTGGCTGGGGTCCACCGGACAGGATGCCTAACCTTCGTGCATAGGGTCTGGGTTAGAAATGTGTGTGCAAGTTACATGCAATCTGTGGGATGTCCGTGGTAAGCATTCACAAAGGGGTCAGCAGTGTGGGTTGTGGCTTCCACTGGCCCAGTGGGCAGTCCTAACAAGTGAATAACTGTCTAATCACATACATATCAAAGTAGTCTACTGTGCTGGTGGTGGTGGTGTGATATGTATATCCAGGCCGAGTAACTTGTGTCCACATCACACTAGTGGATGGCATTCCACATACAGTACCTTGGTATGAACCCCCAGAGTGAGGTTGTGCATTGGACCTGTCGCAGTGTGCTGACCAATGGGGCACGTTACTATGTTGTATGGAATGTGGCAGGTATTGTTGCACAGGTGTTGGCTGAGCACTGATATCTGGCCATGTACTAGTGTATCCACCACAAGACACACACATGCAACATTTGGGAGTAGTAGTATATCACTACACTTGAGTATCATGTATAGTATGTGTGCCATATATTGCTGACATAGTCTGCTGATATCCTGTTTGTGTTCTCTTCCAGGGAGATGGCGCGTCAGCGTAATCCCACCTACTCTGCAGCGGAAGATGAGGAGATACACCAGAGCCTGGTGCGGGAGTATGACATACTGTTTTCCCGCACCAGCCAGAATCAGCAGGAGAGGGCTGCACTGTGGCAAGACCTTGTCCATAGGGTAAATGACATTGGCACGCATAATAGGACATATGAGCAGGTACAACATCACTGCAGTGATTTAATCAGAATTGTTCGTCAGCGTGCGTCAGATATCCACAGGCAACAGGTTGCCACAGGAGGTGGGGAGGCCACACATCCCCCCCACCAGACTGGAGGGGCTACTCCTAAGTGTTGTGGCTCCAGCCTCGGAACAGCAACAGCAATACACCTGCATCATGATGGAGGCTGGATCCACACAGCAGCACGACATGGAGCATGCAGGTAGTATGCCATATGTACACTTGACTGTTCTGTACACTGTTAGTTTATGCATGTGTAAGGTGTGTCCGTGGTATGTAGCTGTCAACATAGTATGTAATTGTGCATGTGTGATATTGGCAATATCAGCAGCTGAGGTGTGAAAGGCAACTGGTGTACTACTGCACTGTATCATATGCAGTATCAATCGCACAGTTTTGCCCACTGACATTAATCTCCTCATTTCTGCAGGTCCTTCTAGGGTTACAGCAAGGCAGGCCATCCATGCTGGTGAGTGTGTTTAACAATACCTATAATAGTCCTGATAGTGCTAGTAACACTAGTGTAACTCAGTAGTGCTCTGTGTGTATACTGCGGGGTGTGTATGTGTGCATGTGTGCAGGTGTGTCTGTGTGCATGTGTGCATGCGTGCCTGTGTCCATGTGTGCATGTGTGCATGTGTGCATGTGTGCCTGTGTCCACGTGTGCATGTGTGCATGCGTGCCTGTGTCCACGTGCGCATGTGTCCACGTGTGCATGTGTGCATGTGTACACGTGGCCACGTTTGCATGTGTGCATGTGTCCATGTGTGCATGTGTCCACATGTGCATGTGTGCATGTGTCCACATGTGCACGTGTGCATGTGTGCATGTCTGCATGTGTGCATAAGTGCATCACTGGTAACATTGTGTGGACACTGTAACCTGTGTTTCCTGTCTTCCTCCCACAGGTTCTGGTGCTGCTCTGGTGTCCTGCAGCAGGGAACCTGAATCTGGTGCCACAGGTACTGGTAATGATGATATCTGTGTAATGGTACAGGAAGGTGTGTCAGGGTCCGCCATTGGACAGCCAATTGATAGTACACAGCTGTCAACCCCATCATTGTGCACAGTCATCCTGCCAGTACATCCTTTGTCACCATTGTCCCTAGGTGATGGACAGGATACAGTGGGCATTGACCAGGGTAATGTGGTATCTGTGGCACATGCTTCCCCACACAGCAGCCATGGGCAGGGTCCTGCAATGGTACCACACAGACAGTTGCCCATGGGTTCTCGTGGGAGCATCTGTGGGCGTACTGCCTCTGGCAGACGTGCCCAAAGAGGTCTGTCAACCTCAGCTATGTTTAGGCTGTCATGCAGGCACAGTTGCTTATGGAAAGGTACACCGACAGGGTCTGAGGGAGCTGAGAACATGTCACACAGCCATGACTGACAGTATGCGTGACATTGCGGATGCTATCCGTAATTTCACCGATGTCATAGACAGACGTTGTGGGGACATATTACAGCAGTTCCACAACCAAATGTCCATGAACCAGGGCAATGGTGGGCGGTTGCGGCGTCGACGTGGCCGTATGCCAGCAACAGCAGCAGCTGGCAGTCGGCGCAGACGACAACAAGCCCGCACACACCCCCATAGTGCCAGCAGCAGCCCCAGCAATGCTGGGTCTGTGCTGCCATCGGAATGCCCCAGGAGACCACGTGCACATGGCTCTGGACAGTCCCAACAGGGACCTGTGTCCAGTCAACACACTCCCGCTTCTGATGACAGTACCCAGTCTGGCTTAGTACTGGATACGGTCCGTAGCAGCCCTGCCAGGCACAGGTACCATGTCCGTGCCCACAGACACTGATCTGTATGAGCTGTCAGGTGCAGTCTGTGGCTGTCCACAAACCCCTGTATATGGCAGCCATGAGGTGGAACTGTGTGCCTGCATACACACATGCAAAATGTTAACACCTAGGGCTACCACATACATGCACACACTGCACCAACAGTGCCCCACCCTGTACTGCTGTCCCTCACCAACACACATACACACACATGTCAATTGGTGGTATCAGTGGCAGTCTCTGGCATACCTAATTCACACCCTGTGCATATGATGACACTGTGCCACCTCCTGCAATCTCCAACATCATTGCGGGAACAAGTAAACACGTTGCTGATGCACAGGGTGACTACATAAAAGTGTATTAGTAGTATCATGTTGGTAACAGTACAGTGTGCTGATATGACTGTGTGTATATCCCAGCATGCCTGATGCAGTAACCGTATGACTGTCCTGAATTGTTATCTGCACCCACAGTACGTACCAAAGTGTAACAGCTGCACATTATTGCATGCCGGTGGTAAGAATGTCAACAGATAGCCACATACATGGGTAGCACAGGGGGGAAGCTAATGCAAGTAGTGATATGCAATGATGGACATGTACAGTAATGGTGTCAAGTTGCCCACAACAACTATGCAATGTGGATGTTTGCACATGTTGATATGTGTGCAGTACCAATGTAATCCAAATCACAATTAACTATGACATAATATGAGTTCTACCATGGGCATCTGCTGTGCATTCCTGGGTACATGTTGATAGTGCCTACATATTTGCACTGTTACTTACTGTTAGTGTTACCCCTTCTTTGTTGTACAATGAACTACTTCCAGCCCTGCTTACTGTAGCTTTGTTTGCATGCATGTTCGCTTGGGGTTCCCTGGAACACTGCTTCCACCTGCAATGCAGAGTTACAGTGCTTCTGTGGACTCCTAGTGACATCTGCATAGCGTATACGTATGTCAAGTTTACACATGACAGAACGTCACTGTCCGTCCTGTTCACATGTACGTTGCCTGTGACACATTGCACATGTCTTACCTGGCATTTACCCACGTGTGCAGTCATATATGTCAGTGCTATGAAACAGTAGCAGTACACCCACACATACACACCTTCAGTATGTTGTTCCCCATTGGCCCTATGTGTTGGTACTCACCATGGCAATCACACTACTAGGGTAGCATGTGCAAAGGTAACCTATGAATCACCTCTATGGTCCAGTTGTGGTTTATGTGAGTCATGTGGCAATTTCACAGCTGCCACATGTATGCAGTCAACCATCACCCTTGGCCAGGAACGTACAACACATGTGTGGGATGCCACCACATAGCCAATCTGGGGACTGAGCTCTCTGAACCCAGTAATGCCATACCCTGTCAGGTGGCATGTCATACTACAGTGACTACAATGCAAGTCAGACATAGACATGCACTGACAGCATGCTGAACACACTGGGGCATATGTGGGGACTCAGAATAGCATCCTGCCTGAGCATCACACACCTCAGCAGCTGGCACACAGGCATATGTTATGTCGGAACAGAGCACATGCCACACATGGCACACACATCCCATGTGGGACACACTCACAGCCTGTAGGGCTACACAATGCACCTGCTACAGATGTGTCAGGTACCTGTCTTGGGCGCTGCAGTGGGGTCCCACTCAACAGGCTATATATGGTGAAGGTCACAGTGATATGCCTCAGGGGCACTATGGTCCACCACAAAAAACATGCATACAGGTCTATCAGAGGCATGGACACATATGACTCAGTCATTGACCATGCCACTATGGATGACCTGAGACATACCTCCCTGGACTACATGATAGGGAACATAGAAGGGATCTCTCAGCATGTGGCACGGGCCATTATGAGCCTGATCTTGGTTGCCAACATACCCTCACCAGGTATGCTACCACTATATGTAGGAATGGTGTTGTATGTCTACATTCTGCTCAGTCTCCAATGTCATTCATAGGGTATCCGCTGGCTGTCAACGTGTGCTTACATGCTAGGGAAACCTCAATGATGTGCAAGGAGCAGCTTGCATGTGACACCCATGGCCCAATGTATATTGGCGAAGCTCCTTGATACACACATACTGCCTTATGCTGCAGGACATGGATTACATAGCCACCTCCGCAGGTATCACACAGGTTAGGACATTAACAGTGCTGCTATATAACACCAGCAGTGTACACCGCAAGATGCATGCACTGGACACTGTCCTCAGCATGGTGAACTGCAATGTCTGTGCAGTACCACAGTCATGATTCATGGCTCACAGGTGCAACCCATCACTGCCAGGTTATGCCTCATACCATGCCTGTCGGTCCCCTACACATGTAACACACATGGACAGGGGGGTGGTATCCCAAGGCACCACAGATACACACACCTCCAGGTTGTTGGCACAGCACAAAGCATCAGGGCCTATTCATGTACAGCTAACATTGTGTTGGACTGCTGTCTGGTTCATAGCCTGGCACACACAACCCTCCCATACACAGGAAAACCACCTTTCCTCCATAACAACACTGGCAATATGACAGTCTCAAGAACTGTCTTCATATGGCTGGACTGCATCCAGCCAAACATTGTGCTTGAACATTACTGTAGCTACAACACACTAGTTGAAGGGTTCCCAGCATGTGGTCACTGAATTGCAGTGGAATGACATGTTACCACTCCCACAACAGGTGGGAACATGCAGCACCTGTACATCGACTACATGTAGACTATATGGCCCAGACCAGATGTGTATCCCCTGCTGTAGGTATTTTACCATATACACCCACACTGTATAGACACATACCGCGTGCGGCCCCTGCACAGTAAGACACAGTCATATTGTTATGCATTGCAAATACCATTTATCCACTCGAGGTATGTGTCAGGCATGGTAACTACTGCAGGTCACAGGTATTTATGTGTATGTGTCACACACATACATCATGTGTGCAATGCCATTGCTGGTTTAGGCAATGGCATGCATTGTTATGCACAAAGACCCATACAGGGTCATAATGTGTGACACAACCACACGTGGCAGTTGTGGGTTACTAAAACATACCTATCAGTACTCTGAAAATGGTAATAGACCTAGTAGCAGAGCGCACTATTGGCATTACTGGCCAACTAGCCCTGTGTGGCTGTGCTGATAGTGTGGTGACATCCCCTGTGTTTACTGGGGGAATATGCAGCATCTGGTGTATTGTAGTGTTTGCCAAAAGAATCTGTTCTCTCATACTTGTATTTACACACACTACTACCCCCATACACACACATGCACACTTGCAGGATTCATACTCCTACCTAAGTCATGACACGTGAGAGAGACACATTAGCAAAGCACACTATTCGGATTACTAGATGGTTCCTCTTCTCTGGCTGTACTCATACGGTGCTGACATCATCAGTGTTTAGAAAGGGGAATGTGCATCCTGTAGTGTGTTCTCCTAGTTGCCAAAAGGGATATTTCTTTCATACAGACGTGCACACACACTAACCCCCTCCACACACACTGAGCATTTGCAGGATTCAAACCCCTACCTAACTATGTTATGACACTCGTGACAGATGCATTAGCAGAGCATGCTATTTGAATTAGTGGGAAGTTTCACTTCTCCTGCTGTACTTATAGGGTGCTGACATCATCCGTGCTGAGATAGGGGAATGTGCATCCTGTAGAGTGCTTTCACAGTTGCCAAAAGGGACATCTCCCTCACACAGACTTGCACACACACTAACCCCCCTCCAGACACACTGGGAAGTTGCAGGATTCAAACCCCTACCTAATTATGTTATGACACTCGAGACGGACGCATTAGCAGAGCGCACTATTCACATTACTGGGAGGTTTCCCTTCTCCTGCTGTACTTATAGGGTGCTGACATCATCAGTGTTTAGAAAGGGGAATGTGCATCCTGTAGTGTAATCTCCTAGTTGCCAAAAGGGATATTTCGTTTATACAGACTTGCACACACACTAACCCTCTCCACACACACTGAGCATTTGCAGGATTCAAACCCCTACCTAACTAGGTTATGACACTCACGACAGATGCCTTAGCAGAGTGCGCTATTTGAATTACTGGGAGACTTCTCTTCTCCTGCTGTACTTATAGGGTGCTGACATCATCCATGCTGAGATAGGGGAATGTGCATCCTGTAGAGTGCTTTCACAGTTGCCAAAAGAGACATCTCCCTCACACAGACTTGCACACACACTAACCCCCCTCCACACACACTGAGCAGTTGCAAGATTCAAACCCCTACCTAACTATGTTATGACACTCAAGACGGATGCATTAGCGGAGCACGCTATTCGCATTACTGGGAGGTTTCCCTTCTCCTGCTGTACTTATAGGGTGCTGACATCATCAGTGTTTAGAAAGGGGAATGTGCATCCTGTAGTGTGTTTTCCCAGTTGCCAAAAGGGACATTTCCCTCACACAGAATTTCACACACACAAACCCCACTCACCCACCTACACACACACACACACACACACACACACACACACACACACACACACACACACACACACACACACACACACACTGAGCATTTACATGATTCAAACCCCTACCTAACTATATTATGACACTTGAGGGAAACGCATTAGCAGAGTGCACTATCCAAATTACTGGGCATCTGTTCTGCACCTGCAGTATTTATAGGGTGCTGACATCTTTATTTCTACAGAGGTATGTTCATGTAGTACTCCCTGCCAGGTGGGGGATAGCATATATATGCATTTTCAGCCACCTACGTCAGGGTCAGATATGCACATCGCACTGGCAGGTTATGTTCTATACCATGCTTTGTGACCACTGGACCTGTAACACACAACACAACCAGTCCAGAACACCACACCCACATCCAGGACACACACTTAGCTTCCCTGGGAACAGTGCCAGGATATGCATGTGTTCACATACACCATTCCAGTTGTTAACATCAGGTACAGGCATATTGTGTGTGAGAACTACTCAGGCCTCTACCACTTTACCCTACAGCCACTACAATTTGTGGGTCCATGTGCTATGGCAGAACCACACACCACAGCCACATGGGGAATACATATTGCACCTGTCCATCTGCAACATGGGTACTCACTGTTCCACACCAGAGGTAGACCACCATTGTTGATATCTGACCATACCCACCTTTCCCTGGACATCCATATCCCATCTCCACCCCCAGGCAAGGTTGTCACTGCACACAAACTGTATTTAGCACAAGCAGACTCTACACTTGTGAAGACTGGGGTGTACGACTTCAGAGGACCCATGCTGGGGGACTATACTGGCCACTCAGCATAATCCTTGACAATTGCATTCTATGAGCATGTGTACGGTTTGCATTGATCATGCTATCCCACATATACCCATGACTGTTCCACAACAAGACACTTATCAGGTGTACACCAGCCATATATGAGCCGTACAACAGACAGAGTGAGCTAATACATTGCAGAGCTGTAGCCCACAGAGGGAGGACATCTGTGAACAGTTCCGGCACGGCACTTCATTCACACATAATCATCACAACACAGTGTTGACAGTGGAATTGTCCAGAGAATGCAGATAGGGCTCCCCTCAGTCTGTTATTGACGGCCACTTACTGTTGGAGATCCTCAGCAACCCTTTTCCAGCACACACCGACAACATGGCTGTGGCTTAGCACATTCAAACCCTGGGATCTCCACTGTGCCCCTGCTTGACAGAGGCACAGCTCACTAGCCCCACACGTTGCCTTATGTGACCTATTTTACAGTGGCACAGTAGCCTACTGTACTGGGGATGCAGATGCCAAGCACACTCTGGCTGAGCTGTCATTCCCTAGGGCAACAAGCCTAGTATTGACCTCTACACCCATATGTTCAATTGTCAGATGCACAATATTTGTTGTGCTGTTCTACTGTTTGCAGGTCTTTATTGCCATAGCATTCCCTGTTCCTATGACCAACTTGTGTATCTGTGGAAGATGTTTGCATATGATGGTGATCCACTATATCACTTGTGTCTCTGTAGTCATTTACTGTGTGCACTGGGCAGATTGCTGTGTTGTGGTTGGTTCCTGGAATGACACATACAAATACCAGATATGTGTGGCCAACTGCTAAACGGAGATATGTCCTAAGTGTGTGAGCATGCCCAGTTCAGCCTTTCCATGGCATGTTGTCTGACATATGCCTCATTTATCAAAGTGTGCGAGCATGCCCAGTGTGAGCTTTCCATATGTTGCACTCTGAAGTCCACCACATATTTGGGTGTGTGTGAAGTTCAACAATATCTCATGTTTATGACTGTGTGTTGGGTGTCATGTTGTGTACTAACTGGCCAACTGCTTCGTGTCTGCCACAACAGGGATTATACTGTGCCTGCAGGGATTGTGTGGGATACTTTGCAGACAGTTGTCAACATACTTTCATAATGACCTAACACTGTAGTACCGTATAGTGTACTGGTTCAGTGCTTTCACTGTGGTGGACAGTATCCTGGGCTTTAGTCCTATCACTGCTTAACATCTTCATAGTGAGCACAACAGACTGTGTAGGGGCCAGTTGTGCACATATGACCATGTTGCATTATGGTCAGATATGGACTTCCTACACCAGGCTCGTCCAACATTGGTAGTGTATTCCACAACATGGGTGGACATTGGCAAACACTAGTGATGTTCCCTAGGCCATTTCTGATGCTTGTCACAGGAAGTGTTTGTCCTTTGACACACATTGTAACTGGAGTTTGCCATGACATATGTCATGGTTAGTATACTGTGCCTCCGTCTACCTCTGACATAACAGTGATACCCAGGGTTAGCGTACCATCTCCCATCCACTCATCAGGATTCCTCTTGAGGGGTGTCGATAGGTGACTCTCTGGCTGACCTGTACCAGGAGTTTACTGAAGAGTGGGGGTGCCTTCTGTATTATGGATCATTCTGTACAGCTTGTCCTATGTATGTCAGTGCTAGGGTTCAGGTCTCTCATGTGCATAGCTCACTGCCATTCAGATTGTACAAGGTGCAGCATGTTCATTGATTCCAGGTTGGACATGGCTTCATACATCAGGCACAGCTTGCCTGTAGCTGGTCAGTATGGCAGTGTGTGGGGCTGCAGTTTGTTTAATCAGGCAACACATGGCATCTGTTCATGCTCTTTGCTACTCCTGGTGGGGTACTGTCGTGGACTTTACAGTTGATGGAGGTGTCTGCTGAGGTATATCCCACAGGGGCTATTGTAGTCAATTGTGACGTTGATGAAGGATGACTGCAGAGCCACAGTGACCTCCCCTTATCTACATCTGACAACCTTCATGATTGGGTGGGTATATAGTATGTTTCTGCCAACACTACAGCCACATGTTTGTCCAGTGCTGGATATCTATCACCTTTTGTCCCCAGGTCTCTCATTACATGTTAGGTACGTAATGGGTTAACACCTGTGTGGTAATTTGTGGGCACTTACTGTATATCCACGGTGGTTGTCTATACACAGTTCTGCAATTAGCTTGCTGACATGGCTATGGCTCCAGTTGTCTGTTTGTAGGTGACCCTTTTGTGGGTTGCTTGCGTCAGCTGGGGGTCGGATATGGTGGGCTGTTTGTACTCCTCTGCATACATGTTCAGTCACAGTCCTTCCATGTTGGCCTATACCTATGGGACATATATACAGAATGGGGGGGCAGGACCAGGCCTTGTGGGATGCCACTCATATCTGCTTTGTAGTCTGACATGGATGCAGCATGTCTGACCATGTCAGTTCTGTCCTTGGTCTGGTTTGCAACCCTTCTACTGACATAGGGGTATATATTTAAGCTGGTGAACATATCCATACTGAACTCGTAGGGTATTGTCTAGAAGCATATGCACGGTCCAGCTACAATGTGTGGACCACATTGCCCTCATCAATGACCTTAATGACCACTTCAAATGGGTCACACATGTTTAGGGGCAGGATCTGCAGTTACAACAGCCACACTGTGTAGGGTCCAGTATCAGTAGGTCCACAATAGCTTTATGTCTGCGGTACATACTGATCCTTTCCATAGCTGTGCAGACCAAGCTTATCAGGATCCTGGGGTGGTAGTTTGCAGTATCCATTCAGGCAACACCTTTGTTGTGAAGGACCACTGTTGTTGTACACTGCTCTTTGGGTACATATCCTGTGGTAGGGCTGACATTGGGCAGTAGTGTGATTTGGCATAACATTATTCTTGGAGTCCATGTTAGCCTCAGCCCAGGACACCATCACATACCTTTGCTGCTGTGTGTTTTGCTTTGCAGATGATGGCTGTTACCTCAGCATCTGCAGTGTCAGGGGACCAGCAGTCTGCTGGGATAGATATTTTGCATTCTGGGGGGGGGGTGCACTGTACCTGTCAGGTTGTATGTTAGCAATATGTGTGTGTGTTTGATATGTTGTTTGTAATATCTGTGTGATTCGGAGCATATCTGTGGATGCCCAACATGGTTCCTACCATCAGTTAAGTAAGCCTTGTGATTATCCTTAGTGTCCTGTACAATTTGTATCTTCATAGGTTCATGGGTTCATACTAGGCTATCCACCCTAGGGCATTAGTAAGCCTAGCCAGAGTGTGTGTGTCTTTCGCCGCCCCTTGCTTTGTGACTATTATGGCCATTTATGAATCTCTTTACTGTGCCTCTATCTGGTCATGACACAGTGAAGACCCCCAGTATACATGTACGATCTTCCATCCACTTGGCAATATTCCTGTTGAGGGGTGTCAGTGAGGGGCTCTGCCTAACATGGATTGGGATCCTGTTTCTGGGTGTGGGGAGCCTCTGGGTTATGTATCTATCCCTCCAGCACATCCTATTTCATTATGTGTTGAGGCTGACATCTGTCACTCTCACAGATCCAATGGCTTTGATTTCCTGTGGTGGAGCATGTCCATTACTCCTGTGTTGGATATGGCCTTGTACAACAGACATAGAATGCCTCTGTGTAGGCAGTCTGTGACTGCATTCAGCTGGGGTGTCTACACCAAGGCAGCATATGACATATATTTCACACCCTTTATCCTCTTGGTGGGGTAACTATGAGGTATTCCGAACCGCTGCAGGTGTCACATACGGTACATCCCATATGAGTCATTGTACTAGATTATGGGTCTGATAAGGGAACAATACAGTGGCACTGTGACCTCTGTTGATGTAGATGTGAATCCTTTCATGATACGGTGTCCAGTATCGACAATCTTCCTAGCCACATTGGCATTGTGAGTGTCACATGACAGAGCACTGTCGACTTGTGTCCCTAGGTCCCTGATTACTCCTTGCATACATAATGGTTTGCAACCTATGTGGTAATTTGTGTGTACCTTGTCTGGTATTTGGTGGGACATTCATACTGTCCAGTGTCTTCAGGATGTCTGGGTGGAGTTCTTGTGTGTGAGAGCGTGGTCTGTCGCATGCTACAGACTGTACAGCAGTTTTGACTACACTTAGGTGCACATGGGTGGTCTCCGCTGCTTTGTGCATTGTCAGTTACCTGGTCGTATGGGTGCCTGTGCTGCATATGGATACTCCCCCTCCTTTGATGTTTTGGTCCAGGTGTTGGGGCCATAACGCATGATATCTGGTATAACCTGGTAGTGCTGATGTGCTATCACTAGGCTTGCAGCAGGGTTCTGTCACTGCACAGACATCGATGTTCTCCATACTGGGAAGTGCCTCAGGGGCATACATATAGCAGTTTACATATCTGGCATTGGTCAGCATTACCCTTATGTTTCTTACCACTTATGTTTTCTAGGGTGGTGGGTAGTCTTTTTGGCCTTGCCTACATACGGCTCTATGGAGGTCAAAGGCCTTATCCAGTATCCAGATGCGCAGGGGTAACAGGTGCAAGCCATCCCTGGAACAGCAGCATGGCTTGTCATGCTTGACATCTCAAGCAGACAGACATTAGACCCTCTTGGACTGACAGCTGTAACTGTGCCACCTGTTAAACATGATCATTCTGGGTTTGTACTGTGGCATCATTCTTGGTGAGGGTTGGATGCTGCACACGGCCAGTGTGATACCGGCCTGGGGTACATACTCAGAGAGCTCATCCATGTCACTTTTCATGTAGCCCAGGGAGGTACATCTCAGGTCATTCACACCAGCATGGACATTGAGTGCATCATATTTCTGCTTGCTTTGGGGTGACCTGCATACTTGTGTTATGTGGCATATTGTGGCAGCCTACAGGCAGCTTACTGTACCCTTTCCCTTGTTCAGTCTGGTGAGTGGGACAGCAGTGTGTCTGCCTATGCAGACACCTATTACAACTGTATCAGGCATGTTGTTTCTCCTTCTGGCCTGTGACTGTTTGCCACACCAGCTTTGTGTACTATGTGTTGCATGTGCTATGTTTGGAGGTTGTGGTTGCTTGTGATCTGCTTTGGAGGCTCCTGTTGGTGTGGTGTGTTTGTAATTAAGGCCTCCGGGAATGTTTTTGTGTGTTTATATGTTTGGTCTACAGTTGTGGTGGGTCTATGTGGGACTTGGTTTGTGGTGTATGTGGTTACCTTCTCCTCCTGACTGGTTTTGACAGTACTGAGTTGGGGGAGCTCAGCCTCTGGTTTGGATACATGGTTGCATCTATCACATATATTTGTATTTATTGGGGGGAGTTGTGGTTGTCTGTGTACTTGGGACAGGTGTCACATTGCCTCTGGATTCACAGATTCTACTTGTTGTGGCTGGCCTTAGTGGATTGTATGTGTGGACATATGTTATTGCCATACTACTGATCGCTGATTACTTCCCTTTTTATGTTTGCTCTATCATGTGGTAGCTTCCTCATTCTCTTGCATGGTTTGATAATGGCTGGAGTCCAGCATGCCAGATGCCTGTGTGTATGGCATTGTGTCTTGTTGTTATTTGTGATTGCATACTCCAAGCATTCCTGGCTGTGTTCATGGAATTCCTGTATAACATGTTCTGTGGTGTGTCCCATATTCTGTACTTGCACAGGCCTTTCGTGGATTCCACATCAGTCTGGAGGGGTGCAACCTATGCTTTACACATGTTTTTCACTGTGGTATTCTGCCCAGGGACTGGGGTCGGGATGTGTTTATCCAGTGTGATTACTCTATGGTCTGGTCTTACCAGTGAAGGATACACTTCTCATGTTGCCATCCAGTACACATGTTGCTGATTATCACATCCAGTATGCTTAACCCTCTTGTGGGAGTGGTACGTTGTTCCTGGGCATTTCGGTTTATGGATTCTGGAAACTTTTCTCCTACTGTGTTGGTACCTCAGGTGGTGCTGCAGGGCTGCCTCTGTCGGATGCACATATTACACTTCCCTGTACATGTTTGTGAGCAGGTCATGTCATTTTAGGCATCCATGTTATTATTTGAGTGAGTCAGAGGGGGTATCATTCCCAGGGTTCCTACTGAGCCAGTGTATGTGCTATGCGTTGCCTCTTTGCCAAGGCCAGGGCATACTGGGCATGCCTCATTTTGCCTACTGGGGCAGGCTTAGGTTGTTCCTCCTCTGAGTCACGCTCTGCCTGTGATGGCCTTGGCAATGGTGGGAGGCTGTTTGACCCAGCCTATGCTGGTCCTGCTGCAGCTGTTTTCACAAGATCATATTATGTAGCATAGCACATACCATGACAATTTGGGTACATGTAGTTGGTGTGTACTGCAAAGCTCCACCAGATGTGTCCAGACACCGGAACCGTGACTTGAGCAGCCCAAACACACGCTCTATTACATTACGTGTTTGTGCATGTGCCTCATTATGGCGTTACTGTTCAGGTGTGTGTGCGTTTCTGATGGGTGTCATCAGCCACGGCTCCAGTGCATAACCTGCATCCCCCACTAGGTGTCCGTGTGGGATGTCCCCATTGGCAAATGTCTGGTACAGCTGCGTCAAATGCCAGATGTGGGAATCATGGTAACTCCCAGGGCAGCCAGCACACACATTCATTATTATGCCCTGGGCATCACACATGACCTGGCAGTTGATGGAGGGGAAGCCCTTGCAGTTAATGTAGGCCCTACCCCACTCTCCGGCTGGTGCTTTGATGCATATGTGCGTGCAGTCTATTGCACCCACTACCTCAGGGTATTCCGCTATTTGCTGGAAGAGACACATATTGCTGGCCAATACCTCACGGGCATTGGGGAAATATACATGATCACTGACATGTGCTGACATGGCATCCAGGAACTGGTGCAGTACCCTGGAGGCTGATGCCTGTGATATCCCCATCATATCACCAGTTGGTCTCTGGAAGGTACCTGTTGCTAGTATTCTTAGGCCAACACATACCTTGGTTTCCACTGGGATGGGTTCCCCTCTGTTGGTTCTGTGTGTGAGGTGCGGCCTGCACAGC
>NC_056727.1:421321374-421391374 GCF_019279795.1 Protopterus annectens | reverse complement strand
AGACTTCTGGCATTGAGGAGCATGCCTAATGTGAATGATTTCAGGGGGTCATATGTTAGTTATGCTGGAATGTCAATCATCTGGACTCTACATAAAATTGGTACTATGAGGGGAACAAAAGATTTATTACATATGCTGAAGCCTTGGAATGACAGCTGCAGGCTATCCTTAAGTCAGCAAGCTGGACTGTGAAGCATCTCATCCCATGCTGGCATGTACTGAGTCCCTGTGGAATGACACCAGCTAATTACTCATCTATCGAAAGCAATTATCTTTTTTCTACATCTGAGCATCTTTTAAGTTGAAAGAAGGATTGCATTCAGGATGAGAGTCTTACCTGTATTTGTAACATACATGGAAGGTTCTGTCATCTCTCTGAGTGCCCCTCAGGATTCTGTATCTCAGCTGTTTCACCCCAGTGTATACCGCTTCCATGTCATAGTCATACTTGTCAGGGGTTATTGCTTTTAGGGCTTGTAATGTCAGAAATTCTTGCACCTGAAAGACAGCTGTAACCTGCTCCTTGTCCAAGCCTTGTGAGTGATAAGTCAATGTACCTGATAATACAGTGACCTATCACTGCAACATTTCTATTGCTGCAATGGTTCAGAGTGCTAGATTTGGAGTGTTTTTATTCAGATTGACTCTTCATGGTAGATATGCATTGAGTGGATGAGAGGCCTGATTTTTGCTGAGACTTGATATTTTTTCTTGTAGGCAACTTTGGCAGTAATTTCTTTATAGTCTCAGCATAAGACATTTTGTTGTGATTAGTTAAGGATTGTGGTAGAGATATATGAAGCTCACATGGCAAGTTTTTAGGCTAGATGGTATAATGAAATGGTAACGATCAATACTAATAAAAGGAGGGTACTTATGAATGCAGAACAGGTAAACAACATGGTGGATTGATTCAAAGTCACACACCCACACACACACACACACACACACACACACACACACACACACACAAGCACGCACTCACACACACACACGCACACACACACACACACACACACACACACACACACACACACACACACACACACACACACACACACACAAGCATGCACGCGCACACACAGGCACACACACGCGCGCATGCAAGCACGCACACACACACACACATGCAAGCACACACACGCACGCATGCAAGCACGCACGCATGCAAGCATGCACACACGCAAGCACTCACACACACATGCACGCACACACACAAGCACGCACACACACGCACGCACACATGCACGCACACATGCAAGCACACACAAATGCACGCACACAAGCACACACACAAGCACACACACACGCACGCAAGCACGCACACACACACACGCATGCAAGCACACACATACACGCATGCAAGCACACACACACGCACGCAAGCGCGCACACACACACACGCACGCACGCAAGCATGCACACACACGCACGCACACACACACACACACACACACACACACACACATATATATATATATATATATATATATATATATAGCTAGATATATATATATATATATATATATATATATATATATAGATATAGATATAGATACATATATATATATATATATATATATATATATATATATATATATACATATCTGTATTGCAGATTTTCACCCAGGCTATACTCTACCATGCATAGATGGGTGCACACACCTAATGTGATCTGATTCCTGGGCTCATATGTTAGTTATTTTAGAATGTCATGCAGTTGGATTATGCTTAAAATTGGATACAGAGACTTATCAGCAACCATCAGGAGACTTGGTGAGTGCATCCCAAGCATCAAACTCAAGGACACTCCATCAGTACATCAGTGCCCCAGGCCATTACTTTGTTACTTAAGTAGAGAGAGTAGGTCACATTTATTTTATATGCACTGGTAGGGAAGGGCCACAGTGTCAAGTGTCATCTATGGCCAGATGTGCACTGCACATTTGAAAATTAATTTGTGCTGTGCGTCTTATAATTTTAAGGGTGGGTTGAGAGTCTAGGGTAGAATGACCAGGTTGGGGCTACTATTGCCATTACTGTGAATATGTTTGCACGTGTGTGTGTGTGTGTGTGTGTGTGTGTGTGTGTGTGTGTGTGTGTGTGTGTGTGTGTGTATGTGTGTGTGTGTGTGTGTGTGTGTGTGTGTGTGTGTGTGTGTGTGTGTGTGAGTGTGTGTGCATGTTGGCAGGCACTGTTGCAGTCTGATTGAGTGTTTGCTAGCACACAGCCTCAGACTGTTGATGTTCCCTTTTCACAGAACCATCCTCTCCAGGTAGGGTCATAGGCACAACCCAGACCTCACTGAGAGAATAGAGTGCTCTGTGAACATGAGTGGTAGCCTATACCATGAGTTGACTTGCCACAAATGCCTCACCCATGTGCATATACTTGTAGCAACATGATTACCTCAATATTTTGTTATTTTATTCCTCTCTACTTAGGATGACATTTTTACAGCATCTAGCATGGCTGTGCCATTAGCATGGCAAGCTCACCAGTCTCAGACTTTCCTTACCACCACACCACCTGGGTCCCTGCTCACCATCACTGTGTACAGCAGTGGTAGGAGGGATGGCTTCCCTATGGCCTTTGTTAGTTGCTTCCTGGCACCATTGATATCTCCCAATGCACAGCCTGGGATTCACAGTTTGTTACCCACAGGAATTTAGTGGAGGGGTGGGTGAGTTGATTGACCACCGGCTGATACCCTACACTGCCACCTGGAAAGAGTCTTCATGCGGCTTACAGAATCACACTGCTGCCCCTTCTTTGGCTTCAGCACTTCAGGCAGGGCCCAGTGGGAAGGTTGGTCAAGGGACTGACTGTCATCTCCCTAGGTCTAGCACTGGCAGTACTAATAAAGTATGTCCACACTATCACTCATCTCAGTGTTGCCCTTACTTGTGTGTGACTTACCTCCACTGTTTGTTTTCCATTTCCCCCATCATCACTGTCCTCCATTTCTCCTAGTATGTCTACACCTCTCTTATTAGTCTTTGCCTCTGTTTTATGTTGTTGGTGTATCACTCCTAAACTTCACAGAGTTTTCATTCCTTATTTTACCATCATATCCCCATCTTTCCTTCTTCAAAATGAAAAATGGGTACCTGTCCATGCTCATTCTTACCTGCCTTGTCTACTCTGCTTGCTGCAATCACCTTTTCCTACTTTCCTATACACTCATTTATAACCCTTTAATTGTCAAAAGATAGACGGATTTATACATTGCTATAGGCCCTTTAATGTAGATTCAAAGCATTTCAGTAACATCACAATGCAGTGCATGTGCATATGGTTAGGCTCTTACATGCTACTTGCTCACCTATTTGCTTTTCATCATTCATTCATTGCTGTAATTAGGTCCTATGATTTCCATGGGTGGGTTTCCTAATTAGTGGTATGAGTTGTGAATTTTCTCCCAAATAACTGATAATTGCTTTCAAGCTGCTGCAAGCCATATTTATGGGAGACTTACAACAATTGCACTAGGCATGTTTCTGAATCTCAAGGTAAGTCTTTTTTTCCTGACAAAATATGTCTTCTTGTGTGATTTGCCAAGATCTTTATTAATGGAATGCATATATAACACAGCTGGTACATTTTAAGTGTGTAGTAAGTAGAAATCAAGGAATTTGAATATTTTGAAATGGGAATTGGTATATTATACAAAGTATATGGCGACACAACTTACAAAAGTGCTTTAAACATTTATACTATCTTCAAGGATTTGCAAAACAATCTGTTCTTTGCAATATATTTCAAACTAATTTGATATCTGTTTCTTCATCGTTATAGATGATTACTTTTAAAGCATTTTTAAAAGTGTATCTTATAAGAACCTTTTGCTGACACTATTTCATGTAAAGATTGCCTGATTATTTTGTTGCTTCCGGATGCTTGAGTATCTGATGATCATAATGTAGCTAAGAGTTTAAAAAAAAATCAATCAATCAAAAGTATATATATTGAAAAAAAATGTATTTGCCAGACTTCTGGATTTGAACACTCCTGGAACATGAACACATCCTTCCATGTACTTATTACTCACTTTCAGTAAAGTATAAATTATGATGGTATAAATAATGATGGTAGTGGATGTTAAACTATAGGAATCCTATTAGTTTTGTACATGTGATCTTCTGCAAAGTCCACGCACTGATAGACTGGCAGGCGTGTCCTCCTCATACAAATAAGGGCCCACCAAAGGGTATTGTGTAAAAGTAGGCAACCAGTTTCCTTTCACAAATGCAGAACATTTCCAGTATCCATTAATGGCCATGGAATAAAACAAGCTACCTTATCTGGTGTGTAAAAACTGTAGAAAATGCCAAGTGAATTGTTTAAGAAGTAAAGGGAAGATGGACCTAAAGGCAACTCATTGCAAAAGATCCTTGTCTAAAGGTAAAAGGTCGTATTCTACACTTTAGACTACATTGTGGCAAAACTTTAAGGCAATAAGGTTTCAACTTTTAAGACAACAAATTTACCCCCCTGGTGAAGAAAAATCTTCCCCAAGTAATAAAGAAACACCTGCAATGTTTGCACTAGTGATGAGTCATGCACTCAGTACACAGCAGTGAAAAACAAGCATTACACACACTTATTGTTCCATGGAATACTGTCATGGGAAATGAAGATGGCCAACATACTATTACAAATGGCTCCAGTTTCTTGCCAAGATCATAGTGTCATCAAACTTTTTCTTCTTTCGGCTTTTCTCAGTTAGGGGTTGCCACAGTGGATCATATGTCCACTAATGATTGGCAGTGGAGTTTTACAGTGTTGAGCTGCCAGCCCGGCACCCAACCTTCCACAGAAGGCACACACTCACACCTAGGGCCAAGTTAGAGTCTGCAATCCACCTACTGCATGTATTCGGGATGTGGGCGAAAACCAGAGCACCCGGAGAAAACCCATGCGACTACAGGGAGGACATACAGACTCCGTACAGAGGGCACCCAAGCTGAGAATCGAACCAGAGAACCTCTTGCTGTGAGGCGACAATGCTAACTGCTGCACCACCGTGGCCACCATCATCAAACACCAAATGAAATTCAGGGTTCCTAAGAAGAAATCAAAGTCAAAACTACCAAACCTCTGAGACACAAAATACAATCAATAGAACTCTTGTCATGTACAAACACCTGGTAGAATAGGAATATGAAAAGAAAATCCAAGAATAATGTACCATTCAGGAAGACTGCACTGATTTATAAAATAATTGTATGTTAATAAAGCAGCTTATACTGTGTGTGCGTGTGTGTGTGTGTGTGCGTGTGTGTGTGTGTGTGTGTGTGTGTGTGTGTGTGTGTGTGTGTGTGTGTGTGTGTGTGTGTGTATATATATATATATATATATGTGTGTGTGTGTGTATGTGTGTGTGTCTGTGTGTGTGTGTGTGTGTGTGTGTGTGTGTGTGTGTGTATATATATATATATATATATATATATATATATATATGCATTATGCACACATACATCCACATACACACACACACACACACACACACACACACACACACACACACACACACACACACACACACACATTTTGTTAATGTGCGCGCACTCTGTATATACTATACATACATCTATGGTAACACCAGGGCAGCAAAATAATGAGAAAGTCAACATGCCCATAAAATGTGACATTCAGTGCCAGCATAATTGTTTCAAGTGAAGTGATAAAATCTGCCATTCTGCAAGAAGCACTTCATATACAATAGCTTTTGACTGCAAAAATTTCAAACCACAATAATTCATCCTAAGTGGCAGTAAAGAAAATGTATGCTTGCTCGCTCTCTTAGGTTCATAGGTTCATAGGTTTATACTAGGCTATCTGCCCTAAGGCATTTATAAGCCTAGCCCAAATTATTGTGGCTTACGCCACCCCTTATATGAAAAAATACTGTGCCCATTAGTTTGTTGTGCCTCTGTCCAGCAGTGACACAGAGATGATTCCTGGGGTAAACCTACGATCTCCCATCCACAGGTCTAGATTTCTCTTGAACAGAGTCAGCGAGGTGCTCTGCCTCACATGGACCGGGATTTTATTCCACAGCATAGGGAGTCTCTGAGTGATAAATCTATCCCTCCAGCACGTCCTATTTATATCCGTGCTAAGGTTTAAGTCGCTTGCTCTAGTGGTTTTGGTGGATTTGGATTTTTGAGGTGGAGCATGTCCATTAATTCCGGGTTGGACATGGCCTTGTATGTCAGGCACATGTCACCTCTGAGCAGACGGTATGCGACTGAATAGAGCTGGAGTTTCTTCAATCTGGCAGCATATGACAGATTTTGGAGTCCCTTTATCCTTTTGGTGAGGAACTTTTGGGGTCTCTCCAATTGCTGCAGATGTCGGGTGAGATACATCCCGAATGGGGCATTGTACTCGATCATTGGTCTGATAAGTGAAGAGTACAGGGAACAATGACCTCACTAGATCTGGATGTGAATCCCTTCAAGATCAGGTGGGCAATGTAGAAGGTCTTTCTAACCACTTTAGCAATGTGAGTGTCAAAAGAAAGGCCACTGTCAACCTGGGTCCCCAGGTCCCTGATAACCTCTTCTGTGCTTAGTGGATTGCCACCTATATGGTAGCTTGGGGTTACCTTGTTTTTCCCGAAGGGTATGACTATACATTTTTGGCGTTTAACTTCAGGCCATGGCTCTGGCACCAGCTATCTGTTTCCGTGAGTCCCTTCTGAAGGATATCCGTGTCCGATGCACTTTCCACTATGGCCCAGTTTGCAGTCGCCTGCAAACTTTGTCAGCCAAAGTCCTCCCATGTTGGCCTGTACTTCTGAGAAGTAGATGCCAAACAATAGGGGCCAAGGACCGAGCCCTGTGGGACACCACTTGTGACCGGCTTGGAGTCTGACACAGCGCCAGCAACTCTAACCCTGTGGGTTCTGTCCTTAAGCCAGTTTGCAACCCATCTTGTGACATATGGGTTTACATTTAAGCTGGTAAGTTTTTCTACAATACCCGAGTGGGGTATTGTGTCGAAAGCCTTTGCAAGGTCAAGGTAGGCTGTATGGACTGCCTTTCCCTCATCAATGGCCTTGGTGACTGTTTCGAAGAAGTCAACCAAGTTCAAAAGGCATGATCTTCCCTTGACAAAGCCAAACTGGGTCGGGTCCAATGTCTGCAAGTCCCCTATATCTTTGTTTATGAGCTCCATTATGATCCTCTCCATAGCTTTGCAGACTAGACTTGTTAAGCTTATGGGGCGGTAATTACCAGGGTCCGTAGAGGCACCGCCTTTGTGGAGTGGGACCACAGTTGCCGTATGCCACTCCTTGGGCACGTATCCTGTGGTAAGGCTGAGATTAAACAGCTGCCTTATGTGCGGGTTTAATTCCTCATTTAGCTCGTGTAGCACACAGCCGGGGACACCATCCGGTCCCATTGATGCTGTGTTTTTAGCTTTAGAGAGAGCAGCTTTCACCTGCTCATTTGAGATGTCCGGGAGGCTACACTCGGCTGGGATAGTTATCTCTCCTTTAGGGAGAGGGTGAAGTTTGCACTGAACCTGTCTGCCAGTATGTTGGCAATGTCTGTGGGTTCAGTGATTTTTGTATCATTTTGGACTAATTCTGAGCATATCTGGGAGTTTCCACCCAGGTTCCTAACATAGCTGAAAAAGGCCTTATGATTGTCCTTTGAATCCATGGCAATTTTTCTCTCAAAATTGGCCTTAGTTGATTTTATGAGTGCTCGTATTTTTTACTAATAATGATCAGGGGTGACTTCCCTTTTATGGATTTTGTTCTATCATGTAATAGCTTTCTCCTCTTATTGTAAAGTTTGTTAATGGCTGGGGTCCACCAGACTGGACGTTTGCCCTTTGTGGAAAGAGTCTTGGTTTTATTTGGGATTGCCTGATCCATGCAGTCCTGGAGGTGTTCATAGAAGGCATTTGTAAGCAGCTTGGGTTGTGGTTTCCTCTGGCTCAGGGGCCTTGAAGGATACCACACCAGTCTTGAGTAGTGTGAAGTTTGCTTTAGAGAAGTTCTTCACTATGGTCTTTTTGCTTGGGGTGGGGCGGATGTGGATTTCCAGTGAGATTAGTTTATGATCAGATCTCACCAATGAGGGATATACTTCGGTGTGGAGCATTTTGTCCCCATGTTTGTGACAATGAGATCTAGTATATTTTCTCCTCTCGTGGGAACAGTGACTAGCTGTTCCATGGCATTTGAATTTATGAACTCCAGGAACCGTTGGGCTAGAAAGTTAGGGCTTGAGTAATGTTCCCAGTCTATATTCGGGTAGTTGAAGTCACCCAATATGATGGTGTTTGGAGATACATTTATACCCTCCAGTGTCTTCAGGAAGGCTGTGTGGGGTTCCTGAGTTTGAGAGGGTGGCCTGTAGCATGCTACAATTTGAAGAGCAGTTTTGCCTATGGTTAGTTGCACCTGGATGGTTTCCGATGCGTTGCCACCAACCTGGAGGTGTGAGTATCCTTTATGAATATGGATACACCTCCTTTTGTGGTGTGGTCCGGGTTTTGGGGCCAGAACGCATGATATGAGGTAAAACCTAATAGTGCCGGGATGCTCTCAGGAGCCTTGAACCAGGTTTCAGTTACAGCACAGACATCGATGTTCTCCATACTGAGAAGGGCCTCGAGTGCGTGCATTTTGAGATTTAGACTTCTGGCATTGAGCAGCATTACCCTCAGTTTCTTCCCATTTTTGTTTTCTAGGGTGGTAGGTTTAGAATTTGAGCCTTGCCTAAAAAGGCACTATGGGGTGGCAAGAGCCTTAGCCAATATCCGGAATCCCGGGGTGACAGGTGCAAGCCGTCCCTTGCGAAGCAGCGTGGCTTGTCAAGCATGTCATCCCAGGCAGACAGACACTGGATCCCCTTTGAATGACACCAGACATTAAGCCAATTGTTAAAGCTGATCATCTTGTCTATATATTGTGGCATCATTCTTGGTGAAGGAAGGATACTGCTCAGGGTTAGGGTCATACCTGCCTGGGCTACATAATCAGAGAGCTCCTCTATGTCTCTTTTCATGTAGTCCAGGGAGGTGCGTCTCAGGTCGCTCACACCAGCATGGACAATGACTGTGTCATATTTGTACTTGCCATGGAGTGACCCAGTGCTTGTGTTATGTGGCGGATTCTAGCGCCCGATAGGCAGCTTACTGTGACCCTCTCCTTGTTCAGCCTGGTGAGTGGGACGTCAGTGTGTCTGACTATGGAGTCACCTATGACAAGTATGTTTGGTGTTGTATTTGGCCTTAAGGGCTGTGACTGCTTTGCACACTGCTTTTGTGGTTTATGTGTTGCTTGTGGGGTGTCTTGAGGTAGCAGTTGTTTGGGTGTCTGCTTTGGAGGCCTCTGCTGTTTAGGTAAATTTTTACTCAGAGCCTCCGAGTATGTCTTTGTGTGTTTATGTGTTTGATTCAGTGGAGTGGTAGCATTATGTGAGGCTGGTTTTGTGGTGTGTGTAGTTGCCTTCTCCTCCTGTCTGGTCTTGCCAGTCCTGAGTTGAGAGAGCTCAGCCTCCAGTTTGGCTAAATAGCTGCATCTCTCAAGTATTTGTGTTATGTGGGAGGAGGAGAGGGTTGTCTGTGTACATGAGGCAGTTATAACATTGCCTCAAGATTCCCAGATTCACCAGCTGGACCGGAGAGGAGATTGACAACTGACCTTTGGACATGCTAGAATAATGTTGGGAAATCCTTAATTGAAAACAAGGGCCAGTGGGGAGTGAGGGTGTAGTGCTTTTAATTTTTAGTGCTGACTTATATAATTGCTTTAGTGAGCAAGTGCCAGGTAACTTGAGTGCAATGTGTTACAAGTAACTAAATGCAAAAACGACAAACAGTAACTTTCTTTCAAGTGAAACAAGGAAATAAGTACAGTAAGCAATGCAGATATCACTAGTGATCCACAGAAGCTGAGAAGTTGCGTATTAGGTGGAATTAGCTTCCAGGGAAATAACAAGCAAACAAACAACAAGCATATAAACAAAGCTAGATTCAGTAGGCCCGGATCTAGTCTATGCTAGAGCAAACAAGGTGAACCAATTTCAGTAAGATACAGTTCAAATATTCAGGCACTATAAACCTTTAACCAGAAAATTCCCAGCTCAGAAGGGCAGAGTCCAGCCTCTTCTCCCACAAGAGTGCAGACCACGAACCTTCTTAATGTAAAATAACTGGCCTGAAGCCCAAGTGCCTAAACCAGAACTAATACACTTGGACACTGGGCTCTCAATCAGCAGTTCCCAACTTAGAAGGATGAAAGCTACCTGTCCTGCCACCACAGTGCTTGCCACAAACCTTCCTAATGTAAAACAACTGTTCTGAAGCCCAAGTGCTTAATCCAAAAGACTTGAATGATAGCTACACTTTAATCAAGTTACAACCAAGCAGTAATACATACCATTGAATACTTTAGAGAATGTCTGGATTAGTGCTCAAGTTACACAAACAAAGCTAGATCCAGCAGGCCCGAATCCAGTCTATGCCACAGCAAACAAGGCGCACCAACTTCAGTAAGGAACAGTTCAGATATGCATGCACTATAAGCCTTTAACCAGAAATTCCCAGCTCAGAAGGGCAGAGTCCAGCCTCTCCTCCCACAAGAGTGCAGACCACGAACCCTCTTAATGTAAAATAACTGGCTTGAAAGCCCAAGTGCTTAAACCTTTCTGTATAAATATGTGTGTATATATATATATATATATATATATATATATATATATATATATATATATATATATATATATATATGTATATATATATATATTTATATATATGTATATATATATATATATATATATATATATATATATATATATATATATATACATATATACACATGGGTCCCCTTCAAAGGATCCAAGTTTTGACATAGTGAACCTTTTGAGTGGAGATTGCCATACAGTGTGGAAATGGAACTTTACTGTTCTCTTCACTATAGTGCGATCTCAGAGTTGGCATATTTAAGTAGCAGGGGGGTGGGCAGGACAGCCCCCCACATGCAAAAATATTATATAAGAAGTTTTCACCTTTTAGATTTTATTTTTGTTTGGTTTGATATTTCAGAATTTCGAACCTCTGGTCTTCGATGATCAGAGGTTCGATGTTCTGAAATTTAGATCCTTTGAAGTAGACCCATGTATATATATATATATATATATATATATATATATATATATATATATATATATATATATATACACACACTCACATATGGGTCTGCTTCGACCCATTGAAAGAACAGTTAACCGAACTGCAATTCCACAATTCCATTTTTGCAAAAGTGCATTATTTCACATGCACTTTTGCTAAAATCAAGAAACCAACCCACAAAAGGAAATATAAAAAAAAATAAATAGAGAAAACACATTTATACAGGGGAGCAAGCCCTCCTGCACCCTCCATATTGGTGGCTGCGTCTCCCAGACCCACGCTACTTATATATACTAACTCCTAGATCGCACTGCATTGGGGGATAGGGAATATTCCCTTATCCTCACTGTACCACGATCTACAATATCAGTCTTCCCTCCAGTACATCAGTGAAGAAACAATGTACCTGCACCACCACAGGATCCCGGAACCGGCAACCTGACTTTGCTGAACTCATTTTTGAGAAAGTGCATTTTCAAATAAATGCACTTTCACGAAAATGGACTTGTGTAACTCAAATTCGATAAACTGTGTTTTTAATGGGTCGATGGGTCAAAGCCAACCCATATAGACATATGGGAGTGCTACAAAATCCTGAAAGTCCAAAATCCTGAAACCCAAAATCCTGAGACCAAAATCTTGAAAGTTCAAAATACTGAATCTCATAATACTGAAAAAACACAGGATACCAAACACTTACTTTATTCCACAAGTACATACAGAAACATATTACCCTTCAACTATAAGCAGGGGAGCAAGCCTCACTGCACCCCCCCCCCCATTTCGTGGGGCTGCACTCCACACCCCCCCCTGCTACTTAAATATAGCAACTCTGAGATTTCTCTTCACTAGACTAAGTGCAATCTTGGAGTTGATATATTTAAGTAGCAGGGGGTGTGGGGGGTGCAGACCCCTTATGGGGATGCAGAGGAGCTTGCCCCCCTACTTATACTTAGAGAAGAGTAATATGGCTTATCTTTTATTTATTTCTGTATGTACTTGTGCTGGAATATAATAAGTGTTGGTATCCTGTGTGTTTTCAGTATTATGAGATTCAGTATTTTGAGTTTTCAATATTTTGAACTTTCAAGATTTTGGTCTCAGGATTTTGTAGCACTCATAGATATATATATATAATATATATATATATATATATATATATATATATATATATATATATATATATATATATATATATATATATATATATATATATATATATATATATATATATATATATATGGGAACACTTCAGAATGCCGATATTCTGAAAGATTGAATTTCATGTGGCCGACACCATATGATCGAACTTTCGGAATCCCGGCATTGTGAATGGAGATCTGCATACAGCGCAGAATAGGCAATTTCTATTTTCCTCCTGTAGTGCAATCTCAGAGTTGAAATATTTAAGTAATGAGAGTGTGGGGATGCAGAGGGGCTTGCCCCTCTGCAGAAACATTTAATTTGTTGCTTTTTTGTTTTGTTTTTTTTTTTTTTTGTTTCAGAATTTTGAAACATTGATCATATGGTCTCGATCATATGAAATTCGATGTTTTGGAATTTCTAGATTCTGAAGTGAATCCTGATACACACACACACACACACACACACACACACACACACACACACACACACACACACACACAACTGGCACATGCCGGCTATGAATATGGTATTTTCTCATTGTTCTTCAATAATTTACAACCACTTCTATAACCTTTGCAAATCTGACCTTTACACAGTCAGTGCAGAAGTTTTCTTTGTAGCCCTAAGTCTAGCTGTCATTGCTCTGTCTTGTTCAGTTCTCATCCATGACTGACCACATATGCTGCAGCCTTCCATTTTCTATGAAAATTTGTAGTCTGACAAATTACCCTTACCCTGCTAATTTGTAACTCCTATCAAATAGGTTACAGTCAGCAATGCAAAGAGCCCAGTATGAATTTAATCTTGCATGGCATGGCTTTCATAAGTTTATGATTCCACATGCAGATTTCACATAGATCTTTGTCATACTTGGAAGACACAGGCATCCCTCTCTCAGTGCACCAGTATGATCACCATAAATACAAAAAATTCCCTGCCAACTGCAGTAACCAAAAAGCATAAATCCAAACATATCTCTGTCCTCTCTGGCTATCACCAGGCTAGGATTTCCTTCTCCTGTACCCTTATAAGGCTGTGTACATGTTCTGTGACTTTTCTTAGATAATAGACCCAAGGAAGCTGTGATTCGGTGGTATGCTGTTACTATGCCAACTCGCTTGCATTCTAACATTTGCAAGAGTTGAAGGCTGTTTTCCCATCCAGCTTAACTCTCTCTCCCCTGTTTTATATCTACCCTTTTTATTGCATTTCTTGTCTAATCTCTCTTTCACTGAAATATAAGTATCCCTTTACCTACTCATTGACTCAGCTCCTGCAGAGTCAGCATGCAGTGTAGGCTGAACATATAACCCTCCATATGTGAGAATTGTCCCCCATTATTTGAAAACAGAGGAGATCCTTATTTTCTAAGCATGGATGCCAGGACCCCCAATCTTGTTGTCATTCAGATGCTCATGTACTTTCTGGACTTGCATGTGGGTCTCTGTGTTGCACCTTGTCCCCAGACTAGTCTAGGTGTTGCCACTTACCCAATAATTGCAACACTCAGAAATTGATTAATTTAGCAATAACCCATGCCTGGGTGTGAGTAATGCTGGATTTACCCATGGTTGGTGTGGTTTGGTCATGAGGGCGAAGCCCAAGTGGCCAAACAAAGACAACCGTGGGTAAATCCAGCATTACCCACACCCAGAAGTGGGTTATTGCTATTATACAATGACATTATTTAAGGAAAAAAATACTTAGTTTTCTTAAATAATGGCATTGTATAATGCCTCCTTGCTGCCATTCCGGAGCTGTCCGGTATTCTGTGGCAGTTCTGATGTACTGCGCATGCGTATGCCTACACAGTACATTAGATCTGTGGGTGTAAACAATGGAGAAAGCAAGATCTCCGTTGCTTTTTAGAAAGTGTCTTGCTATGTTAAACTCCTTTAACATAGCGAGACAGCTTTAAAAAAAGCAATGGAGATCTTGCTTTCTCCGTTGCTTTAGAAAGTGTCTCGCTATGTTAAAGGAGTTTAACATAGTGAGGCATCTTTAAAAAAAGCAACAGAGATCTTCTTTTCCCCATTGCTTTTTTTAAAGCTGTCTCACTATGTTAAACTCCTTTAATATAGTGAGACACTTTCTAAAAAGCAACAGAGATCTTGCTTTCTCCGTTGCTGTAAGAAAAAAAAAGACTTATGCTAATGGAAAAAGTCCAGGCGACCGGACCTTTTTCCAGTCCGATTTACAATGTGCACGCTGACCAATCAGCATGCATGTTTTGGAATATTAATGGGGGGCCATTGTATAATTAGTAGTAAAACATGTTCACACATTAACATCACTAGTTATAGTTTTAAAACTATTATCATTATCACCAAAATGTAATAATAAAATGGTAGGCTGTCTCATATCAACCTTTTATTCACTGTAGCTCTCAGTTTACACCATTCCAGTCTGGTCATTCCAAAACATATATCACATGCTATCTGTTCCTTGTTGTGTCTCTCCATACTGATGACTGGCTCACTTCTCTACCCAAAATAGGAAGGAGTCACCAAAATACCAAACTGTTTTTTTTTTTTTTGCTTAAAAAAGAAAGACAAATGCTAGCAGCACATATTTTACATTATCTATTTTTTACTCACCATTTTTTAAAGAAAATCTCAACTGGGATAAGACTGCAGCTTCTTTAGCTCCTCACATTCATCCTTATATATTTCTTTTATACTCTTACATTCCTATATTTATCTAAATACTGAAAGTAGGGTCTTGTGGACCACTTACAAGCCATTTTCTCATCAGGTCATATGCCTTAAATATCTTAATGGAACAGGTGGTGGTTAATCAGTTTAATTCCTTTTCTATACACTGCTGTCTTTACTAACTTTCCATTAGGACTCATTTGACCCATACCTACTCTCAAAGACAAGACAAGAATCATAAGTTCCCTTACGCAAGAAGCCTAAGGTTTATACCCTCCTTAGTTTCTGGCTATCCATCTTCAGGACCAGCTGTTCACCTTTCCACAACTGCTTAGTTTTTTTTTTTAGTCTTAGCAAATGATGAGTTTGCCCTCACTAACTGCTATGTATCTCCAGCTTCGTAGTTGCATTAAATGGTAGTTTATCAAGTGCAATTCTATAGAATACCAGTACATGGAAGGTAAGCTGCTGAAACAACTTTCAGCGACTATGAAGATTAGTCTTTTCTCCACTGTTGTGTGACCTAGAGCAGGAATATATACATTTTGGGGAAATATCCCCTCACATAGGATCCCTCCTGCAAAAAAAAAAAAAAAAATCTAGCATTGCCGAAGTTTTTCTGCAAGATTTTCAGACTGACAGAATTCTGTAGATTTCTATCGATGGGCTTACATGCTTCCCATTAAACTGACCCTTGTAGTTACCCAGTAATTCAGTAATTCTGCGGGAATTCATATGCATATCCATATCCATCTTAAGACAGGCTGATGGAAGTATAGTTGATAACATACCACCAAGCAGACAACTCCAATCAACCTAACAACTTTTGAGCCATTCTAGCCTAGTGCCTGGCATATAACACCAAGGGCAGGATTGTCATGGTAGTACTCAGTTTAATACCCACATTGCAGATACTGCATATGTGATTCGGATGACAGGGTCTGCTATTCTGAACAGAACCCCTTGTGTATGTTTACATCTATATAAAGATTTACTCATCACACAAACTGAATACTTCAAAAACAAAAACATGATAAGCCTTAATTAGAATACTTGTTGTGCTGAGAAAGGGTAACCTACATTAAAAAAAAGTTGCAAATGGAGACACGGCTCATCATCAAGCTATGGAAGACAAACCTTTTTGGAATACATTGGTGTCCTACATAATACCACCATCACTATCAAAAAGGCATGTTGTTCTTTTTAGAGCCATTAATATGTGCGAGTAAATAGGCGTGTGTATGCTATTTACTCTAAGGCCTAGAAGTGAGGTTCAGTTTTTCTCATTGTATCAACATGTGTTGGTCATTGCTGTCTGATGGGGTATATGAGAAATGTACTGGCTATAGTAGAGTGCAACCACATTACTGTGGGGTACAGTAGTCTTAAAAGTGTGCAATGCAGCATCATAATGTTGTGTACCTTGTGCATTTGGGGTCACCATTCTTGACATTTTTATCAAGTGTATGAGAAATGAGTATTGTACTTCTTAGGTTTTATGCTTATTAACCTGCACTTACATGCTGGTATTTTTGTGATGGGGAGGATGAGGATTGTGCTTAGGGCACAACTGATGTCTAACATTCAGGTACAAGATTTTTGTTTTGTTTTGTAGATATACTTTATGTAGTGTCTGGCCCGGCTAATTTGTAGTAGCTGAACTAATATTATAGTCTATGTGTTGGGATTTGCAACACTTGTGTGAGGCCACAGCAGCCAAGATACTACCTAGGATACTCTATCATATGAGCATGAACAGGGTTAAAGATGAAACAGTGGATTAAGGAAGTATGTTGGCCCCTAGTTGAGATATACCTGGGTCTGCCCCTAACAGTTATGGGTGTGAGGGTCCACACAGAAAGGTGGTCCTTGTGCTTATTGGAGCTATGTTTTCTGCCCTCCCCTTGAGGTTTAAGTGTCAACAGCTGCCACCAAATGTATATGCAGAACTATCATGGAGGCACAGGCGAGTTCCACTAGAATCCCACACTTTTGTGCACCTCTGTGCCCCCACTCACGCACTTCCCTGTGAAATACATGCACTCTTATACTGCCTTGTTCTGTGCAAATGTTGATAACTGTGCTACTTGGGCTGCTTGTGTCTAATGCATAGCATGGGCAAGCAAAGTGTGGTGTTTCTGTCTGCATCATGTTTTTGCTTGTTATACCTACTTAGCCATTTTAAAGCTATGTTTTAGGACCTCTTGCATATACAAGTTTACAACAGCTGTGGCAACCCCTAACATTAGTCAGTAGCACACAATGCCTGAAAATGTGCATCGGGCTATGTACAAATGTAAGGTGGGTACAACATCTCTGTATGATATTTACATGTTGCTGAATTGCTCTGCCATGCCTTTTGCCTCATTAGCATATCCATTGCTTTGTTATACAGTCATTAGCATATAATATACTGGCCATGTTTTTTTTTTGGCTGGCCACATCATGTAACTGTGTTTTCTGAACCATACAAAGTACACTCTGCTTTGGCTGCTCATGGAGCAAATTCAGTTAGCACGAAGGTGAACATTTATGAATTCTGCCTTGAATGTTACTTGTATCCTTAAGTCCATAAAACACTCTACAGATATCAGACTTGCAGTTCTAAAATAATTCCATAAGCACAATGCAATTATTGCAAAATTCTAATGCTAAAGAACTGCAAAATTTTCTTTAATTAATTCACTTTCCATGGTCAGTATGCCTTGTAAGTTGAGTACCATGAGCATATTCCACTTTATTGAATATGTTTGCTTTGGACTTTCCCACAGAGTTGATTTGAGAGTGACTTTCACATCCTAGAGCATTACCTCATTAACCCATAATACAGGAGAGGGTGTAACCTACAGGAGATTTACTTGCGTCTCATGTGGTATCATCACAAGGTACAGCCAAGTTCCTTAATCACATAAGAAGTGAGTTAATCCTGAGTAATCCATATGAGAGAGTAATTATAAGCATACAATGTAGTCAACATTCTGAACTTGTTTAATCACTTGGTCTGCAAATTGTATCTCTCCTCTGCAAGTTACTGCAGGATAACATATATTCACTGTTGAGGCTACTGGATTTTATAAATAATAGAGCAAAGTTTAAACTAAGAAAAAAACTGTGCAAGAGCATGTACATGAATGAGCATAACATGACATTTAAAACACAGAATAAACTGTACAGCAATGCAGCCAGCTGACATCAGATTTGATGGTCCACTGGAGGGGCAACAAAGTATTTCAAAACAGCCCTGTGTTAGGTTACAATTAAATGAATAAGCTGCACTCATTAGTTCTGAGAAAGGATTTCTTTATTGTTATGGTCACAGTTTTGTCTGACCAGAGATACTAATTACACATGCGTGCACATAAACACACACATACACACACACACCTGCACACATGTGCGCATACACACAAACACACACATGCATTCACACACAGACTTTATGTATGGAGGTGTTGTTACATGAATAAGCATTACACAATTATTTATTTTATTATTTCTTATTTTACATTTGTTTACCAGGAAAGTCTGACTGGACATAGGCCCTTTTTCCACAGAGGCCCGGGGAGAAAAGTTCCAGTACAAAATAAAATCTAAAAACATTAGCTTTGTGGAAGTTGACAAACATTTAAGAACAATACGTACGGTAAGTGAACAATAGTAAAATCACAGAGGTGGGAAATATAGTTTATAAATGGTATCAACAACATAATATGTAGATCCACAATAAATTAGGATTTAATGAGTTGAATTATATGTGAGTTAGGAAGAGAATTATGATAGCATCCTATGATCAGTATGTGTGATAGCACCCTATGATCAGTATGTGTGATAGCACCCTATGATCAGTACGTGGTAGCCTATTGTGCCTATTCTAGCTGATTACAAACTAAAGGTAAACATTCATGACAAACCCTTTCCCTCTGATGAGTACCAAGCTGTAAAAGTAGCAGGCTGCATATACTGTACTTTTACCATAGATAACATCTGACAGTGCTGCTAGTGTACTCAAGAGACATGTACTTTTATAGCTTTTCTTGGTACACAATGTATTGCCGTAGGTCGTAATATTATACTGCCTAGTGTGCTGGCAGTGAACACTTCATAACAGGAAAAGATGTACACCTTGCATCCTGTGCAAGAGTAATTATTAACATGATACTTCCACAACAGATAATAAGATAAAGTGATCCCTCATTGAAGGATTTGTTGTTTTTTTTTTTTTTTTTTGTCCAAAAGAAAAGTCAATTGTGAGTTATACACAAGTGGCAGTTCACATTACTGTATGGGGAATACATTTTACTTTTATCCTGATATTCATTCTGGATTCCCACTTTATACTAACCATATGTCAGATATGGTCTAAGCATTGTCTAAATCTAGCATAATTAAAAGTGTGTCTTGTTTCATTTGGAGGCTAAAAGATTCTTTCTCAGCTATATCTGAATACCTACTGCTTAACATCGTTTATTTAAGAAACAGGTGTAGAAGCATGCAGGAAAAGCAAAGCATGAAAGTAGAATGCACATGAACAGCTGGAGGAGTTTTAGGCCAAACAGTAAGCAATTGATTTGGGATTTCAGATGTTACAGGGGCCTTACAATATAACACACTTATCACTGTTAATCTTTAGTTACTGTAAAAGTGATGCTATTCACTTCATGTTCATAAAGTGCTAAGCACAGAAGAAGTTTCCTTCGATTACATACAAATGAAATTATTTTGTATTTAGCATGCACTTAATCTATGAGTGGTGTGTACTCTTTTATTCCACAAAAACATTTTAGGTATGTATCATGTCAGAAACTTAAAAGTAACCCCCCCCACACACACACACACACACACACACATGCAGACAGATACCCACATGTGCTCGCACACATACATGTACATAGCAGATGTGGTTTAAATTCCATGGGGTCTGCATCTGAAAGAACTCTCTGCTAGGACTGTAATACATGTAAACTACTCTAGCTAAATCCTTGCCATAAATGCTATATACACATACAAAACATCACTTTTTTATTTAGAAAATAATTCTGTGATCTAGAATTCAGTGCATTACAATGATCTAAGCAAAAGTCATGTAGAGGGGGGAATAATGATCATTTTAATATTTAAAAATCCGATATAAGTACTTTCAACAATGTTTCATCAGGTAAAGCATACACAACATCTCAGAACTTTCACATTTAAATAGCATAAATTAAAGTGAGTTAAAAAGCTCAAGAGCTGTGTAAAGTCTCTGAGGGGAATTTAATAAACCCCCTACACATTTTTTTTCCATGTCAGCATCATGGCTGAGAACAGATTTAGATTCAGTAAGCCCCGCTGAGCAATGTGCAGGAGTGCACCAACACGGAAACTTCTGTGGCATGCAAAGCACCTCATAATCAGATGAATCTCATGCAAATGAGGCAGTTAGAGTGATCCAGCAAACAGATAGGAGGCTCAGCAGACCCCTTGTCAGTCTCCATAGTGCACATGGAAAAATTCAGTGTACAGGACTATAGACAGACAAAAGGGACTGTAAAAATGTAAATAGAAATGGCATAGCACACACAGATATGAGCAAAACTATCCTCTGTGTGTTTCAAAAGTTACAGTAAATCTGTTAAAATATTTTTTTTAAATAATTTTGGCATGATATATTTGGCAGGTGCACTGCATCAGAGGCAGCTAATTATACAGGTAGCACCTACAGTAAAGCACTATAAAGTATGCATACACTCTACAATCTGATTTTCCCCCATACTCTGCACCACTAGAGCACAGCCTTGGAAATTTTAACTGAAAGAATGCTAGGGGCTGCTGCAGGTTTGCTATATCTGTATGTGTTAGATGCTGAAGTCAGTGCTGCTGCTGACAATAGGCCTAGACAGAAGGAAAAGTGTGTTCAGGCCCAGGGTAACCTTCCAGGAGCTGCATGAGCTGGAGATTGTAGAGTGCTACAGGGTGGTCAGGGACATACTACAAGAATTCATTGAGCTCTGCCACCCTCAACTCTGACCCAGAGCCAACAGAGGGAACCCATCCCTGTGGAAACAAAGGTATGTCTAGCCCTTAGGATAATAGCCACAAGTACCTTCCAAAGTCCAGGGTACTCCACCAGTTCCTGGATGCCATGACCTGTCAGTCAGCACATATATTTTCCCCTTACCACTGAGGCAAGGGCCAGCAATATGCAACACTTCTTCCATGTAGTACACTACCATGAGGTACTGGGTGCCATAGATTGCACTCATGTGCACATCAAGACACCACCCAGTGAGGAGGGTAGATTCTACCTCAACCACAAAGGGTACCATTCCATCAACTGCAGGTCATTTGCAATGTCTAGGGCATTATTATGAATGTGTGTGCTGGCAGCCCTGGCATCTATTACAAGTCCCATATCTGGCATGCATCACAGCTGTACCAGATGTTTGCTAGGGAGTACATCCCACATGGCCATTTACTGGGGGATGCTGGCTACACACTGGAACCGTGGATGATGACACCTATCTGAAATGCATGCACACCCATGGAAGAAGGCCATAATGAGCCACATGCACAAACTAGAAACATCATAGAGCATGTGTTTGAGTTGCTGAAGTCACTGCTCCAGTGCCTCAATATATCTTGTGGAGCCCTGCAGCACTATCCAGCCACACATGCACATATGTTCACAGTATTTGCCATGCTACACAATACGATCCTGTGGAAGCAGTTGCAGCAGGGTTAGCATTGAGAAGGGATACACAGCCCTCTACCAGTGCCTAGGTCACCACATCCACACTCATAGGAGGACTCGGAGGAGTATTTCACTGATGATGTCCCTGTAGGCAGACGTAGGGTGCCCAGTACTTCCTGGCACTGGCTAAGAAACAATGCATAGCACATTCACTGATGACCCAGAGCCCTAGGAACTGAACACATTAGCCCTACTTACATGCATATAATAAAATAGCTGATGCCAGGCAACCCACACAACCTGTTCCTATCCATATACTGGTTGTGTACTGCTTGCATCACACAGAGTGAGTCATGAACTACAGTTCTGTTGACTAGTGCATTCTCAAGGTAAGACTGTAATCTACACAGTAATTTTAAGGAGTACTATAAGCTATCATATGTATGGATCTGTTGCTGCTATGCAGGGGAAATATAATGGGCTATTTGGACAGAGTTAACATCCACATGGAAAAACTGATGCCCAGTCCAGTAGCATGTGTTCCTTAATTTTCACTAGGCCTCATGGTTGGAATATTCACAACATCAGGCAAGGGAGATGTTAAACAGTGGGCACACATGTTATTCAGACTACTGTCTACCCAAGCTGATCATGTGCTGCTGTTCCTCCAGCCCCAACACAGCGGTCTACCCATATAACCGTTTTAATGGAAAATCAGCTATGGTATATCAGTGGAGCAGGTTATCTCAGGGCTGTAACATAGATAGTGCTCACACATTGTATGTCTGTCTTCACACAGGATAACAATCTAAATATGTATGCTGTTGATTGTATGATGAATGACCCCTCTCTGTCTAACAACCTTAGTGGCTCAATGGACTAGCATGGGTGATGGTGTTGATGTTTTTAATCTGGAATTACTCACATTTTTTTAATGTGAGGTAGTAGTATGTTTGGTGTTTTCACAGAATGTCATACCTCCCATCCTCTTAGTGGAAGAAATCTGGACAGAGCCAGAAAGATTGGGGGACAGAGTCCCAACCATAGGAACATAATTTAACAATTGGTCACATAAACCTTGACAGTAGCTGGAATTAAAGTACTACATATTTTCTGATGGATATAAAGTCTGACACACAATTGTTTGTCTGTAGTTAGTAGAATGTATTGATGTCAGCAGTTAGTAGAATGTATTGATGTCAGCATTCAGTAAAGCACCAAAAGACCACAACTGTGTAGGGAGCAGACCAAACATATGAGGCAAAACTCTGGACATTCTGTGAAAATCAGGACAGTTGAGAAGTATGCAGACTGTCAATCTGTTAGTGGTGGAACATTACCAACCTCAGTCAAATATTTAGTAAAGCAGACAGCTGGGAAATGTTGTGGGCATCTAGAATGAAGTTCAGTACTGCAGAAATAGGGTCAGATATTAATATCTGTAACATACAAAATCCGGACTGTAATACAGGTAGATGTGGCCTGGAATCACACTATAAGTACTGACAGTCCCACTGAGCATGCCTGTACACTTGGTAAATGTGAGTGCAACTCTGTTGGCCCTTCATTGAAATGACCTTTTATGTATAAATGTCTATATATACAGACATATACGTATCAGTATCTCTCTCTCACATGCTTAGTATATCTATTGCTATGTAGTGTCAAATAGATATATACTGATATATATAGCAATACATATTAAAATGATACATAGACTCCTCCCATATATCTACATAACACATATACATATTATACACACACAGCTACATATATATATATATATATATATATATATATATATATATATATATATATATATATGTATATATATAGATATAGATACATTCTTGTTATATACAGAAATACATGTCTGGATGTCTGGTAAACTGCACTATCATACAGCCATAATGTTGCTCAAAGGATCCAAACTAAGGGTGCAACAGTACATAATCCACTTGCCTACAGACCCCTGTGCCTGCAGGATGTCACCACATAGACAGATGCAGGTGAGCAGGTGGTGTAATGTATAATAGTGTCAAAACATGTATGGGCAGGGCACATTGTCCCTGCTCACAGTGTCACCTATCTAAATGCAAGCAGCTACATATGGCCATATTGGTAACTGTACACACACATGGGATACTGGATGCAGATATCAATATGAAGCAATATCACTCTGCAGGCCACAGATGCTGCTCAACACAAGCCTAGTTTGTGTACTACACAAATAATGAGCCTGCAATTATATATATATATCTATCTATATATATATATATATATATATATATATATATATATATATATATATACATATATATACATATATATACATATAAAACAGGCTTAACCTGTGGCACATGCAATAAATGCTGTGGTCTGTAGTGTATAAGCCTTGATAAGTAGGGGTTCTAAAGTCATTATAGCCCACTGTGTGTGTGTGTGTGTGTGAGTGTGTGTGTGTGTGTGTGTGTGTGTGTGTGTGTGTGTGTGTGTGTGTGTGTGTGAATATATATATGTATGAATATATGAATATATATGTTCTGCGTTTTATGTTGGCCAGACCTCTAGGGCTTTCCGTCTTAGAATTGGTGAACACATCAGTGACATTAAAAATAAGCGTAGTAATAATGCACTATACAAGCACAGTCTAAAACACACTACAGCTAGTTTTATGTTTTGCATTATTGATTATATTAGGGGTAAATGTCAAGACAAATTGAAGTGGCATGACATGCTGACTTCAAAGGAGAGGAAATGGATAATCAGACTTGGGGCAATGTTTCCACCTGGTCTCAATGACCAATTGTGATTTGTTAATCATGATTTGTTAATTATGTATTGTGATTGGTTTTTGGTTATTTTTTGATATATATATATATACTGGGTTTGAGCATTCATGAGAACATATATATTTTTTCACTGAGGAAGGCTCTGTTGAGCCGAAACCGGTCTGTATATTGGATACCTGAGGGATTTGTCTCTCAGTTATGATTGAATAAATTATTTCTATCCTGGTACCAACAGCTGCTGGCTTTATTTGTTTGAATTTAAGGTGGATTTTTGCCGTGCAGCGTCTTCACGTGCATCTTTTCTTGGATTTATGGTGTGAATATATACCCCTGAAATACAATGGACATGCCCTCATGGGATACCCAGCAACAATGGTTATGGACTTTTTGGGCCCATAACTTGCTGCTGGCTTCTAAACTGCTCTTTTCTACAAAACCTACTGATGTCAAACACCTTAAGACTACCAGCAGACAATATTGCATCTGACATCAGACATAAGCCATAGTGCATGTCATAAGTACTATCATCTAGAGTATATAAACTTAAATAGGTAGGGGCTCTAATCTCACTCTGCCCAACATGGTGCGTTTATATATCCATATGGCATATATATGATAAACTTTGTACCCTAGACATAGTTAGTGTTTTGCATAATTTTATTTGTAGCGGGAGATGTTGCCCTCCCCAAATGACAGACCACGATGAGGCTTGCTGGTATTAACAAGCATTATTATTGTAAACTGATAGTACTACCAGACATGAGTTGTGTTGCATGCAGCGGGTACTGTGATCTGTAGTGTACACCAGTACATAGGTAAGTGTTCTCATCTACATACAGCCAACTTGCAGTGTGTGTGTGCCTTGGCATGTCCTGCATGCAGTGAGTGGAAGTGGTGCCAGCATGCATGTGGCCATGTTTGTGTGTGAGGCTGTTACAGCAGTATACATCATGTTATGGAGCCATAGGGTATGTGAACATAACTAGCATAATGGCCATACACCCCTCATAACCAGAGAAATCTGTATACCCTTCGGTACGGGACCAGCACATATTGCCCCAATCCAAGAGGGATTCAGGCAGACACTGTGTGTTTAGATGATGGCTGCTCAGCCAGTCAAACAGATGGCATGTGCTGAAGTACATTGAGGTGCTCTGTTTACCATTAGGCAGGGTCTGTTTCAAGGGTATGTTTATGTCTGCTAGACAAATTTCTTCCACAAGCATGTAGTACTAATGCCACATAGTAGGTTAATGTCCTTACAGTGAGTCATCCATCTACTATGCTCCCAACAGATAGGCAGCATATGCACTCCAGCAAGGTCATACCTTGCCCTGTAGCAGACCTTATCACAAATTATGACTGCATGAGTACTCTGACTACTGTCATTGTCCTTGGTAGACTGTCATACAGATGTGAACTTATGCAGCCATGCACATATACTGCTGTACCTTGCTGAAGTCATATTTCTGCTGTGGTGCCATGCCATGCTATGCCGCTTCACTGCAGCCATGTGCCCATAGGTTATCCCTTCAGACTCCTTGAACAGAGACATACACAGGTCTGTGACATACTTGTCATTGTGTAAAAACACCACCAGTACAACATCATACAACATAAGGTCCACAAAAGTATGCTGCATACTCATGACATACGCCAGCATACAGTGTATGTTAGTGACCACTACAACTGGCAAGGCGAAACAATACTGCATTACACAAGAACATGTCAAGTAATGTAGTCGGCCTGTGCATCAGACACATAGCTTCATTCTCCTATATTAATGGGAAGGATGACAGGGATGTGGCACAGGTATCATCACTTTCACAGGTTGATGTGTGGGTCTGCTGGTGGCCTAGGCTGGCCCAAATAGTTGACAGCATATGTGTGAGTCAGGAAGGGAGTGGGTTAGATGGACCATGGAGAGTTACCGTGAGTGTCTGTAGGTGACCTGCATGTAACAGTGGTGTGTGAGTGTGTGCATGTACACAGTCAAGCTCAGTGCTAACCTACACATATGTATGTTGGACAGCTGTGGACCATACATGGTAGCATTGACAGATCACTGTCTATGGTCTTGAACATGGGAACTGCCTCTGCCAGGAGTTGCACTGGCACCATGATGCCCAAGGAGAGATGCGGTGCTAGTACCTGATGGTGACTGCTGTCTGCTGGGACCATGTCCCCCATGGGACCACCAAGGACCACGTGCCTATGGCCTGCCACATCATGGTGTGGACAGCACACTCCCCTCTGTAGCACTGGATGTACTGCCACTATGGGAGCATAACTGTGCACTGCCACATGGACTATCAGTAGATGGTGTTGCTGACCTATGTTCATGGGTCTGCCACCCAACTCCAACTACACATTCTAGCACAGACAATGTGCGGTCCAAGGCAGACACTGTCTCAGTCCACCATCTTTCCACTGTATCAGTGAACAGATCCACGGTGTCATCAATGGGGTGTAGGCACTCTCAGATTTCAGACTATGCTGCATCCATAACCTTATCATATGTCTAGTTTTCCATTCAGAACATGCCTGTGCCTCAATGATGGCCTACAAAATGTGTCAAGAGACCTGTGATGTGACATCTGCAACAGATGGTGGACAGACAGCAGTCCTCCTATTAGCACTCCTGTCAATCCATGTGTGTGGGACCTTGCCAGCTGTCTAGCTACGGCTAGTGCTTACACTCACTGAAGCCATAGTTGTAACATTGGCCTGTTCAATGTCTCCACCCACTGACTGTCCCATATTTGAGGCCTGTGGGGACTGGGTATGTGTGGGCATACTGACTGGGACAGATTCAGCCCCTGACAACCCCACCTGTCTGGAAACCCAGACAAAAGCAGTAAATTACTACCTGCACTATTATGTATGGATAATCCACAAAGAGTCATAATAATGAGGATACACAACTGTATTATCAGTCTCACATCTTCTCATCTCTGCTTTCATGCACAACAGACTTCCTGACAACAAAAAAGACATTCAACTCAAGGCCTTTATGACAAGCATGTCAGGTAAATCACGTGACACTTGGCCAGTACAATGTACCTTTTAGGTACGCAGTATAACACTATACCTGATAAAACAACACATAAAACCCAGTACACCTATCTTAACAAATATATACGAATACAAGTTTTAATTCCTAAGGTATGTACCATCAACCTTTCCGTATGTAGAAGGTATGTCAGATTAATTGCCTTATGTACACCAGGAGGCTTATTCATTTTGAACTATAACTGCAAAAGTGTTTCTGCTCATTCAACTATACTCCTGTGATTACCCACTCTAGGAAACTTAGGTAACTGTTCCAGACTGGAACATACAAACATTCTACTCTGCTTGCACATAACATTAACTGTGCATAGGGAATCATCCTGGCCCTTACCTTTAATAGCATATATATGTTCTATAGCAAAACAGTATCAAGCTTACCAGGAGCAGGACCCTGGCCTTGGACAACTCCTGACAGACCTGTAAAAAGGTGAGGGTGAGGTAACTTTAGTACCACTGCATGTTGCAGCACAACAAGATAATATCTGCATATATCTCACATGTACAGTAGCTGCTGTGTTACTTGATATATTGCGGACATTCTGAATATGAGTGTACAGCTCAGCTAAACCCCACCCACACAGTACATAGACCTGAGCCCCACATAAAGGTATTTACAGCCTGACAGAATGACAGCTACAGTATTACAGTGGTGATCACAGTAAGCTTACCTGCAGTCTTCTCTGCTGTGGACATTGTGGCACCCACCTCCAAGATGTATAGTGTGAAGGGTGCCTGTGTCCCAATATAGTGGTTGTAATAGCACACTGCTATTTGTCTGGCACTGGTCTTATGACATATTATTGGGTGGCTGGCCTTAGGGGACACACCACAGTGGACCAGAGTGTTCAGTGTATGATCATACAGCAGAATCTCTCATGGCGCACAGGGAACTACCTCAGTAATGATACTATCTCGGTTGTATCCACACCGTAGTATGTTGTCACACAGTGGGGGTATGACATATGTGAGCAAGCAGTAGATAGAGCCGGCCACTTTGTATGTGTAAGACAGCAGGGTATCCATGACATGTGATTACCACAGGTCTAAGACAGACTTACTGCTCTATTCCCTATTCCACATACATATATCCTTCCATCTGCATCCTGTTATACACAAAAAAGTTACATACCAGATGGAGTGTAGTACTCCTCTGTTGAAATGTGCTACTAGTTCTGTTTTGCAAGCATGTACTCTTTGTGGGGGAAGTCTCATACAGATTGTTTCCCCATAGCCAGCTGCTTGCATTTTATCATGCTTCTTATTAGCAGGTAATTACCTCTAAACCAATTTGAGACTTTGATATGCCATTGCAGCTAAAACAGCTGAGTTGCACTATCATTCGTCAATAACATGCAACCACTGTGCAATATATAAGGTCTTCGTGTAGACCAGGGCCCCTTTCTTAGCTGTTGAGATGGACATAAATGGGGTGAAGAGACTACATTGTCTCAGAGGGTAGGTCTGTAGCAGAAACCTTTACATAGAGCTTTGTGTAGCACAGGCTGCAGCTACTGCTGCAGGTAATAGACATAGGCAGTGAATGTGAACACTTTGGATGACAACAAGCTGTAGGTATATTTGTGTCAGCTGTGTCAGCCTTGTTGTAGAGCCAGAGCCAGGATAAGAGTACCCTTTACACTCCTATTACAGCATGTGTTTAAGGTACATATGTTAAGCAACTGTGTTAATAAGAGAGTACTAGGTTACATATAGTAATGCTACATGGATATGTGATGTGTGTCCCTACCTGTGACTTCCAGCAGTTAAAAACAGTTATTTAATTTGCAAAGCTTTTTGTGGATAATGAGTGCATGCATTATTCATTAATTGCTTTCTTCACAATAATGTAATTGAAATGCAACACAAAACTGGATTTTAATCTGGGACTGTGTGTGGTTAAATGTACTGTATGCAAGGCATTTAACAGACTGAGCTACTGAGTCACTGCTGCCATGGGTGTATATGCAAGATATATGTGAACACATATAGGCTGTGACATACATTTTCTATATTCATCAGTATGTGCATAGCTTTACATGCATGTATTTCTGCACCAAAATCCCAGCTGAATATGTATTTTGCCACAAATGCCTTAGCAGTTGACGTTCTACTTGGTGATGATAAAAGGGCACATTTACCTGCTATCTCAGGCTTCAGTTTCATCCATTATCATGTCTTTGGCTGTGTAGCGGTGTACTATTGCACCAGAGTCCAAGGTACACTCCCATTTCTTCCGTTACTTTTTATTGCAGTTTGCATGGTGCAGTGTGGTGTGCAGCTCCACTGAAACATGCCTAATGACTGTAATGAGCAATTACTATGTTTTCTTTAAACCTCTTCTTTTAATTAAGAGTTGTATGGTATGGTGGGTTAATGCAATATGCTTTACATGCAATGGTCTTGGGTTCAAAACATGGCAGAGGTGTTTATTTTGTACGTGTCTTACAAAGTTAGAAACACATAGGTTCATAGGTTGGTACTAGGCTATTGGCCCTAGGGCTATGCAAGCCTAGCCATAACAATTCCCTGGATATTTCTTCCCACAATATTTACTTCTCTGGGCCCCTGTCTAGCAGGGAGACTGACATGATCCCCAGGGTGAATTTCCTATCTCCTATCCAATCATCAAGGTTCCTTTTGAAGAGGGCCAATGAGGCGCTCTGCTTGACATGTATGGGCAGTCTATTCCAGAGTATGGGGAGTCTCTGGGTCAGGAACTTATCCCTCAAGCATGTTTTGTTCATTGTGATGACTAGGTTTAGATCCCTGGAGTGTGTGGCTCTGAGGGATTGGGATTTCTTTAAGTGGAGCATGTCCAACAGCTCAGGGTTTGACATGGCCTTGTATGTTAAGCAGAGATCGCCTCTGAGTAGACGATATGCCACAGAGTATAGCTGGAGTTTTTTAAATGATCAGCATATGGCATCTGCTTTGGCCTGTGATTCTTTTAGTGAGGTATTTCTGTGGCCTTTCCAGCTGTTGCAGATGTCTTGTGAGGTACATACCAAACGGGGCATTATACTCTATAATGGGTCTAATGAAGGATGAGTACAGTGGGACAATGACCTCCTTTTTTCTGGATGAAAAGCCCTTAGTGATGAGGTGTGCCACATAGAAGGATTTCCTGACTATTGTGGTGATGTGGTTATCGAAAGTGAGACCACTGTCCACCTGTGTTCCTAAGTCTCTCATCACACCTTCGATGTTTAGCGTCCTGCCACCTATGTAGTAATTCATGGGTACATGTTTTTTCCAAAGGGGATAACTATACATTTCTTGGCATTAAGCTTGAGCCCATGGCTGTGGCACCAGGCATCTGTTTTTGTAAGGCCTTTTTGTAGAATATCCACATAATTTGGGGATTCAATAATAGCTCCCAGTTTGCAGTCATCTGCAAACTTTGTTAGCCAGAGTCCCTTAGTGTTGGCCTGTACTTCAGAGAAATAGATGCCAAACTACAGTAGTCCTAGGACTGAACCCTGAGGTACTCCACTTGTCACTTGCCTGGAGCTGGATTTGGAGTTGGCTTCTTTTACAGTCTGGGTTCGTTCAGTAAGCCAGTTGGCAACCCATCGAGTGACGCAGGGATTTATGCCCAGCTTAGTAAGTTTATCTATGATTCCAGAGTGGGGGATGGTGTCAAAGGCTTTGCCAAGGTCCACATAGGCTGTGTGGACCACCTTACCCTCGTCCACAGTTCTGGAGACTGATTCAAAGAAGTCAATCAGATTCAGGAGACAAGATCAGCCCTTCACAAACCCAAACTGGGTGGGGTCCAGTGTTTGAAGGTTGCCAATGTCTTTGTTTATAAGTTCCATGATAATGCATTCCATGCCCTTGCAGATCAGGCTTGTCAGACTGATGGGATGGTAGTTCCCGGGATCCAAGGTGGATCTTCCCTTGTGGAGCGGGATAACTGTACCTGTGCACCACTCAGTGGGCACGAAGCCTGAGTTGAGGCTATGATTAAACATGACACTTAGGTGAGGTGCCAGTTCATTTTGTAGTTCATGTAGTACACAGCCTGGGATGTCATCTGGTCCCATGGATGCTGTATTCTTAGCTTTGGAGAGTGCGGTTTCTACCTGTGTGGCTGTGATTATCAGAATTTGGCAATCTTTTGGTATTGAGATGGGCCCTTTAGGGGGTGAGAGGGGGTGAAGTTGGCACTAAATCAATCTGCCAGGATATTGGCAATATCCTTGGGATCAGTATATTTAATGCCATTCTGTTGTAGCTCAGAGCAGATCTGAGCATTGCCATTTAGATTTTTGACATAACTAAAGAATGCCTTGTGGTTGTCTTTGGAATCTTTGGCAATTTTATTTTCGTAATTTGCTTTTGAGGATTTTATGAGGGATCTCAGCTTCTTACTGTGCTGGTGAGGGAGTTTTTTGCATCCTGGGATTTTCCTTTTTTCTGCAACAGTTTCCTCCTTCTGTTGCATAGTTTGTTTACCGCAGGGGACCACCAGATTGGCTTCCTTTTTTTGGAGAAGAGCATCTTTTTTCCTTTACTCTAATTTTCATCCTATATCCTTTACAATCTTCCCTCTCTATGTTTCAATATACTATGTTTTGCATACAAATCAATGTTTACATGTATATTGTACTTCTTTAGTATATTACCCTTTACAGATTTTTGATTATGTTATTATTTACATTGAGTATTATAATTATGTTCATCTAAACAAAAAAAAATGTTTTTTATAATGTTCTTATGTAACGTTGCTGTATTTACATTGTTTCTGTCATAACCTCTATTAATTTTGTATGTTTTCTGGAGCTTTTCTCCCTGGGCCTCTACTGAAAATGGACATGTATCCAGTTAGACTAGCTCAGTCAACAAATGTGAAATAAAAAGTAAAAAATAAAATCCTGGTTCTATTTGGGATGGCACGATTCATGTACAAGTGAATGTGCTCGTACAGTGCCTTAGTGTAGGATTCTGCAGTCAAACTTCCAGATTCCGTCTGCATGGGTGTTGTAAAGTTTGTCACTTCTGACTTCACTAGCATGAAGTTGGCTTTGGAGAAGTTTTTTAAGGAGGTTTCCTTAATGGGGGGTGGGGGTGGGATGTGGATGTCAAAGGTGGTTTGCTTATGGTCAGACCTGACCAATGAGGGGGTGACCACTGGTGTGGAGCACCTATCTCCCATGTTGATAATGACCAGGTCTAGGATATTGGCTCCCCTGGTGGGACAATGGATTAGTTGATCCAGGGCGTTGGAATTTATGAATTCCAAGAACCGTTGGGAAAAGGAGTTGGTACCCGAGTAGTTTTCCCAATTAATGGCAGGGTAGTTGAAATCACCCAGCATTAGGGTGTTTTGTTGTATCTTAATATTTTCCAGTATGTTTAGAAAGGTCTAGTGAGAATCTTGGGGCATGGTGGGGGATCTGTAGCAAGCTACAATTTGGATTGCAGTCTTACCTAGTGTTAGTTGCACCTGGCGAATTTCAGATGCACTGTGTTGGGCAACTAGCCTGGAGGTGTGAATATCCTTGGTGAATATGGACACTCCTCCACCTTTAGTGTTTTGGTCTTGGTTTTGTGGCTGAAAAGTGTGGTAAGAATTGTAGTCTGGTATTGCAGGGGTGCTCTCTGGAGCCTTGAACCAGGTCTCAGTTACTGCACAGATATGTATGTTCTCCATTTTTAGGAGTGCCTCGAGATAGTGCATGTTGAGGTTTAGACTTGTAGCATTGAGTAGCATTACCTTCAGATTTTGCATTCTTGTATCTGTTACGGTGGTGGTTTTATCCTTTGAACCTTGCCTAAAAAAGGTCATTATAGCACTATTTAGCTGAGCTTAGCAATGTGGCGCATCACACAGTGCCACCTTAAAAAATATAAAGAAAAGAAAAAAAGGGGAGATACGAAAGTGGTAAAATGGGGGCAAGCAAGGGGTAAAACATAGTGAAAGACATAGAGGGATGTCCAGGAAGGGTGTAAGAAAGAACCATAGTTATCCATTTCATCTATAGTACAACTCACTTTGATAAATTTATAGATAAAAAATGCAGGCAAAACAACTAAAAACAAAAAACGGTAGTAAGGCATCAGTATGTAGCAGACATTTATTGAAGCGCTTTTCGTCAGCTTTACAAAGCTGACTTCATCAGAATACATTTAATAACCAGCAACCCAGTGTATATAACACAGCCAAATTAATTAATTAATTGACATAACTACATTTAAAGAGACAGCCCTTAAAAATACATCTAAGAAATAAAACAATTATAAAAGGATTTTTTGTTAAGAATTTTTTAACAGCAAACCTCTAAAGTCCAGTTCTAATAGGTGCTGTTTTCTCATCCATTAAAATAACACTAATAGAAAACTTTATAAACCATTTTTAAAAAACTCTTACCAAAATTTATGTTATTTCAAATTTATATTAAACCAAACAACTAACAACAAACTAAGTTACACATATATATATATATATATATATATATATATATATATATATATATATATACATTAAGTATATGTAAATTAGTTGTATAATATACAGTCTTTAGCTGCTTAAAGACCTACTCCCACTCACCTCTTTAGGCTATTCAATTTCAACACACTACTAATAGAGCAGGAATCATTTAGTCCAGGATGACTATAAGCATTTGATCTCACTTGCCATTTTAACTATGATTAAACATGACACTTAGGTGAGGTGCCAGTTCATTTTGTAGTTTATGTAGTACACTTTGGGATGTTGTCTTGTCCCATGAATGCTGCATTCTTAGCTTTGCAGAGTGTTTTCTTACCTGTGTGGTGCAACACAACATTAAGTAACATAACAGTTAGTATGGTAACAGCATGCCAGTACAAAATAAACCATAGGGCCAACAAAACAGTTAAACAAATATGTTAATATTGCATCATAATAAAACATAACAATAATCAACCACATTTTCCAAAATATAGTTAAACAAATTATGTTATTATTAAATCATATTAAACACAACAATAATGAAACACATTTTTTCAAAAAAATATAGTTTAACAAAATATGTTAATATTAAATCACAATAATAAAATATCAGTAATAAATAAATGAAGATAAGGGGTTGGGAGAGTGAGAGAAACATTCTGTTACTGACATTGCAGTTTATATCCCTGAAACCATTGAAATATATACTCTATAGGTGTGTAGTGTTAGGTTTGAGTACAGTGACTACAATTCTCCTATAACTGATGTAGCACATACATACCTCTCAAGCTGTTAGCATGGGTCAGTATGGACAAAGCAGTAACAAATGCAGGTGCACCTCTACACAGAACAGTTTCACATAATGTGGACTTATATAACTAGCCAGGTGTTCTGTAAATGGATTTGGCAATGCATTGCATTCTAGGTAATAATTTATCTTCTAATCATGTGACAGATGGATTAATCAGCTTAAATTACATTATGAGAAATCATGACACTTGAGAGGTTTGTTTGCGTACAGTAAGTAAATTAGACAGCTGTTATGCCTTAGTTGGCATGCATGGAAGTATAGCTGTAACTGCAGGGGTCATCTGCAAATAATGTTAAGTACAGACATACAATGGATACAGCTATACTGGGATTACACTGCTTTATTTGTGAATCATCAATGCTGATGAACACATTCTTGGTATTGATATTAACATTCTGTGAAATTTAAACACAATATCTGCTCATAATATGGGCTACCTCACCCATATATTTGTTGTGTTCCTGGTGAGAGAAAAAATGTGAGCATTATGTGACTGATACTGAAAATTTAGTGCTACATACCACTGGATGTGAACCTAGGATTGTGTGTGGCAAAATATACTGCATACAAAGCATTTAATAGACTGAGCTACTAAGTCACTGCTGATTACTGAGTGACTGATATTTGCCTAAAAATCACCTGGAACTATACTATGAACTAAGCAATACAAGTTACAAGAAATACCTCTGGCATTCTAGTACTATTACAGTGTTATACTAGACTGCAATGACAGTAGAACACATATGCATGGAATACAACCGTACTGCATATATGAAAAAAAGCTGTAGTTTAGAATCAGCAATGCTAGTGAATATGTTTTATTGTTATTGGTTTGAAATAACTGTGAAGTCCACACACAATATCTGCCCATGGACTGGGCCACCTCGTCCATATACCTTTATTACCTGATGTCTGAGGAATCATTATTGACCTGGTGACAGCCTTGGACAGTACTATGAGTTAATCAATACTGTTTGCAGGCCATTAAATTTATTTGCTGGCTACAGCTATTACAGTGTTACACTTGACTGCAGCAACCTTACCATAGGCAATCAATGCATACAGCTCTACTGCAATGGTTTTGTCAACACAATCCTGCTGAACAACTTTTAGCTTACTGTTATTGGTATTGTTATTGCTTTATTGAAATACATTTCTTATTGTTCATTTATTGCACTACAGCTCTACAGCTCTAATTGCCCATTTATCGCACTATAGTTCTACATGCCCATTTATTGCACTACAGTTTTTCTTTGTGTATACATTATTGCAGTAAATGCTTTACTCTTTTTTGCTTATTGCACTATAGTTGGCATACATAATCTGTACATACCATGCTCATGGCACAACCTGGCCAGGTGCCTGGCATTTGACTCGACATTTGAGCCCTTTTGGCTGAAGCTGTTGGGGGAAAAGCACACCATTATGCATACCAGTTTTGCAGACATTCAGCTTACATTTTGGTTAGACAAAGGAAGACATACTTACATACCTGAGGGGCATTCCCATCTCAGGCTTCCTGGACTTAGGTGTCCAGGGTTCCCCTCTTCCTCCTTTACAGGTCATCAAAATGGTGACTACACTGCTCACCTGTGTGGGGGATACCAGTAACAATGGTGAGTTCTCTGACCAAACAGTCCCAGGCCTCCGCCTTACCTCTGAGCCCTGGAATCTGCTCTGCATCAGCCGGGGTCCATGGATTTTACCAAGGGCCCTAACCATGACCCTGGACTCCTGAATGCCCCAACTCTGCGCCCGAAAGTACACACCTTCACCAACACCACCAGCCATACTAACAGTTGATTGACCTCCAATTACTTTTGCAGAATTCTTGCCTATTGGGCTTAATACAGGCTGTTTTCCCACCCTCACATGTCATTGATCAACATTCAAAAAAGTGCAGTGTCACGTAGCAGCTCACAAAACAGCTAACCAAAGCCAAACAGCATGAAAACTAACAGAACCATGGTTTTATTGAAGCTTAGCACCACGCAAACATGCATAGTTGTTAGCATGTTTATGCACTGTTTAGCATGAATGAGCAGTACTTAGCAAAGTGCAGCAGTGCCAAATTTCATAATAGTTTAATGAAATTAAAAAATATTACATCCATTTATAGACATATTCTGTCTGTTATGGACTCAAACCCAGGATCTACTACACATAAGACTCTAACTCTACCCATGTAGCTAGTTGGATGTTATAAAAGGTCATATACCATCACATATACTACTAGACACCTATTAGTGTTGCTGAGCACCATGCTGCACCACGCAAATACCCTTAAACACAACTATAATTAAATAATTAATCACATCCAGTTTCTATTTTTAGCTGTCTGGCAGGTATTCATGTATGTATGAGCTCAAGTCAGCTCGGCTATGCTTCATGCTGTGCTGCACAAACAAAAAAGAAAAATAATAAAAACATTATGATAATTAATTACATCCAGTTTTTATTTTTAGATCTCTGCAAGTTGTCAGCTGTTTATATGTGAGTACATCTTGGCATTTCTCAGTTCTACTCTGCGCAAGCATGCAGTAAAAAAAAAAAGAAAAGAATTACAAAAATCATAACACATCATAAAAATGACATATTATACAGCTGACAAACTTCACAACATAACAACAGTGGTGGAGAGAATTAAAGGCAACCTCACACTCATCTGCAGCCATGGGAAGCCGTTACACCTCTACCTGCATTGATTCAATATCCGTGTTCCTTGGCTCTCCCTTGGCAGTGTGCCATCATTGATATACATGACCTGCTGCCAAGGGGGAACAGTGGCCATGTACATTTCGTGTAGGCTCTGCATTGTGCCTGCATGAACTTTATTAAATCTTGGGGTATATTTATTTCAGGAGTGCCATCTTTTGCATATTAAAAAAGCAATGCCTAAATCTCATCTAGTTATGGTATCTGGGAATACCGATGAATAGAGATTGTATATGAGCAGCTGGAGATTGCTGAATGAAATTTAAAATTCTGGTTATGACATATAAACTCCTCAGAGAAATTTTGGCAGAGGCACAGATTGAATGCAGAAAGACCATTTCTTTCTGTATGGAGGTTTTCATCCGAAGAACCTTGTTACACACAATGCAGCCACTACACTAGCAACACAGCAAGATTACACTATTGTGCCTTATGTTATGCATAATTTAAAAACTGTCCCCACTGTATCTTTAATAGGGATGGCAGGGATTGTTCTTATGGGTCTGTTTTTTTTTTTTTTTCATGAATTGAGTGGTTGCTAGTTTCAGCTTGTGAAACTAAATAACTTTGTCTGGGCAGCTGTGATAAAAAAATGTTGCTATAGTGGGAAAACCAAACACATCAGGCGAGAAAAATAATCTATGATTTTTTTTTTGTATATGCTGTAAGAAAGAGGGAGTAGTGGAATGGCCTAGATAAATATTTTAAAGATAATCCTTGACATAACGTCTGCTTATTATGAAATGCCTCAACACCAGAATCTGGGCCAAAGCCAAGAAAATTGAGGACAAAGGACAAAATCAAGGTGCATTTTTAAATATTAGTACCACTGATTCAAAAAAACTGACAATATAAGAGTACATGACTTTGTATGTATATTCTGAAGTAAAAGTCTGCAACTGTAATGAATGTCATTATCTGTTCATATAAATCCACTCCCTTTTCTGAGACTATGACTGACTTTAAGAAGGTTGAGTAAAATGATGTCTGATTTAGGTATATTTCTGTTTTTTATGCTGTTCCTGGGTAAAAATGTTAGGAAAAAAGTATAAAATACACCTCAAAACATCTAGGCCTCCAATGCATACTAGAGAATTAGCAGCCCTAAAAATCCCTGACTTAAATTTAGTTATTTTCTTTACAGTTATTACATTTCAGGCTGGCCCAGTTAGGGTATTTTGAAAGGATGCAAGGAAAAGCTAAAGAGTATGACAGAATGTGAGGAAAAAATAAGAAAAAGTTATATAATCACCTCTCAGCTATTATTGCCATGGATTGTTGCAACACAGCATTATCTCAATAGTAGTCTTATTGTGATATGCATATACAGATAATTAATTCAGTGAGTAAGGGATTTAATGTTGCAGTCTGATATTATGATTATTTTCCTCCTGGGGACCTCTGTGTTGACCTCTGTGGTAAAGTAAAAATTAAAACAATATAATATATATGTTATGTTTGTGTTGTAAGTAAAAAATTTTATATTTCAAAAAAAATAAATTATGCTGTGGCTACAATGCCATTCTTTCAAATGGCTATAGCTGTGTAGCGAGATTTACATATCTGTTGAAATGGAAGCTCTAAGGTAAGGATTGCAGTCTTAGATATGTTTTGTAATTGAATACTTCATTGTTGCTTCATAAAAACTATCTTTTGGAAGGTAGGACTTATTGACTATAGTTCATGTGCCATTGCCTTATTCTCACATTTTTTTATTATTATCACTTCTTATTTTGGGTGCTGTGTTTTACTCCTGCTCAGAACACTTAGAATAATAATGGTCCATGATACTATTATATTTATATATGTATGTGTGTGTATGCATGTATATGTGTATGTAATTATATATATATATATATATATATATATATATATAGAGAGAGAGAGAGAGAGAGAGATGTATAAATATATATGTCATTAAATAAATATGGGTCATGTTACTTGGGCAATACTTAAAACAGTAACCAAGCCACATTGCCAAATTATTATATCACTAATATACCATATCAACACACAGTACATTGAAAAAAGAAATGTATTTCCTTTTCTGATGCATTACCCAAAACCTGACCACATTCAGCTCAAATTTGCTGTGCTCCCTTGCTTCACTTTCTAAGGAGTGCTAACCCTAACCCTGCTTATGACTCTAACCCTACCTTGCATTTAAATTAAAAAAAAAATAATTACCATAGCACTGTCACTACAAAAGACTGCTTGGACAATAACCACAGACACACACACAAATACCCTAAATCTATATCCTAACGTAACCCTAAACAGTCACAATTATACTCTGTAAAACAATCCTCTTACTCTAAGTCCCACACATTTGCAAATACACACACACACACACACACACACACACACACACACACACACACACACACACACACACACACATTTATTATGTATCCCACTTAGCTGTTTCTATGAAACACAAAGATAAAATATCCATTCGGTGAACCAGACGTTTGACCTTAAAGCACTGTACCTGTCAATGAAAGCACATGATCACCAAATGAATTGCATCCATATATATAGGTTCACCTCTTATGACTGAATTTGTGTTTGGTTGGTAGCTGTTTAGTCAACTATTTATGACTGACTAAGTAGCTGGTTGCAAAGTGTTTGATATCAAACAATTTCCAAGGTTAGGGAATATGCCCTTACTGTTTGGGAAATCTTGGAGTTAGCATATATAATTAGTAGGCGATGTTAGGGGCTGTCCTCAGTAGAAAAATACTGTTTTAATTTTTCTGTTTTTGTTTATGATTTTGCATGGATTGAGGCTGTTCCTTAACACATAGGTATTTGCTTGTTGAGGTGTGCATTTCTGACATAAAGACATCAATGTTTGGTGTGTCAGGGCAGGGTGTAAGGGCAGGGTGTATTTGTTTTTTCCTGCTGTACCCATTCGGAGATATGTTGCATTGCAAGGTTTTGAGGATACAATTTGCAATCATGTGTGAGTTTTATAAAATATATATTTTTTTTACCTCAAAGTTTCATAATGAAATCTCAAAGGATGACAGAGATGTAGCATTTGAAAGTCAGGGCTCATAGGCTTTAGTTAATGTCCCTTTATTGTTATAGTTTGCTATTTTACATTGTACTCCATCCTCATTTTTGATGTTGTAGTCAGTTCTCTACATTGAGTACAGAATTATCTCTGCATGCTTTTTTATTGAGTATTCAGTACTTCAGAAGTAAATATCCTCTGCATTTCAATAGAAAAATATATATTTTTCATTTCTAATATGCTGTATCTACAATGCCATATTTTCAAGCAGCTACATCTTTGGAGTCAAATTCATACTTATGCTGTACTGGAAGCTGTGAGTTAGACATATAGTATTGTACAGGTTTTGCACCTGAGTACTACATTCTTACAGCAAAATGACCTACAATGACATATCAAAGGTTGACAGAGGTACAGACTTTAAGGGACAGGACATGTTAATTTTAGTTGATGTGCCTTTGCTTGACATTTTCCATTGCACGCAGTTTTCATTGTGGATGGTCTGATGAACGCATTCTTGCTAAACTGTGTACAATAATAGATCCATATACTTATTTGTTGATTTGTATATACGTCAGAATTAATCTCTCTCTCTCTCTCTCCATATATATATATATATATATATATATATATATATATATATATATATATACATATATACATATAGTATGTGTGTGTGTGTGTTAGTTGAAATACACAGCGGTTGCAATGCTGAGCTTTCAGGTGACTAAAGCTGGGGGGTTAAATCCATAAAACATTTACTAAATCCATTTTTAATACTGCAAAAATGTTCATATGTTCTAGCTATAATGAATGTTCCATCATCCCATCATAAAATGAAAAACATGTTTGACAGATTGTGATGTAAACTTTCTGAGATGTATAAAGACAGAGACCTGAGAATTCTGAAAGACCCCGATTCTGAAAGTAAGAGCTATGGCAAAAAGCAGGTGTTTACACAATGCAAGAATCTGCAACTCATAACTATAGGTATAGGTTGCAATAACGAAATAAATCATTATCAGCTAATATGTATGAATGTCTCTAAACCAATGTTAATTACCACTAGAGTTTGTCAGCAATTTCCTGAGTAGTTAACTCAGGTAGCCTATGCACCACATTAGCACAGGCATCTCCCTCATTCACTCCTCCCACCCAGATACAACACAGACACACATACACAGACCAAGAAGACCTTACCTGTCCCTCAGTTGATAGACCATCAGTGATGTCTCTTAAAGTTTTTATTGTTGCCTTCAAAATCATGAATTTTCTCTGTCATCATTGTTTGTTTGTTTCTTTCGGCTTTTCCCAGTTAGGGGTCACCACAGTGGAACTCCGGTCCGCTAATGATTGGCAGTAGAGTTTTACGTGCTGGCTTGCCAGGCCTAATGTACAACCTTCAACGAAGGAACGCCTGTTCACGCATGTCGCCACACAGAAGACACTCTAACTGAGAATTGAACGGTCACGTCTGTGAGGCGACAACTCTACCACATCACCACCACCGCAGTTAATTTCAGATATTAGTTTCATTCTTCATATTATGTGTTTACAGTGCATAGTGATGCTAGACATGTTGCTCTATTAATTTTTTTAACTCAATCACAGTGAAAGTTTAAATATTCTCCCTGCTGTTGTCAAGTGTTCCACCTGGCTTTGTGCTGAAGCCTACCCTAAATGGACATGCCCCTATTACTCTCAACTGTCTGTCTCTGATTTTACATGACACACCTACTGCTGTCTTAGATGGGTATCCTTGTACTTGAACACCTCTTCACCCCCATAAAAAGTGCAGCTGCACTCACTCAAATCATGTTACCTGAAGCCTGCAGCTTTCTCATATTCTTCTATCCCTATTTCATCCTTTCTTATCTCATCTTGTTATACATTACATACTACCTGTTATTCACTCTACTTCCCTCTCCTCTTTACATCTCTGTCACACTTCTCATATATACTCCTCTTCCCTCTGCATGCCTCTTACACCATTTCTCAGTCTTCTTCTCATGGTATCCTTCCTGTGACAATTCTCACATGCCTCTTCTAATGACTTCATACCTTTCCATATAATGATATTTTATTTATTTATTTTACATTTGTTAACCGGGGGTGTCTGACTGAGCCGAAAAGGCCCTTTTTCAGCAGAGGCCCGGGGACAAAAGCTCCACAAAGAAAAATTAAAGACACATTTAGTTATTTAGACATGATCAGTATACACACAAATTACAAGAGACATGTTTTTACAGTGGTATGTAGCACATAAACAGCTACAGTGGAGAGAACAAACAAAAAATATTAATTTTAAAAATAAAGGTAATTAATAGATTTGTGGTGTACAGCTGAAATGTGGAACATAGGTAGAAAACATACATAGTACACAGGTACAGTACATACATTGTAGATTAGCCAGTGTTTGTGAGTAAGATTGAAAACTATTATCAAGTGCTCTAGATTTAGTATGTATATGTTATCCGCTTTCACTAGCCTCGGGAGCAATCATGGCACTGCCAACTTTGCTTGAGATGTTGCCTGATGAGGTCTTTAAAGGAGGCTTTGGATGATGTGTTTTGAATGTTAGTAGGGACAGAGTTCTATTTTTTAGCCACTGAACTACTATATAGTGCATCTCCAAAGCTATTGTAGCTGTTGGTGACTTCTAGTAGTAGTTTGCTTGATGATCTAAGAGGCCTTTTGGCTGAGTGATGTTGTACTAGGATTTTGAGGGCAAAGCAGGCAATTCTGTTATAGCAGGCTTCCATTTTGCTTAGTTCAGTTTTATTGAGATTAGTCAGAATGGGAGATGCATAGAGTAGGGTGGATAGACGTTGGGAGCGAGCAATGGCTGATCTTGTTTTGTTGGTAAGAAATGGTTTGATACGGTAGAGTGACCCCAGTTTGGCATGTACTTTTTTAATAGTTAAGTTGAGATGACTATCAAATTTTAGGTGGGAGTCTATCATTATTCCCAATAGCTTAGCCTGTGCCACTGGAGCAATTGGAGTAGCATTTGTGGAGTAGATATTGAATTGACTGTTAGTGTTTTTGTTAGAACTGATTATAATCATAAGCTGAGTTTTCTTTGGATTGAGGATAAATTGGGCTTTGGTAAGGTAGTTTTCAAAGTCAGATAATGCTAGTTGAGTTGCTTGCAGGAGGGTGGGAATGTTTTGTGCAGCACAGATTAAGGAAGTGTCGTCTGCATACTGAATTATGGATATATGCTGTGTGGAGGTATGGAGGTCATTTGTGAAGACTGTGAATAGTAGTGGTCCTAAGATAGAACCCTGTGGGACTCCTATAGTTATGGGCAGCTGAGGAGAGATAGAATTTTCCCATTTCACAGCTTGGTACCTGTCAGTTAAGTAGCTTTGGAACCAGGTAAGAGTGGAATTTGATAGATGATATTGGTTTAGTTTGATAAAGTTAGTTTGATAGAGATATGCTGCTATCTCTGTAGCATAAATCATCTTGATCATTATGGCTACATCTTATCCATAAAGCTCTGCTAGGCATAATTTCATTTTCGCATCCATGTTTTGACACTGCAGACTGCTTCTTGAGCTAAATATTTTAGCATATGCTTGTTTCTTTAAATATGTTTTGATCAACCCAGGCTGTGCCTACAAATGGTCCACTGAAATCAGTGCACTAGACCAGTTAACAAAAATAAATAACTAAATAAACTTATTGACTATAGCAATCACTAAATTATGCCAGTCTTTAACTTTTCATTTTTCTCATTATGTAGAAAAAAACATGGCCACACACACTGATTAATGTAGTGGGTAAATGCTGCATCTCTCTGTATCAAAGGTGATGCCTTTGAAACCTGTAGTTTACATACATATATTTTTTAAAGAGTTATGTAGTATTTTCAGGTGTCCCTGGTGTCTAGAGGTGGTGTAGAGGACTAATATCCTCAGTGTGAGGATAGAGGGTTATGACACACTGTTAAGCCTTATTCCTGGTGTCCAGTTTTCCTTCTGAGCCATGTATGGCACGTTACAATACACTGTTGTCTCTGATACAAAATTGATTAGTCATATAAAGCAATGCAAAGTTTGTTAGGTGACTCAACATATGAAATGTTTTCAATAAACAAAGTGTAGTTCATTGCAACATTGATAGCTGTTTATATGAATTATTTTTAACAGGTAATATTTTGAACAAGAAGTTTTCATACCTTAAGTTTAAAAAACCTTTGACTTCAATTTTATTTGGCAAGCCCGAAGTACATAAGCATCCAGATGATCCCACATTGAGACCTATAGTTGTCTCAGCACATTCAAAAACTGAAACATTAGGTAAATTAGATTTCCACAAACTGAAAAATTCTTTTTCTAGTACAAAAGTCACATTTTATGAGAATCACAGCATTATTTACAGCTTTTATATAAGGTTGCATTTGATCTTAGTTTTGTTTATGGCAATTGATATAGTTGAACTATTTCCCAGTATCCCACATGACACCAGTCTTGAATGGTTTTCACAAGCATCGATCACCTAACCTTTTCTGAACAGGGAAGTTAAGAGTACTGAATTCTTTATGGAGCTAATTTTATATGATAATTTCATTTTGAATGTGAGCATTTTAAGCAAAAGAAAGGCATAGCCATGTCCATAGACATGGACAACAATATAACAACAAGAAATTTAAACAGTAATGACTTTAATGATAAAAGTATTGTTCTAAATTTATCTGGTTGTGATTTGTCTGATGAACAGTTTGCTGTGTTATGTTTAGGTTTAAAGTTTATACCTACTGTTTTTCCTAAAGAATATTTGATACAGCAAGATATTTTTAAATTTCTTAGGAAGATACATTTGAAAGTTCATTTTAGCAGGGACCAAGGATGTTTTAATTCTGCACATGGAGGCTTTTCTTCATGTGAATCTGAGGATAGTTTTTATTCATGTGATGAATGTATAAGTAATGATGATGTACAATTTCCTATTGTTGGCAATGCAATAGATATGTCTTATGTAGCTTCTTCTAACAAATTTATTCCGCCTTTTATTAACCAGAGAGCTATTCATTATGGCTCCATGATTAAATTTGAATGTGAGAATATATGTAGAAATATGAAATTGAATAGATGTAATAGTTTATATAACTTAACTTATAAAGAATGGAGTGCTTTAAAAGAATTATGTGACAGGAAGGATATTATTATTAAACCTTCTGATAAGGGAAACAAAATTGTTATAATGAGTGTTGTGCAATATTTTGAGATGTGTATGAATCATTTGCAGGATGAAACAACATATGAAAGAAACAATATGATTCATTATCAAAAGGCTGTTACAAAATTTAAACACATGTTGGACAGGGGAGTCAGGCTGGGTTTTTTTACAGAGTAGGATGTGAGGAATAGGTTAGATAATGATAGAAAGGACCTAGCTGTATTTTTTTGTTTACCAAAAATACATAAGAACTTACATAACCCCCCAGGTCGACCCATTATTTCAGCCTGCAACTATTTCCTACATAACACTGGTTTGATTTTACATAGAATATTTTTACCATATGTAGTTAAATCTCCAGTTTACATCAAAGATAGTATGGAATTTTTAAACAAAATATCCTCTATCTTTTGGAACAACAAAATGTATTGGTTGGTTATGGATGTTAAAAGTCTATATACCTCTATTACACATGATGATGGCCTCAATGCAGTGAGATCTTCTTTAAAAGACAACCCTTCTGTTGATTTCATAGTAAATTTGTTGGATTTCTGTTTAAAGAATAATTATTTTATTTTTAATGATGTTTTGTATCGGCAGAAACAAGGTACAGCAATGAGGGCAGCTTTTGCCCCCATGTATGCCAATTTGTTTATGATTTTTTTTGAAAGGAAATTTCTATTTGAGTTAAATTTTATGAAATGTAATGTGTTATTTTATTTTCGTTACATAGATGATTTGATTTTTATTTGTGATGGTGATTTTGATTCAGTTAATGAGTTTTTGACAGACTTACATGGTAACCCATTTGGGTTAGAATTTGATGGAATACAGAAGGGAAACATAGTAATATTCTTGGATCTTGTTTTGGAGGGTACAGAACATGGTAAAATTATATCAAATATACATAGGAAGTTTATAGATGGCAATCAATACCTTCATGCATCTAGTTGCCATCCTGTACATACTTTGGAAGCTCTCCCTTATGGGGAATTGGCAAGGGTATCTAGATTATGTAACACACAAGAAAATTTACAAAGGGAATGGGATATCACATATAATATGTTTTTGAAAAGAGGGTACAGTGTGAATATTTTAGAAAATGCCCTTATGAAGGTAAAAAAGGAGAATACTATGATAAGGAATAAATGTAATAAGGGTGAATATCACCATTATAAGAAATATCATCTGGCAACCAGTGATAAAACTTGTAAGGATATTTATTTTGTCTCTACCTATAATGTTAAAAGTGGAGACATAAAGGATGCAGTGGAACATTTTTGGAAATTTTTAGTGAAAGACAAGGTGTTGATGCACATTTTGCCACAAAAACCTTTATTCTCCTATAAAAGGGGAAGAAATTTGAAAGATATCATGGTACATGGTAAATTTGTAATGCCAAAATTTTGTTTACCAAGATCACTAAGTGAATTTGGTACAAGATGTTGCAGTAGATGCAGTGTTTGTAGGAATATAGTTAGAACATTTAATTATATTAACAACATTAGGTTCACAGTAAGAGATAGTTTTACCTGTAGAAGCAAGGGAGTTGTGTATGCTTTACACAGTCCCTGTGGATTATATTATATAGGTGAAACTAAAAGAGAGTTTCATATTAGGTTAGGTGAGCACATTAGAGACATAAGACATAAAAGGGAAAATAAATTTATTGCCACACATTTTAGTGTTTATCATAATAGTGATGCTTCATTTTTAACAGGAACAGTTTTAGAAAGTGTGAAATGTCTTTGTAATGATGAAAATGCTTTGAAATATAACTTACAATATAAGGAAAGTATTTTATTTTGAAATACAATACAATGACACCCTGTGGACTGAATAATGAAATAAACTGGAGGTGTCTGCTTTAAAACTTTTTTGAACATAATTGTTTAATTAATTGTTTAATTAATTGTTTAATTAATTGCTATGAGTATATATATATCCATTCTTTCAGTGAGAATGTATACTCTTGAAAGGTGGTTACACCGAGGCGCTGGAGAATAAAGAATTTGCTTTTGGATTTGACTTTGGTTCCTGTTTTTCGATTCCTGACTTCTGAAGATTTTGCTGTTTTGGTATTGTTTTGGATCATAGTTGTTTCTATCTGAAGGTGTGTGGAGTGGAGTTTGTGCAGTAGCCATGGGCATAGCATCTGCCCCAGTTTAAAACAACATTATCATGTGGCTCTGTGAAACTAATTTTATATTTGGATCAGAGTTTGAAAGCCATCTTGTTTTATACTTGCATTTTTTAGTTGACATGCATATACTACAGAAGGGGTAAGTAGATATACTAAACTTTTTATGGAGTTTTTAATCACACTATTCATATTTTAAGATTTGTTTTAATTATGACCTTGAAAGTATTAACTTTCTTGAAATTATACAAGAGCAGGCATATACATATATTTGAATCAACTATATACTGTAAACCCAAGCTTACACATTCCTATTTATTACAAGTTATTATGCAGCAGTTTTCACTCTTAACAGTAAAAAAAAAATAAGTGTAATAAAGAGCCAAATGGTCAGATTATCTCAAATAATTTTGGACAAATATAATTTCTTATTAAGATTAAAAACCTTAAACTTATGTTGCAGGAAAGAGCTTACTCCAAGTATTTACTTGAGGAAGTAGAAAAGGAAGTCACCTCCAAGACAGGTGCTTGGTATATTCCTGTAATTCTTGGAATTTTGGTTAAAAATCCTACAATGGAAAACCTCTTGTAATGATAGTAACAGCATGAGTTTTAGAAATGTCATGATTACACCATTATGTAATCAAAAGAAAGAAGTGAAAGCTATTTTACAAAATAAAAAGGAATATAGTGGTCATTTTTTCATATATATATATATATATATATATATATATATATATATATATATATATATATATATATATATATATATACACACACACACATATATATATATATATGTATAGAGGTTTACTATCATAATTTCGAAAAAAAAAAAAGTGTACTTATTAGTGAAGTCTTTTGCCAAAAGTACACAATACCGAATGTCCCTAATGTCGGAATACTGCTGTTAATGTCAAAAATGTCACTCACGACATTTTTGACACTTGACAGTAATCCCACCCTTCCCTTAACTCCCTAACTAGCTAGCCTAAAATCCCATTTATGCAGGGGGGCAAGCCCACTTACACCCCCCCCAACTTAATATTCCAACTCCAAGATCGTACAGTGAGGAAAGGGATGTATTTCCCTAACCGCACTGTAATGCAATCCCTTTACATGAGCGAACATTATAATTGCGACTGCACAGTCCATCCGTAATTATAACGTTCGCTCACATAACCTACTGAAATATGAAGTATTCGAACATCTGTTGTCCGAATACTTCATAGCCATTCAATTGCATGGCAAAATTTTAATGGTAAACCATATATATATATATATATATATATATATATATATATATATATATATATATATATATATATATATATATATATATATATATATATATATATATATATAGATATATGTGTGTGTATATATACTAAGACAAAGGTTAGGGGATAGTTTAAGCTTTGTATTTAGGAGGGGCAGGAATCTAAAGAATATTTAGGAAAGATACTTGGAAAATGGTGAACTGTGGTATGTAATTATAGTGTTCTTGCTTGTATGTTGCCAACAGTATTTAAGTCTAGTATTCGGGGTTGAGTCATTGCATCTGTTGTTTCAAATATAACACCACTTTTTAAAATTGTATTTTGTATCACAAGTTTATGGCTGTGTATAGTTAAGTTGATGATGGTCTTAAAAGTTATTTATTCTTTAGAAGTCTTGTACCACAGAGACAAAAGTACTCAATAAATTATTTATTCAATCCTGGTGTGTGGTGTATCAGAATGCCTTTCACTGTTTTTAGTAATTGGTTTTATTTTTCACCAGTGGCTGGACAAGGATTTGGCTGTGTGTTTTTAGCATATAAGAGAGAGATACAAAAAAAAATGCCGCAATAGAACACAACAGAGTCTTTAATTACAAAAAGTTTTGAGCACTTTTGTTCCAACTGAAAAGGAACTTCATCAGAAGCAATGTGATCTCTACTTCCTTCCCTTTATACACTTAAAAAAGGCACCAAAGGAGGCACTCTGTCACTGGAGGAGTGGTTTCAGCTCAGAATCTGTAGTTTTATTGGCCATTTTGGGCTATTTCTATCCCTTTCATCTTTCTGTCTAAAAGCCCATGTTTGCACAGCTGTTGTGCTTGTATTTCCTCAGCAAGAGCCTGTCTGGGTATCCTGCAGAGTTCTACAGCAGCAGAAGGAGAAAAGAGAGACTTTGTGTGGATTAAGTACTTCTGTTTTGCTTTTTATTGCTTATTTCCACTAACTGCACTATTCCCAGCATTTTTTATTAACTTTGCTACTTATTTTCACTATTTTTTAAATTTTGTTACTGTTTGCACTTTGATCATTTTAAAGTGTTTTTCAGCTGTTTAATTGCTGAGGGCTATACACTCAAGTGTACTAACCATTTTTTGCCTTGAAAGTGCTTGTTTTACTGTTTCTGTTTTAAAAAATCCCATCTTTCTACTAGTTTCTTCTCTTTGTCATTGGAGGAGTAGTTTCAGCTCAGAATCTGTAATTTTATTGGCCATTTTGGGCTATTTCTATCCCTTTCATCTTTCTGTTTATAAAATCCATGTTTGCTCAGTTTTTGCGCTTGTATTACCTCAGCAAGAGCCTGCCCGGGTGTCTTGCAAAGTTCTACAGCAGCAGAAGGAGAAAAGAGAGACTTTGAGTGGATTAAGTGCCTCTGTTTTGCTTTGTATTGCTTATTTTTGCTAATTGCACTATTCCTAGCATGTTTTATTAACTTTGCCACTTATTTGAACTGTTTTTTAAATTCTGTTACTGTATGCACTTTAACTGATTGTTTTTACATGTTTTTCAACTGTTTACTGTTTAATTGCTGAGGGCTGCACACTCAAGTTCTGTAGCCATTTTTCTGGCTTGAAAGTGTTTGTATTACTGTATCTGTTTTAATTTCCCAAAAAAAAAAAAAAAAAAAAAAAAAAAAAAATCCTATCTCTCTACTAGTTTCCCACCTTTCTATAACCAGTAGAGTCTGGATTTCAGATCTTGCTGAATTCTGGGCTGTTTTGTAGTTTCTGTGTTGTCCAGACCTTACTAAGATAGAAGGAAGCTTCTCTGTTCATCAGTGAGAGTGGTGAGCTTTGAGCAGCCTATCTGTCATTGGAGGAGTGGTTTCAGCTCATTTTATTGGCCATTTTCAGCTATTTCTATCCCTTTCATATTTCTGTTTAAAAACCCATGTTTGCATGGTTTTGCACATCACACAGCACCATGTAATTATGGTTAAATTGTTTCTGGTGCCAGAAAGTCTGCTCTTCAAATTTTCTCTTAGAACTAGCCAGTTTTTTACTTTCAGCACTCAAAACTGTTTCCTTGTGCTCAGCACTTGCTCAGAACTTGTTGCAAGCACTAAATAAACTACAAATTGCTATAGCACTCGACTTTCCTCACTTGTCAAGAGGAAAACAGTTCTTAGTACTTAAATTAATAAGCATCTATCCAGTCATGTCCATGGATCAGCTTCCGGTGTTTTCTCCTGTCCACCTGATGAATCTGGGCATCTTGGGGCAATGTAGCTATTGTCTCATGTACACTGACAATCCTCTCCTCCTAGCACCCAACACTAAAACCTGTGAGAGATGCACTTATATAGCCAAACTAGAAGCCAAGCTCTCTCCAGCCAAGATTGGACTAGACAGTCAAGGGGAGAAGGTTAACACTTGCACCACACCACACTCAACACATAGTCCTTCAAAACACACACTACCAAAACCCACACATAGAAACACAAAGCACACACACACACATTTGCAGAGGCTCTCAATAAAAATCTGCCTAAGCAACAGAGACCTCCCAAGATGAAACGCAGACAATCATCACCCCCCAACACTACCCAAATGACAGATAGCCCACAAAATCAGTGTGCCGCTCAACCTCAGCCCATATGGCAAACCAATGTACCCAACACACGAGTCATAGGTGACTCTATAGTCAGGCACACTGATGTCCCACTCACCAGGCTAAACAAGGAGAAAGTTACTGTCAGCTGCCTGTTGGGTGCCATATAATGCATGCACTCAGGTCACTCCACAACAAGTGCAAATATGACTCTTTCATTGTCCATGTCGGCATGAATGCCCTGAAATGTACCTCCCTGGACTACATAAAAGAGACATGGAGGAGCTCTCAGATCTTGTAGCCCAGTCAGGTATGACACTAGCCCTGAGTAGCATCCTGCCATCACCCAGAATGATACCACAGTACAAGGACAAATTGATTGACTTCAACAATTGGCTAAGCTTCTCGTATCATTCTAATGGGGATCCAGTATCTGTCTGCCTCAGAAGACATGGTCGACAGACCATGATGCTTAGCCAGAGATGGCCTGCACCTGTCACCCCTGGGATTCCAGATACTGGCTAAGGCTCTTGCCAGCCCTATAGTGCCTTTTTTTAGGCAAGGTTCAAATGCTAAATTCACCACCATAACAGGTACAAGCAAGCAAACTCTGAGGGTAATGCTACTCAATGCTAGAAGTCTAAACCTCAAAATGCACTCACTTGAGGCACTCCTTAAAATGGAGAACATCGACATCTGTGCAGTGACAGCGATTTGGTTCAAGGCTTCAGAGAGCATCCCTGCATTACCAGGCTATAATTCATACCACACCTTTCGGCCATCTAACCTGGACCGAAACACTAAAGGTAGAAGCATGCCCATATTCATTAAGGATATCCAGGCTAGTTGCTCAACATAATGCATCTGAAATTATCCAAGTGCAACTAACACTGGGCAAGATGCCAATCTAGGTTGTAGCTTGTTACAGATCCCCCACCATGCCCCAGAATTCCCACTTAATTTCTTAAGATACTGGAAAATATTAGGGTACAACCCCAATACCATAATTATGGGTGATTTCAACTACCCCACCATCAACTGGGAAAACTATTCATGTACCAACTCATTCACTCAATGTTTTCTGGAATTCATAAAGTCCAACATCTTGGATCAGCTTGTCCACACCCCTACAAGGTGCAGCAATATCCTGGACCTGGTCATTACCAATATGGTAACTGGTATTCCATGCCAGAGGTCAACTCTTCACTGGTCAGATCCAACCACAAGCTAATCACCCTAGACATCCATATCCCAGCCCCACCCCACCATTAAAGAAACCACCGTCAAAAACTACTCCAAAGCCAACTTCATGCTCTTAAGACAGAAGTGGCAAACTTCATGGCACCCATGCAGACGGAAAATAGAGGTACGACTGCTGAATCTTACACAAATGCACTGTATACGCACATACATGAGTGTATAGATCATGAATTCCCCAAGCAAACCAAGACGTTATCCTCCAAAAGAAGGAAGCCAATCTGTTGGTCCCCTGCCATAGACAAACTCTACAACAGATGGAAGAATTTGGTGCAAAAAAAGAGAAAAATCATAAGATTGGAGGAACTCCCTGGTCAGCCTCAGCAAGAGGCTTAGATCCCTCATAAAATCCTCCAAATCCAGTTACAAAAATAAAATTGCCACTGATTCCAAAGACAACCACAAAGCATTCTACAGCTGTGTCAAGAATCTCAATGGCAACACTCAGATCTGCTCTGAACTACAGCACAATGGCACTAAATATACAGAACCAAACAATATTGCCAACATCCCGGCAGATAGGTTCAGTGCTAACTTTACTCCCCTCTCACCCTTCAAAGGGCCCATCGTAATACTGGAAGAATGCGAAGCCCCTGTAGTCACGGACAAACAAGTAAAGACTGGACACTCCAAAGCCAAGAACACAGCATCCATGGGACCAGACACCGTCCCAGGCTGCGTACTGCACAAACTACGGAATGAACTGGCACCCCACCTAGGTACCATGTTCAATCATAGCCTCAGCTCAGGCTATGTGCTTATTGAATGGCATACTAAAGGGGGTGCCACCATGGACCATGGAAATTACTGCCCCATTAGCCTGATGAACCTGGTCTGCAAGGCCATGGAACATATTATCTTGGAGCTTATAAACAAAGACATAGGTAACCTCCAAACCCTGGACTCCATTCAGTTTGGCTTTGTAAAAGGAAGATCATGTCTACTAAACCTGATTGACTTCTTTGAAGCAATCACCAGAGCTGTAGATGAAGGCAAGGCAGTGCACACAACCTATCTTGACCTCGCCAAGGCTTTTGATACCATCCCCACTCTGGAATTATAGATAAACTCACTAAACTGGACATAAATCTCTATATCACAAGATGGGTGGCCAACTGGCTCACTGACTGAATCAACACAGTAAAAGTAGCCGACTCCAAGTCCTACTTCAGACCAGTGATGAGTGGAGTAACACAGGGTTTGGTCCTGGGTTCTCTCCTGTTCGGTATCTACTTTTCTGAAGTGCAGGCCAGCACAGAAGGTCTTTGGCTAACAAAGTTTACAGACGACTGCAAATTGGGAGCCATAATAGAATCACCTAATGATGCTGACATTCTACAAGAGGGTCTCACAGAGACAGATGCTTTGCCTCAAGCTCAATGTCAGAAAGTGTATTGTCATCCCCATTGGGAAAAACTTGGTACCTGTAGTAAGAATCTTTGTATCCAACATCTTTGTATCATGTATAGTAAGGGTTAAAATGTGAAACTGCATTGTGTGCAAAGAAATAAGCAAAAATAAGTTGTTTTTCTTATAAAGAATTTGCTGACCAAAGAGGAATGCACAGATGTTACCTTGGTCAAGGCACAAGCTTATCTTGTGTCTGACCTCTGACCATCTAAGGCTCCAGTATGTGAATTTATAGCCTTGACTGAAATTCCTTGTCTAGTAACCAGCTGCTGTGTACATGCAGAGAAGGGTATAAAAACTCATGTGAAGTGTACAGAAATTAGACTGCTGATATACCATGTACTTTGTAGCATGTCTCCATGCATGTAAAATAAACCTTTTTGCTTATTTTTATCTGCATGATTCTTCCAGTATATGTTAAGAGTATTAAAATCTTTTGACATTTCTGGTGCCCAAGACCGTGGGGCCACCTCTTCACGGTACAAATCGCATAAGAGGACTGAAAAACCTATACAGGAGGGGAGAACGAATCTCGGGCTCCCTTGAACGGAAAGACCTCCGACGAAGAAGTCGTAAGTAGAGGCCAGTCACTCTTAGATTCGATCCATGGGACGGTGACGAATGGGGCGGAAGAACCGCAGAAAGGTAAGCGTAACATTTTTTTTCTTTCTTTTTGTATTGTTCTCTTTTTTAAAGGAACAAAGGGACTAGTCATAAGGGAATCGTCGTTTGGTTTAATTTTACAAAAGAACGGTAGAGATCTCAGGAAAAGGAAACTAATTTTTCTCTCAGATTAGAAAAATGGGAACAGGGAGTAGTTGCTGTAGTTGCAGCGACCGCTCAAACAAAAGAACCGAGGATGAACAATATATGTTCAACCTACATCCAAATAATTTAAAATTTCTAAAAAAATGGAAAAAAGATTATGAGTTTAGTGGAAATCTAAACAAATTAGAATATCAAAATTTGGTAAAAAATTTACGCAAGGATGCAGGAAATAAGGTTAAAAATCAAAAGAGAATAGGATTTCCCCAGGCTCAGAAATGGTTAGAGGAAGCTAATAAAAAATATAGAGAACAGCTTCAAAACAAAAAAACTGGTGACTCGAGTGCAAAAGATACATTTTTTGTCCAAAAGGACGATAATGAAACATCTGCCGTCTGTCACAAGGCGACGGCCCCGCCCTTATATCCAAACCCAGAAACCCTTAAAACCAGTCCACCTCAGTATCAGGAAAGGAAATAACCCACAAGGATTTAATCCATAGCCTCTTACAAGCTGTCCAACTGCCACGGGGATTGGCCATCTGTAAGTGCGCAGCACACACAAATGCCAAAGATCCAGTATCACTTGGAAATGCACTGGCTGACAAAACTGCAAAAAGTGTAGCCTTAACCTCTACTTTTGCACTCGAGACCACACAAAAGGAACTTCACCCTACAGATAAATTTGATCTACGAACCTTACAGGTAATGCAGGAACTTAGTACAGTTCAGGAAAAACAGCGATGGGTTAAATATGGGGCTATTCAAAAGCAGGGAGTTTTTGTAGGTCCAAATGATAAGTATGTCTTGGCAACAAACCTTTTTAGGTATGCCTCATTAGTGACGCATGGCCCATCTCATCTGGGCCCTGCTGCTATGGTTCTAATGACCCAGCAAATTTTCTGGACCAAGGGCTTTATAGCATACGCTAAACAATTTTGTTTATCGTGCCTGCTTTGTGCACGATACCATGGTGGTGGGGTGTGGATCACCCCAGCAGCTTTTCCGCTGCCTCCGTATCAATTTCACACAATCTGCATGGATTTTATTGAACTAACTCCTGTTCAACAGAAGCGATTTGTGTTAGTCATTGTTGATGCTTTTACAAAATGGGTTGAAGCTTTTCCGGTAGCACACCCAGATGCACTGTCGGTAGCCAAGGCCCTTATAAATAACATTATCCCTCATTTTGGGCTACCTACACGCATCTATTCTGATAATGGCACACATTTCATAAACCAAGTTATTCAAAAGCTGGCCGCCGTTTTTCAGATCGAGTTAAAATATCATTGTGCCTACCACCCACAGTCAGCAGGGTTGGTTGAATGCCATAATGGCATTCTCAAAGTCAAGTTACGTAAACTCATGGCTGAGACATATCAGTCTTGGATAAACTGCTTACCTCTGGCACTCCTGTCCATGCATACCACTCCCACCTCAAAAGGGGTCACACCATTTGATCTATTATACGGGAGACCTTATTACATCCCGCAGTGGCAAAATCTTTTGCCTGCGGAACGTGAGGGGGGTGAAGAGATAGCAGATTACATGAGGAAATTGCTGACCAGAACTAACACTTCTTTAATGAATGATTGCTTTTCAGATCAGAAGAACAACAGGATCCTGGAAGTGAAACCCGGTAATTGGGTTTGGATTAAAATTGTCAAGAGGAAGACCTGGGCCTCGCCTAGGTGGGAAGGTCCATACCAGGTTTTGATTGCAACACCTACAGCAGTCCGAATAAAAGAACGAACATCGTGGATCCATCTGACACACTGTAAACTGGTAAAACAGTTTGAACTGGACAAAGACTTGAGTTCCCCTGAGGAACACTGATTAATAGTAATCTTGTTTTGTATGAATATCTGACTATTGTAACAATGCAGAGAAATACCGGAAGGGAGCAGCCCTTCCCACAAAAGCATTCCAAAATAATTTTGTTGTTAATAAGTGTGATTGTTACTTTTTTGTTTTGGCCATTTTTATTTTCAAACAAGGATAGCCAAGTAAAGAGAGATGAAAATACGGCTTGGCATCCACCTTTTAATACATACCAAGCTATTAAGTATGCATATGCTCTATCTTTTAATGTTTCAAATTGTTGGATATGCACGGCTATCCCTACTGTACATGGTGGTCCAATGTTAGGTACAGTCCCTTTGGGGGCAAATGATACATGGACTAATTTACTATTTGAAACTTCAAATGTAGCCTTAAAGGAAAAAATAGCATTACCCCTCATGGGTCGCCAAAATGGAACTGTATGTTTTCAAAGATTTGGCAAGATTAAGGTTGGATGGAGTCAGTGTAATGTAAATAGAAGTTATGTTCTTACCATAACGTTCCATGTTAGTTGTCTTCTTCTCGCCTTCTTCTTGCTGGATGGGTTGAGCCACCTGCCCCTGCCACTCTAAAAGCTCGAGAGTTGGTTCCACCGCTCGAGGCTCCTATATCCCACAATGCTAGGCGAGAGTTACCTCAGATCTCGTTTGTAAGCTAACCCCAGCTTATAATAGTAATAGAACTACTCTGAAAAAGTCCACCTCTAACAACAGGGAGAAAGAAAGGTGACCTACATCCTGATTCAGGAAATATGCAAACAGCATATGCCTAAGAAAAGAGGTGGTAGAAAGAGAGGTCACAATCACAACTCCTCTAGGTCTGTCCAGGCCAAGGGGAAGGAGGGTGGGACGCAAGAAGAAGGCGAGAAGAAGACAACTAACATGGAACGTTATGGTAAGAACATAACTTCTATATGTTAAGTTGTCTATCTCGCCTTCATTCTTGCTGGATGGGACCGCGTCCCTAGCACCTTGTCCCGGGTGGCCTAACGGAACAGACTCCTGAGAACAGTGGAACCAAAGTTAGCTCTATGCCTAGAAGCTAAATCCAACTTATAATGAGAAATGAAAGTGTGAGGAGTAGCCCAAGTAGCCGCTGCACAAATGGTGTCAATAGGCAGTCTGTCTTGGAAGGCTAAAGAAGTAGCCAAAGCTCTGGTAGAATGGGCCTTAGGTTTATTAGGCAGCTTTTGGTGTCTAATCTCATAAACAAGGGTAATCAGAGATGTAAGCCATCTAGATAATGATACCTTTGAAACTGAAAGTCCTTTTCTGCTTTCTGCATAGGAGATAAACAGTTGGTCAGATTTTCTGAATTGTTTTGTTCTATCCAAATAGTACCTCAACTGATGATGAACATCCAGCCAGTGTAATTTTTGTTCAGACCTATTGGAATATTCTGGAAAAAAGACAGGGAGGTCAATGCTTTGATTTAGATTTGACGTCGAGACTACCTTAGGCAAGAAGGACGGGTTGGTTCATAAGGATACCCTGTCCTTATGGAACAATAGATAAGGAGGTCGACAGCTGAGTGCATGAAGTTCTGAGACTCTTCTAGCTGAAGTAATAGCTACCAGAAAGAGAGTCTTCCATGATAGCAATTTTAAGGAACAAGAGGCTGCAGGTTCGAAAGGGGGGAGAATCAAAGAAGTAAGAACTAAATTTAGGTCCCAAGGAGAAGGAGGATTTCTTATAGGAGGTCTGAGAAGAAAAACTCCTTTCAAAAAGGTTTTGCAAAGCTTGTGGGACATTAAGGCAGACTCAGAAATACCTACATGAAAGTTAGAGATAGCTGCCAATTGAACTTTAAGAGTAGAAGGGGATGAACCTGCATGGAAGAGTTCAGCTAGAAATTCAAGGACTATTTGGATGGAGGCAGTGAAAGGATCTATGTCCCTTCCTTGAGCCCAATATGTGAAACGTTTCCACTTACTCAAATAAATCTTCCTAGTGGAAGATTTATGGGAAGCTATCAAAATATCTCGAACAGAGCGAGATAATTGAGGAAGCCTGGCTAATGTTGGAACTGGAGGAACCAAGCAGTGAGGTTCAGAGAGGGGAGGGAGCGATGTAACTGACCTGATTGATGGATCAAAAGGTCTGGAACTAGGTCCAGATGCCAAGGTCGCTCCAGTAGAAATTGATGTAGAAAGGGGAACCACACCTGTCGAGGCCAGTAAGGAGTAATGAGGATCAACGAGGCCTTCTGAGCGATAGCTTTCTGTATCACCTGAGAGATTAGTGGGAAGGGAGGAAATGCATACAGAAGTCCCCGGGGCCAAACTTGGACTAGAGCGTCTCTGCTGGGTTGGCCTGGTAAAGGGAATAGAGTGAAATAATGTCTGCACTTGCTGTTTTGGGGAGTAGCAAAAAGATCGCAGCAAGGCTGACCCCACTTGAGAAAAATCTCTCTCACAACAGAGTCTTTCAGAGACCACTCGTGAGGCATGAGGATAGCTCTGCTCAATTTGTCCGCTATTTGATTGGACTTCCGGGATGTGCGTTGCTATCAGAAACGCTGAGAAGAAATCGCCCATTGCCACAATCTGAGTGCTTCTCGATACAGGGGTAGGACCTGGTTCCGCCTTGTTTGTTGATGTACCACACTACAGACATATTGTCTGTCTGGATTGCAATCGTTCCCAAGGGGAGAGAGTCTTGAAGGGCTTGCAACGCTAAAAGCACTGCTCTCATCTCCAGAACATTTATGTGCAAGTGGCATTCGTCTGGTTGCCATGTGCCCTGGACCGTCCTGCCCTGATAATGCCCCCCCCACCCGATCAGGGAGGCATCCGTTGTCAACGTAGCAACCGGAGGGGGGGGGACAAATGGTCTTCCCAACCAGAGCTGAGGGGAAGACATCCACCACATGAGATGATTTCTGCACGTCTGCGTGATCATAATGGTATGGGACATTGGAAGTTGCTGGTATGACCATTGTGTAAAGAGCATCCATTGAAGGATTCTCATGTGGAATCTGGCTAATGGAAGCAGAGGTATGGCCGCCGCCATAATTCCCAACACTTTCAGAACTAACCTGGCTTTGATTCTGTTGTTGTTGAAAAGGAGTGAGACCAGTCTGTGTATGTCTGTTATTCTCTGATCTGTTAACCTCGCAGACATGTTTTCTGTGTCTAGATTTGCGCCTATGAAGGTAATAGTACGACAAGGCGACAAAACAGACTTTTCGCAATTTATTGAAATGCCTACATGAGTAGTTTTCCCAGTTAATGGTGGGGTAGTTGAAATCGCCCACTATTAGGGTGTTAGGTTGTACCCTAATATTTTCCAGTGTATCAAGAAATGAGGAGTGGGAATCCTGGGGCATGATGGGGGATCTGTAGCAAGCTACAATTTGCATTGTGGTCTTGCCCAAAGTTAGTTGCACTTGGATAATCTCAGATGCATTATGCTGAGCAACTAGCCTGGAGGTGTGGATATCCTTAATGAATATGGACATGCCTCCGCCTTTAGTTCTTTAGTCCAGGTTAGGTGGCCGAAAGGTGTGGTATGAATTATAGCCTGGTAATGTAGGGGTGCTCTCTGGAGCCTTGAACCAGGTCTCTGTCACTGCACAGATGTAAATGTTCTCCATTTTAAGGAGTGCCTCGAATGAGTGCAATTTGAGGTTTAGACTTCTAGCATTAAGTAGCATTACCCTCAGATTTTGCTTGCTTTTACCTGTTATGGTGGTGAATTTGTCATTTGACTCTTGCCTAAAAAAGGCACTATAAGGGTGGCAAGACCCTTAGCCAGTATCCGGAATCCCAAAGGTGACAGGTGCAGGCCATCTCTGGCAAAGCATAGTGGTTTGTCATGTCATCCCATGCAGACAGATACTGGATCCCCTTAGAATGATACCAGAAGCTTAGCAAATTGTTGAAGTCAATAATTTTGTCCTTGTACTGTGGTATCATTCTGGGTGATGCAGGATGCTACTCGGGGCTAGGGTCACACCTGCCTGGCTAGCTTATATGATCAATTAAACTATTTAAAAACATTTTAGAAAAGTTAAGTCCTTCACTGGCAACTTTTATTAAATGCCACTGCCCTACCAGGTATTAATGACGTAATTAATGATGTACTATCTATCAACCCTATTTTAAATATTAGGTCAGACTGCCTGTCATAGGACTTACTTTTCTAAAAATGTTTTTAAATAGTTTAATTGCTCATATAAGCTATTTTACGTGTTTACTGCTTGAAAAATAAATGGACACCTTCATCACAGTCAAGTTTGGTGCCTTTAGAGTAAGATGTATAGAGGATATGTATGAACTGTAACCACTGTATAATAACATAAAATGAATTAAACTGCAGTCATAGTTTCAATCACTTTCAAAATGGGAAAGAAGGAATTCCTGCAAGACACTCCTCTAAATGCTAGAATGGGGATGACACATTTCTGAGTGGAGATTTGGACAGAACAAAAACTACCTGATAACTGTGGCAAAGTTCAGCCTCCAAAATTTTAATCTAATAATTATAATATTGTGCTAATTAGCAGAGACTGTACTGTATACTTTTGTGACAGTCCTCATGAACAGTAGAATCGGGACATTTTCTATGTTTATCTCAAAATCTTGCAGTGAACTTTATATTGTCCTAATCCTAACTGGTTAATGTTTCAGTGGATGCATTGTGTTGCAGTTGTTGTCCCAACCCAGGCTTATTCATCACTCTACTCAGTGATTTGTTTTCAGATTTCTGGTAATATTCAACAGTGTCTTTTTGCCATCACAGTTATGATAGTTCTGATAAGCTTATGTAACATGGCTGTTTTTTCTAGTTGTAAAGGTTACATTTTTCTTTTGCATAACTTGTTGATAAAAAGTGTGATAATAGTTCAAATCACTTCCATTTCTTTTCATTTTTGGTGATTTCCTGCTACTTGAGAATTAATAATATGATCCAAATTACAGCTGATGAATCATGAATGTGGTGATTTTTAGTTGTTTCTGCATACTGGAGCTATCAGATCATTGTTTCTGACATCAAATGTGTTGCAACAATAATTGTAGTCATTTGTTTACCAAGTAAATTTATTAACTATAAATGTCTTTGCAGGCATGACTCAGAGGCACTGACAGGTAAAGTGACTTGGTGAGAGTCATATAGCAGAAAGACTAAAACTGAGGGCAGCACACTCTAAGCTAAAGGATAAAGTTCATCGGCAGTCCTTAACTTTCATGCTGTGCACAAAATTACCACTCTTACATTAATGGCTTGCTTGCTATGTGTCTATGTTTGTTGGGATATAGTCACATCTTCTATTATGCATCACATTTTCTATAAGTACTCTACAACGCAATAAAAACTTTTACAGCTACTAAATCACTGATTTTGCAATTTGTAAGCAAAATAATGCCCTTTCATATGGTGTATGGACATTACAGGGAAATAAATGACCTTCAAATGACAGGGATGCCCCTCCACTTGAAGCTCTAGCCTCTAAACTCCTACAGGTGAGGTTTTTTTGCCTTCTTATAGCATGTGGTTTGCCAGGCATAATTTTCCACCACTGCACCCTCATGGCTTCATTTTGGGACTAGTATTTTCTATCATCTACATGACTGCTTTTGTAAAAACAAATGTATGTTGAAATGTTACTCAAATATTCTACACCCTACAGTACTTGCACTGCTTGTTAGAAGCATAACACTGAACATGTCATTAATCACTGCTAGCTAGCATCGTATTAATTCTCTCCACACCTGGACAAGCTGACAAAGGCAGATATGATGGAACAGTCAAAATACTTCATCTTGCACACATAAATTTTAATTCGTTTATGCAATACGTTGGAGGCCTGCATCTTCTAGATAAGTAATTTCTTTCATGCATTAGTACAAATAATTAGAGTTTTGCAGGGGATTAAATGAAAAGTACTTCCAAAACTATAGACTGACAGCTGGCCTATAGGCCATTAACTGTGAATCTGAAATAAAGTTTAACATTACATGGCATACAAAGCAAAGCTGCATGAAGTGCACTGATTAAAATCTACTAATTATTTTGCCAAAGTAATCATTCTAGTGAGTCTCATACAATCTGAGCCTTTTGAGTCTTCTGGATAGGCAGTGTATTTAAGAAACTAGTCAAACTGATTCATTTTTTTTAAAACAATTTGCAAATGTATATATTCCACATCCATCCACACACAATAAAATGATATAGAAGCAGAAACTTAAAAGCCAAATGAAGTCATCTTGCTGTGATTTTCTTGGAATCATAAACATTATTATGAGCAGATTCAAGTCCAGCACAGAAGATAAACAATCTTAATATTCTTTAAGATATCCGTAGCTGTTGAAAAGTCTGATTAGTATAACAGAGCTTCATGATAATAAAATGATTTCCATTTACTGAGGAAAAAATGAAACATTCAGTGAACAGTCTGCATTATTTTGTCATAGAAAACAAATTTTATGATCTCTTACCAACAAGTCATGATCAATACCAAAAGGCCACATTCTGGGTTCTTCTTTTAATATCTTGTGAAGTTTTGCTTCCTGCTTGTTAAGATCATCTACAGAAAATAAAGTAATAAGACTTCTTGGATCAAATATTGCAATAAATTACAGATACTATAAACCAATCAATGCAGTAATTATCATATAGGTTCATTAGAGACATTTCTCATAGCATTAGAGATTTATACCAATACAGAATGCATTTTAGCCTGCCAAGTGCTTATGATAGAAGAAAACAGTACTGTTCCTAAAATTCATGTTCATTGTTTAAGAGAAATGCAAGAAATCAATAAGGTGTTTCAGATAATAGTAGTGTCTCTCTGATTACCCAAACGTTACAGTTCTACTGATTATTTATAATTTTGAAATAACTGCTCATGCATGTGTGTATATGTTTAGAAATATGTATATTTCTCTCTCTCTCTCTCTCTCTCTCTCTATAAATATATACATATATATATATATATATATATATACATACATACATACATACACATATATGCAGTATATATATATACATATAGATTAGTAGAGAATTAGTACCCTTTTTTTGTACCCTTTTCCCTGTAACAATGTTCACACAAACAAGGCTAGCCCTTGACACTAAATATATGCTGACACTGTGTACAAATTTCAGTGTTTGACATTTTTAAATGTTACAAAAAATCTATCAAAAAAAAAAAAAAAGAAAAAAAAAAAAAAAAAAAGGCACAAAAAATAGCCCCTTGAAATGTGAATGTTTTCTAAGATCCTGTAGATCCTGTACCACCAATCACCCCCTTGATAACTGATACACCCAACCACCACCAGATACAAACATCTGACAGCACACAATTCCAGGGGTCCTAATGGTATCAAATAATATATGATGGTCCATAGTATTATGTAAGATACAACTAATACAACACATACACACACACACACACACACACACACACACACACACACACACACACACACAACACACACACACACACACACACACACCATATAGATATACATATATATAGATATATGCATATACATATTATACACAATAGTCTAGTAGATAGTTCTGGCATTGACTCAGCACTGTTAACAGGGGAATTTGTTAACAAGCATGTTGCTAACTTGTTGTTTGTAGAGGTGTGTCACATGTGTTTGATATTCATTGATGGCCTTTTGCCTCTGAGGGAGCTTTTTGGCTTCTTAGGGGGTTTCATCTCTTAAATTCTTGAACTTCTCTTTCAATGAACTTTAATGACCTGACCGACAAAAAGCATGTTCTGAAAAAAAGAAAACAACTGAATTAACAACAATGATTTTTGTAAATGTTTTTGTAAATGTGAAAGTCTAGATGTGTAAATGTGAAATGAAGGTTATGTGTTTTTGATGGTTTTTGGTCTTGATTTAATTAACAAATTACTCACATTACTTTTAAGGTATATAATATCCGTTAAATCATTAGTGGTTCAGTTCTGATGAAGTCCTTATAATCAGATGAAACTACTAAACAATCGGTAATAAAGTGTGTTCTCTAGATGTACATGGTTTTGTGTTCGTCTTTTAAGCAAGTTCTTGGTTGGGATTAGTGCTTTTTGGTTCATAACCTTTATTAGCTTGTAAGTCACTTAGCTAAAGATACCATACCCAAAAAAGTCTGGACACCATAAGGAGCCTTGGGTATTAACTGGAAATACATAAAAAGGTACATTTTTGAAAGAGTTAAATGACATAACCACATTTAAAGTCATAAAGGCATGTTAACCCTAACCCTGGCCCTACCCTTACCCTAATTATTAACTTATTAAAACCCTTCTTCTTAACAGTGCCATTACACGAGTTACTTCAACAAAGACAAGCATCAGACATGAGCAACACCAAATGTTTCCCCTTACTATTAACAAAGACAAGCATCAGACATACGCAACACCATATGTTTCCCCTTACTATTTTCGCTGTTACCTCTGTTACTCATTCCATATCTCCTCAGCACCTATAAAAATCAGCCCTACCTAGGTTTCCACTACCCAAAATCCCAAACTATCACTACATCAATATCAAACAATACTGACTACTTCATAATTCCCTACATACCTGACCCCACCATTCCTAAAACCTACCACCCGGTTAGACCCAGGTATATCAGCCCCAAAACTAAACATTACCAAAAATTTATAAACAACATTATGAAACTCATAGTTAGCTTACATTACAGCCTGACATTGGATCGAGACAACCACTCAAATGCTGGCTCATCCCCACCTGCTGATTCAAGTTCACAAACTAATATTCCTTCTAACATAACACTGGCTAATAGGCCCCCTAATTCTCTCCTGACCTGCCAACTAAATATTAGAAGCATAAACAATAAGGTCCATAATCTGCATGCCCTCTTAGCAGTTTACTCCCTCAGTGTATTATGTCTTACGGAGACCTGGCTAAAACCAGTAACTAAAGACAATGAGTTAATACTACCATGGTATGACATACTTAGATTAGATCGTACTACTAGGAATGGTGGTGGAGTAGCTGTACTCTATAAAAATACACTAGATGTTACTATGGTCTCCTTACAGCTTCCCCAGTTTAATAATGCAGAAATTGTTATCACCAAACTATAGATTAACAATAACAAATGCATAAACATTGTCTGCGTTTGCATTCCCCCAGGTAATAATACAAACACCCTAAAGGACATCCTCCACTGGTTATCCAGTACCTACTCCCAAGAAACTATGTTGCTTGGAGATTTTAACATTGATTGGAATACCTGTTCCTCAGAATCTCCTACAGCCCATGTCAACCTACATGGTTTTATGCAGCTCATATCCTCCCCCACCAGGATAGGCAAACCAAATAGCAAAGACAGTATCCTAGATTGGATACTTATCAACAGCCACCGCTATACATACAAGTCAGGTACCATCCCAGATGACCTAAGTGACCACTTACTTATGCACATTATCAAGCACAAGTTGGACAACCCCCACCAGACCACCTTTAAAACCATCAGATATAATAAGAACTTCAACTCCACCAATTTTCAGAATGAACATAAAGTTTGCAATTGTTCAATCCTAAAGCACCTTTCACCGGACGATGCAGTGGCATACTTTAATTTCATATTCCTTACTATTCTTGATTCTAACGCTCCTGCTCGCTCCATAGAACCAAAACAACAACTGCCCCGTGGCTCTCAAAAGAGACCAAATCTAAAATCATAGCTAGAAATAAGGTATGGGACAAATGGCATGCCACAAAAGACCCACTAGACCAACTCAGATACCAACAGCTAAGGAATCACACAAAAATCTATTATACTACACAAAAAAACCTTCTACTATCATCTTCAACAAAAACATCACAACAAACCTCAAACGTTTTGGCAGGAATAAACAAACTTCTTCACCCAGGACAGTCCTCCACTCCTATCTCATCAGCTTCCAGCCATAAATCCTCAGAGGATATTGCAAATACCTTCAAAAGTTTTTTTCACAGAAACTATCCAATCCATAGCCAGCCAACTGGCACCCAGCTTCTCTAACCCAAATTCTGTCACAGCCAATACCCCAGTATCCTTTAGCTGTCAGCCTGCTCCTACATCACTTATTAGATCTCTAATTAAGAAATTAAAACCAATTACTCTAGCAGCTGATCTCCCCCCACTAGAGTATCTGCAAAAAGCACCAGATGCTATAGCATACCCCATCTCCATCATAATCAACAGAACCTTATCTGAAGCCACCATCCCCTCCATTTGGAAAATATCTCATGTGATGCCACTCCATAAAGAAGGTGATTCCTTTGAACTGTCAAACTGTAGACCCATAGCTATTCTGTCACCATTGGCTAAACTTATGGAGAAATGTGTCCATAAACAATTTATGCATTATTTTACCCAGAATAAACTGTTGGCGAACTCTCAGCACAGTTTTAGGCCACACCACAGTACCACCTCAGACCTCCTATCCTTCTCTAACACCATAAACCATAACCAAAATAATAGCAAGCTTTCCTCAGCCCTCTTTTAGATCTCTCCAAGGCTTTCAATATCATCAACCACCAAATACTCATGCACACCCTTAAGGCATTCTCACTAAATAGCTGTGTGCTTCAATGATTCCAATCTTACCTATGTGGTAGACAACAAGCCATTCTATGGCAAGACAAACTATCAGCCCATCTACCCGTCACCTTAGGTGTCTTCCAGTGCTCTATACTAGGACCCCTTATTTTCTCTCTCTTTATTAATGACCTTCTCACTGTCATCCCAAATGTTACCCGTATCCAATATGTGGATGACTTTTTCAGCGGAGGCCCGGGGAGAAAAGCTCCAACATATTATACAATTTTCATTATAAATTAGCATTAAACAGCAATGTTACAGGATTATTGCAAGGCATTAAGCAGCAATACAATGTTATACAGTGTCAATAATCAGGAGTATAGCATAACTAATTCAAGATGTATAAAAAGAAATAAGTCATTAAGATGAGTATAATTTTTGGGGTAAGTGGTTACAAAAACCCAGTTTTATCATGATGTAGTTGCATGAAGGCAAGCAATTACAATAGAATGTTTCTCTGAGGCAATTTGATTAATAGATTTTTAGAAGACAGTAGAAAGAGTAGTCAAGGAAGATTAGAGAGAGCTAGTGAGAAGAGTGAGTTAAGGGCAGAAAGCAGATTAAGGTATGAGAAGTAGGGGATGTTACGGAGGGAGAGTGCAGTGGCAGGACCAGTGACTTTTAAAGTGCTCTTTGGTGGCTGTCTTAAATTGTTTAGGATGTGTAAGGGTCCTGATTTCTAGTGAGAGCCTATTCCAGGTAATAGTGGGGTGATAGCTGTACATGTTGCGTCCAAATTTAGACATGGGTTTGTAGATTTGTAGCAGGTCTTGGTTAGAGCTTTGGAGAAGTCTGGAGGGAGAATAATGGGAGATTAGAGGGGATAGTGCTGGGTAGTAGGAAGGTTGGTGTAGGATAGAATTGATAATCTGGAGCTGAGAGAGAAGAAGCTGGTGGGTTAATTCAAGCCCGTTTAGGTGTTTTAGAGGGAGACAGTGATGGGATTTGTAGGTTTGTTGGGCAGCAAATCTAGCTACATTGTTGTAGGTAGATTTGAGTTTGGTCAAGAGTGTTGAATTAAGATTTGTGACAATTTGAGAATTGTACATTAGTCTGGGTAGAAGGTAGGTGAGAGCCAGAGTAATTTTGGCTTCAGAGGTAAGGAATTTCTTGTTAAGGTAAAGGAGCCCTAGTTTTGAATGAGTCTTTTTGATACAGTTATTAACATGCATTTCAAATTTAAGCTGATCATCGATGGTTACAAATAAGAGCTTAGTGCTGGTTCTACCTGAATGGGAGCATTGTTAAGGGACTGTATGGGGAAGGAGGGTTTAATATTGTTGAACTTTTTAGTTAGGAAGAGTAAAAGGTTTGTTTTTTTTAGGGGTAAGGATGAGCTGGTTGTTGGAGAGCCATGCTTCATCTAAGTTAAAAGATGCCCGAGTAGCTGAGAAGAGCTTAGAGAGAGAGTTGGCTGTGGCAATGACTGTAGAGTCATCTGCGTATTGCACTATAGATGACTGAGGACAGGAGCTATAGGGCTGATTAGTAAAGATAATAAAAAAGCAAAGGCCCTAGGATATACCCTTGAGGTACACCCATTTTGACAGGGAGAGGAGGGGAGAGTGCAGAGTGCCATCTCACTGATTGAGACCTATCAGTGAGGTAGCTGGAGAACCATGCAACAGTATCAGAGGAGACATTGAGGTTATGCAGTTTGTGCAGTAGAAGAGAGTGTGAGACCATGTAAAAAGCTTCTGAGAGGTCCAAGAATAGGCAAGAAATAAGTTTATGGTCATCCATGGCTATAGAGACAGTGTTGAAGAAGAAGAATAGAGCTGTAGTGGTGCTATGTTTGGGTCTGAAGCCATGTTGAGTGGGTGTAAGCATATTTTTCTGTATTAGATACTGCATAACTTGTTTATGAATACATGTTTCTAGTACTTTAGAGAGAGGGAAAAGTGTAGTGATAGGTCTAAAGTTGGAAATATCAGAGGAGTTACCTGCTTTGTGTATAGGTAAAGTGTAGCATTGCTTCCAGATGGAAGGGACTTTAGATTCAGAGATAGAGTGATTAATTAAGATAGATACAGGGAGAGCAAGAGAGTCAGCTTCTAGTAGAAGAAAAGTGGAAGGAATATTGTCAGCTGATGCTGACCATGATTTTAATTTAGAAAGTACAGTTTTGATGTAGCTAGTAGCTACAGGTTTAAGGGAGAAGGTATTTGAGGAGATAGTATTAGGAGTAGGTTCAGAAAATTTGAAGATGTTAGCAGTAGAGGAATTTGGGTTAGGATTCAGTAGCTTAGATATTGATTCGATAAAATAGGTATTAAAGATAGCGGCAGTTTCTTCAGATGTCTTGTCTGGGCATGGATCGGGAGAGCTAAGATTACCGGGATATAATATTTGGTTAATAGAGTTCCAGAATTGTTTTAGGATTAGATTTTAGGGCTGTGAGAAGTTTGTTATAGAAGTCCTTTTTAACTTTGTTTATGTGTTTATTTTTTGTCAGATTTCTGAGTTCTTTATATTTTTGTAAGTCTGCAGAGCTTAGTTTGTGACCATTTTTTCCA
>NC_056727.1:421276374-421318874 GCF_019279795.1 Protopterus annectens | reverse complement strand
ATTTTTAACAGTTCAAACAGTTGGTTTTCATTGCATGAAGCATTTAAATTTTGATTGGTTACGTTTTATGATATATGATTGGTGGATTTTTTATCCCTTTCAATGTTTGATTGATTCAAAGTAGGGAGTTTAACTATTTTTATTTGTTCTTTTGTTTCTGAATGTTAACCAATGGTTCTGAAGATGTCAAAACATTGACAGGAGCTCTAAACTGTGATTTTTTTTTTTTATATTAAACTACTTCTTTGTGAATTCGGAGCTTCCTGGTCATCTTTCCTTGGATTATCTGCAAAGCGTGTTCTCCTTGTAAGAATGAGGCACTGTTTATGTATTTATTCATGTATTCATTTATTTAGCATTGCTTAATGAGAAAGTCCAACTGGGATAAAACCCTTTTTCAATATAGGCCTGGGGAGAAACGTTCCACATTTTAACACCAGTTTTTACATATACATAAAATACAGATGCTTGATATCTGAAGGAATACAAAATATAGGTAAGTGTACTTACATAAGAGAAAAAATGCAATGGTTTACATCAATTTTATTCAGAAACAAAAACTGTACATAGTTTGCATAGGTATATACAATGTTGAACATTCTTTAGAAATAGACACAGGCTTCTATATAGTATAAATGCAACATTGAAATAGTTACTGTAATATTACTTGCAATTTCTAGCAATTAAAATAGTGAAAAGAAGGGGCAGCATAATTATGGAAATATTAGAAAGGTGGAAGTCGGTTGATAATGAAATATAGTATGATATGTTATTAGCAGAGCAACTATGAAAATATCATTACATACAAGATTGAGAAGCGAAGAAATTAGGAACGTGAGAATGGTGGGGCTACTTGGATTGTTATAAGACTTATTAGTTCTGGAAAGATGAGGAGACAGGGTGATGAAACTGTGACAGAAGGGAGACAGTGAGACAGTGGGTGATGAAATTAGAGAGAGAAGAAGTCTTGTCATCTTAGAGGTTGTAATTGATATAATGTATGTAAACAAAGTTACTCCTTGTGGTCCTTTTATTTCTCCATAAGTCAAATGACTGGAAGAGCTGCTGATCCCCTATATATGATGACACTTCTTGAAATATATCAAACAAGAACTAAAGGGCAGTGAAATGTACTGGCTATTGGAACTTTAGGACATCACTGGGATTTGATTCTTCAAGGAAAATGCGTATTGAAAAGACTTGAAGAATGGTATGCTAGTTTACAATGTGTTTACTTAGCAACAGTGATGTCATGGAGAATGGAACTGGCAAAGGATGTCTGCTTTATAATTGTATGATGTAGCAGATGAAGAAAGGACTGTTGATGCTGTTGATTATGCTTGTCTGTGGAATAATCCCATCTGTAAATAACTATCTATGCCATTGACAGTATTCCTATAGCATGCTAGTTTTCTGCTTTGAGGCAAGATACTCTGCACTCATCATTACTTAAGTATATTAACACTGCAGTTAGATACAGAGTAAAGACCTTTGACATGTAAATAAACACCAGACTAGCACTGATTTTCTATGAGAAATGCTGGGGAATGTGTTGAACTTCATTTATTTGAAATCAACAAGTTGAAACTTTGCTCATTTAACATTTGTTGAATAGTAGGGTAATGCTCCTAGGCCCATCCCCAAGCTAGGAACCAGGGGAGCTGCTGCGATGGAGGACTGGTGAGGGTTGAAGTATTTATTAGACAAGGATGATCTCAGCACATGGCAACACCGAGAGGTTAGTTTAACACTAGACTTACTCATACATAGACATATATAATGTAGAGCATAAGACGGTGGTGCCTTGTGTGGCAGCGGCCTCTCTGGCTCCCATTGACCACTTTTTGTTTTTGTGGTGTTTCTTGTTATCTGGTTCGATCCTTGGCTGGGGTGCCTTCTTTGTGGAGTCTGCTTGTCTTTCCTGTGGTCGCGTGGGTTTCCTCTCTGTGCTTCGGTTTCCTCCCACATCCCAAAGACATGCTGTAGGTGGATTGGGCACTCTAAATTGGCCCTAGGTGTGAGCGCATGCATGTGTGCCCTCTGTGGAAGGATGGGAGCCGGGCTGGCAACTCGACACTGTAAAACTCCACTGCCAATCATGAGCGGACAGGTGATCTGCTAAGGCAACCCCTAACTGGGAAAAGCTGAAAGAAGAAGAAGAACCATCCTATCTATGTTTTTTGCATTTCCTTTTAATTTTCTTTGTGTGCCAACCTACAAATTGCTTACCCTACATGTGTACTATTTTCTTTATTATTTAGTAAAATGTATTTATTTCCCTTTAAGTGCTTCTTGCTGGTATCTATTTACCTTGTGAATTTACACACTTGTTTATCTGAGAAGAAGAGAACCATTATTTATAGTGTGGGGTAGTAGTAAACTATTCTCTGCACATACAAGACTGCATCAGCTGTCTACTAGTGAAAGAAATATTAATTTGTGATATATAATTGGTACAGGTAACTGGAAGCCTCTGACTTTCTCAGAGTGGTGATAGTACTACCAGGCCTAGAAGAAAGCTCTGGAGAATTGAAGATTTCTGCCTGTCTTGCCTGGAAATTGTGTCTGTGTGTGTGTGTGTGTGTGTGTGTGTGTGTGTGTGTGTGTGTGTGTGTGTGTGTGTGTGTGTGTGTGTGTGTGTGTGTGTGTGTGTGTGTGTAAAGAATAGTATGTGTAAAATACAGTTACCTTGGATAAAGGGGCAGTGGAAGACACTAACATATAGGGGGAGAGGTGAAGGTTTGTAAGTTAACAGTGCATTTCAACTTCGGTGTGGGTGTTGGAAGTCTATCGCCTGGACAGCAGTACATATTCCCTTCATTTTATTGGATCCATGCTGCACTTTGTGGATTAATCATAAAAATCTGGCTAGCATGCATTTTTATCCTTTAACTTCATCCTTTGCAGAGAAAAGTGATCCTACCTTGTCCCTTCCATTGGGTGGAGGTATTTCCACCCATATTCCATTTAGGGCAGTGGTTCGAGTGGCGACACATTTGGTGATCACTGGTGAGCAGGCAAACATTGAAGCTGTTCAGCCTAAAACAGTTTGGTTACCAAACATGTTTGTATTAATCCTCACATTCAAAAAAGCAAAATATACAGAGATCTGGTGAGCACAGCAGCAATTTTATTTACTAGTTAGCTTAGTTAGAATCAGGTGAAAAATGAGCTCTACTTCCAGTTATGATAAAATGTCGGTTAGTCAGCAGACAAAGAAATATAAAGCCATAGGAATATAGCAGGGAAATATGTCTGGAGTGATGATGGTGGCAGATCTGTGCATAGTACAGTATGGGGAGAATCTGCATAATGCTATAAAAGGATTTTGCAACCCAGCTGAAATTGTAAAGACTAGCACTGGAAATGAAGCACATGGAACCTGAGGCAGCCGAGTGAATACAATTACTAGAAGCAGAAACTCAGCTGAAATTGTAAAGACTAGCACTGGAAATGAAGCACATGGAACCAGAGGCAGCTGAGTGAATACAATTACTAGAAGCAGAGGCAGGTGAGTGAATGTGACACTGGAAGCAGAGGAGAGCATAAAACAATGCCAGTATGAAAAGGAAATGATCTTTCTATACCAGAAACACGAGAGTCATAGGTAAGGGAAAATCCTACCCAAGATGTCCAGGTCAAATAACAGGCTTTTTCTTTTATGTATGGAAAGTGTTAATTTAGCTAGCGCCTTTGAGAGGATATGTATTCAGTACCAAACTGACCAAGGGCAGTCTGTGAAGTTTACAACTCTCTTTTTCTTGGGTAAAACAATGCATGCAGTTTCTAAATTTAGTGATGTTGAATGCTTAGATTACCCCAAACTTAAAGAATATTTGCTTGATTGCTAACAGATAACTCCAGAGCTATATAGAAAGAATGCTTGAGAATGCAGCAGACAGGAAAATTACACTATGAATGCTTTATTGAAGAAATCAACACTTATATCCACAGACTGGTGATTGGGTTTAAGGTTACCACATCTGATATAATTGCAAATATTTTGTTGTGGAGCTGGGGAGGAAATGGGCTCTTTATAAAACTAGTAGGTTGCCACGGCATAGGAAGAAAAAACTAAGCAATGCACACAGGTAGAGAAGAATCCATGTGGGACACTGAGGCAAGCCTAGCAGGTTACACAGCACAAGGAGAATGCCATGGATTCAGGTTCACACCCACATTTTAAGGTTAGATGTTTTAAATGTAACCAAAATAAGTAAATATAATTTCATTTTCCAGTACGGAAGGGGAGACAACAAGGAACTGGAGTATGAAGCAAGACTAGCACCATAACAGTGGTGAGTTATTCAGGGGTAAGAAATGTACTTAACTATAACACAAGTTTGTATTTTATTGTGGTAGAGGGAATGAGGTCATTAGCAAAAGGCACACTGCATCAGACATAAGCATAGTCAAACCTGCAGTGGTCAGACAGGAGCAAGACCTGTCTGGGCAGTCCATTCCTATCAGAAGCTTTGGTACAAAACTTTTTCAGGTTGACAAGGAAGTGAGGCAAGATAGCAAGCAGGTGGCTATATTTGAGGACATTTATGATGATGCCATAATAGAGAATGCTGTCACACACCACCAGGCATGGAGACAAACCCATGCAAAAGGCAGTAGAAGAGACACCTACCCAGAGCCCACATTTCCATGTGGGGATGGTAGTTTGGCTACTTAAGAAGTGGAGCTGATCAGTATCAGTCACCCAGGATATGTGTCAAGATAGGAGAAATGTACCTTGATACCCTTAGGAGCGAAAAAAAATTGATAGTAGTCAGCCAATTCACCAAATCTAGTAGTTTGCTCAAGTTACATTTAAGCTTGAAAGTGCAGTATCCATGTGTGATTCAACAAATGTTAATGCATAGAATGTTTCTTTTGTTATCCTATAGAAAGGAAGATGCTATCTATTGGTTATTCATGAAGATGGTTGGAGTAAACTTCAAAGGAAACATGAAAAACTAAAAAGAAAAAAAAAAAAGTAAGACCAGTCAACGAACCTCCTATGGAAAGGAACTGGACACAAATCTTAGCTCTTTCATTCTTTTTAATATAAAATAGAACTTTTTCAGTAAAACAAGTATTCAATAAAGAACCAACACTACAGTCTTATGTAGGAAAATAGTTAACCACATGATAAAATCAATTCACCAAAAAACATAGGTGTTGCCAGTGACATAGCTAAAACATGAAATGCCTTGAAAATGTTTGAAACATGATCATAAAGTAAATACAATAAAATATAAAATAATGAAATGATAAAATAGCAAAAGTCTGCAGGAAGCCAGCACTGTGTCAAATATCATCCTGTGTGACATCATCCTTGAAAATACACTACCCAAAATGGCACAATAGTCAACATGTACAACATAAGATTACACTTTTAAAAGGAGAGCAATAGCTTTCAAAAACTGCTGTATATCATATCCATCCATATTGTTAAGAAATTGTATAAAATGTCTATGCCAGAGGTGTGCAACCTTTTGGCTTGCTGGGGCCACATTGAGTGAACATAAATTGTCTTGGGGCTGCATATAAAATATATCATATAGTTAACCCTTTTGCTGCCACAAGACCAAAGTTGACCACCTGCCTGTAGTGTAGGTGCATTTGAAAAATGAATAAATGTAATAAATGCCTAATGTTTCCCTTAAAATTCTAATTTTCATTCTAATTCTAATTCTTAATCTAACAGTTAACTCTAACATCTTAATTAATATACACACACACATATATATATATATATATATATATATATATATATTACAAATAAACAGGTAAGCAACAGTTTCTGTCTGGTAAAAGGATGGTAGCTTTCAATAGCCTAATCACAGCCCTACCATCAAGTTAAACAATGTTTATTTTGCATGCTACCCAAGGAAACTCATTCACTCACAAAGAAAAAACTGGCACACACTATCACTGACATTTTAGTTATTCACTACAGCACTGCCAATTCTCACTGGGAAAACCACTCCAGCGATCCAGCTACATAAAATGTCAACATTAGCAGCCCTACAATACTATAATCCACAAAAATAAGCCAACAACTTAGCAATAAAGTAAAGAATTCACATTACTGACTTAATAAAAATTCTGAATAAGCTTCAAGAGGGTCTTACCCAAACAAATGACTGGTGCCAGAAACATGGCCTCGAGTTAGAGTGTGTTTTAAATTTGTAGTTTTGAACAGTCTTCTAGTAACCAATGAAAAAAAATGTATGAACCAATAATGACAAATCTACCAATTTCTGAAAATGTCAACCATAAAAGGCCACTCAAACTTTTGTCATTACAATCCACCAATATCAGTAAATATGCAAAATCTCTGAGTAAAGTCATGATAATTCCACATTAAAGGGATCTGTAACCAATGAAGAAGTTGCTAACAGCTAACAACTTTATATTTCATCGTTTCATCTACTAATGAAATGCCTGTTGCCATTGAAGAATAAATTGCCTATATTACATTACAACAATGATAAGCTGGTAATTATGCAGTGGGGAATGGAGGGCAAACTGATAAAAGGTTCATAGTTATTAGGTAACTCCTCCAGAGGAGGACATTCACAGGACTGCAGCATCAACTCCCTTTAAAGTACAGTATCAGCGATCCATCTGCATATTGTGGGAGTAGAACCCACAGCCTTCTGCATCAAAAGCAAGTATACTACGTGTTGTGCTACTAACAGTACTCACAGATATGGCATAAGTACCACTAAACTTCTCTTCCCATGAAGCTCGCACCTCCTTGTAAGATCCTCACTCAACTCCTTGAATCACAAGTGGTGGTATGGGTAGAGAAGAGGATAGGTAGGATCTGCCAGATCTGTCTCTCAGGACCAAGGGGAGGTGTAAAGTTTTGCTGCTGGAAATGACTTGGAGGAGTGACTGGTGACCACTTTGCCTGCCTCTGGAGGGGAGGGTTAAAGGCTCCTTTTCTGAAGGTAGACAGATGGTCTCATGGTGTGAGATGTGGAGGCTGGGCATTGCCGAGGTGCATCAGCAAGTGGACACCCACATAAGGAGCATTGATTGCAGTCTAGTGAGGCTTGACAAGTTATGTAACTAGCAGATCCTGGATACTGAACCTCCAAGGAAGTAATTGCCCCATACCACTGACCAACCAGATGAGTGACAACTGTGGTGGCTGCCCTTTGGGCAGCCTGGCAGCAAAGCATGCCAGGAGCCCACCTTGTATTCATCTCAGTGCATTCCTTACCTTATGTATTATTTCTCACTCCTTGATCATTGTTCAGCCCTCACCAGCTGTTCACCCTTAGTATATATGTGGCCCTCAACTGTCCTCCCCAACTTGTGTGTGCATACTGGCCCTTGTCTCTCTATCCTATCCATAGCCATCCTACAGTACCTTTCCAACCCAGCCTTCTTTTGTTAAATGTGCACATATATGTGCTTACACACACACACACACACACACACACACACACACACACACACACACACACACACACCCTTCATTCCAACCGTTTTTAATAAATAGTTATTTGTGTGTATTTGTCTCAGAAAACTAGGAAGGAGGAGAAAGTAAACTCTCTGTCCATTTTCTCAACACATAAGCAGAACTGCCATTGGGCTGTGCAACTCACATTGCTTTTCTTTCTGGCCAATATGCTCAGCTGTGCTGCCCTTCTTGTGCAGGCTGGATGCTAGCTGCAATTACATGTCACTGCATTGTGTTTGTGTGCATGCAAGTGCACATTGACTCAAGTGTGCTGCCCTGCCTTGGTTAACCTGTCACGTTGGCCATGCTTGCTGCTGTTGTGCTGTTCCCATCCTACAATAGCACAGCACTGTTTATCTCAATACCACTCCACCTCTAGTTTTTATGCAATACTTTGCTCAGTGTAGGTCCTGTCTCCTGTCTAACACATGCCAGCTTAACTCTGTTGTGCTTCATGCAGTGACCTCTTCAAATGTTAATGTTGCACAAGCTTGCAGTTCTTGCCAATTTAATTTTAATGTTTGTTCTTTTGGAACAATGAAAACAGATCCTGGCCATTACTCTGTACCAGTGGCAGCTGGTGAGTTCAAATCGAAGGGGGGCTGCAGGAGACAGTTGAATGGTTGGGGCCAATGTGAAGGGGTGTGGTCAACTAGAAAGGGGAGGAGCTATGCTCAACACCACAAAACCTGGAACTTTAATTAAATATGCTGCCCTGGGTGCCAAACCGTCATTATGAGAGTGCAATCAAGACAATGTGATGTGTAGAAGAATATTTCAATGTATTAGCTGCATGACAGCTTACTTAATATCTAGAGGGAAACAAAAAGACTGTGAGGCATGAAAAAATAAATTACTTTTTAAATACATTACTGGAATGCCAGTCAAAATCAAGTACAAGTAAAATAAGCAGCACTTAACTCAAGCCACTTCTTGTACTCCAGTTCCAATTATAATTTATATTCAGCTTTATTAAAGTACCAGGTAACATGCTGAAAGTAGCAATCACTGTGATACCCCCACTTGAAAAAATGTTTCTTATCCAAAAAAGACCTGCTGCCTGACAACAACTATAGGTTCATAGGTTCATAGGTTCATACTAGGCTATCTGCCCAAGGACATTTATAAGCCTAGCCCATAGTTATGTGGCTTTCGCCACCCCTTTAGTTTGAATAAAAACTATGCCTATCATTTTGCTGTGCCTCTGTCAAGCAGTGACACTGAAGTAATCCCTGGGGTATATCTGCAATCTCCCATCCATTGGTCAAGATTCCTCTTGAACAAGGCCAGAGAGGTGCTCTGCCTCACATGTACCGGGATTTTGTTCCACAGCATAGGGAGTCTCTGGGTGATGAATCTGTCCCTCCAGCACGTTCTATTTATAACCGTGTCAAGGTTTAAGTCTCCGCCCTTGTGGTTCTGAGGGATCTAGATTTTTGAGGTGAAGCATATTCATCAAATCTGGGTTTGACATGGCCTTATATGTCAGGCACAGGTCACCTCTGAGCAAGCGGTATGAGACTGAATAGAGCTGGAGTTCTTTCAGTCGGGCAGCATAAGACATATTTTTGAGACCCTTTATCCTTTTGGTGAGGAACTTTTGGGGCCTTTCAAGCTGCAGCAGGTGTCTGGTCAGATACATTCGAACGGGCATTGTACTCAATCATAGGTCTAATGAGTGATGAGTACAGGGGACGATGACCTCCCTTGATCTAGATGTGAATCCCTTCATGATCAGGTGGGTGATATAGAAGGTTTTCCTAACTACTTTAGCAACATGAGTGTCAAACGAAGGGCTACTGTCAACCTGGGTCCCCAGATCTCTGATGACTTTTTCTGTGCTCAGTGGATTGCCACCTATATGGTAGCTAGGGGTAACCTTGTTTTTCCCGAAGGGTATGACTATGCATTTTTTGGCGTTTAACTTCAGGCCATGGCTCTGGCACCAGTTATCCGTTTCTGTGAGGCCCTTCTGGAGGATATCTGTGTCAGATGTGTTTTCGACTATGGCCCAGTTTGCAGTCATCTGCAAACTTTGTCAGCCATAACCCTCCTGTGTTTGCTTGTACTTCAGAAAAGTAGATGCCGAACAAGAGTGGACCCAGGACTGAGCCCTGTGGGACACCACTTGTGACAGGCTTTGAGTCTGACATGGCTCCAGCAACTCTGACCCTGTGGGTTCTGTCACTTAGCCAGTTTGCAACCCATCTTGTGATGTATGGGTTTACATTCAAGCTGATGAGTTTTTCGATGATACCTGAGTGGGGTATTGTGTCAAGGCCTTTGCCAGGTCGAGGTAGGCTGTATGGACTGCCTTTCCTCATCAATGGCCTTGGTGACTGTCTCGAAAAAGTCAACCAAGTTTAAGAGGCAGGATCTGCCTTTGACAAAGCCAAACTGGGTTGGATCCAAAGTCTGCAAGTTCCCTATGTCTTTATTTATGAGTTCCATTATGATCCTCTCCATGGCTTTGCAGATAAGGCTTGTCAAGCTAATGGGGCGGTAATTTCCAGGGTCTGTGAAGGCACCGCCCTTATGAAGTGGGACCACAGTCGCCATGCGCCACTCCTTGGGTACGTATCCTGAGGTGAGGCTAAGATTAAACAGCTGTCCTAACTGTGGGTTTAATTCCTCATTGAGTTCATGAAGCACACAGCCGGGGACACCATCCGTCCCATGGATGCTGTGTTTTTGCCTTAGTGAGGGCAGTTCTCACCTGGGCGTTGGAGATGTTTGGGGGCTACAATCCTCTGGAATAGATATCTCTCCTTTGGGGGAAGGGGAGAGAAGTTTGCACTGAACCTGTCAGCCAGTATGTTGGCAATGTGTGTAGGTTCAGTAATTTTCACATCATTTTGAACTAATTCTGAGCATATCTGGGAGTTTCCTCCTAGGTTTCTAACATAGCTAAAGAAGGCCTTATGATTCTCTTTAGAGTCCTTGGCGATTTGTCTCTCAAAATTTGCCTTGGATGATTTTATGAGAGCTCTTAGTTTTTTACTTATAATGATCAAAGGTGTCTTACCTTTCAAGAATTTTGCTCTATCTTGTAGTAGCTTCCTCCTTTTGTTGTAGAGCTTGTTTATGGCTGGGGTCCACCAGACTGGACGCTTGCCTTTGGTACAGAGAGTCTTAGTTTTCTTTGGGATTGCCTGATCCATGCAGTCCTGTAGGTGCTGGTAGAAGGCATTTGTAAGTGATTCAGCGGTTTGAGTAATGTTTACCACTGGCTCAGGGGCCTTAAAGGAGACCACACTAGTTTTTAGAAGTGTGAAATCGGCTTTTGAGAAGTTTTTCACTGTGGTCTTTTTGTTTCAGGTGGGGCGGGATGAGGACCTCCAGCGAGATTAGTTTATGATCTGATCTCACCAGTGAGGGGTATACTTCGGTGTTGAACATTTTGATCCCATGTTTGTGATGATGAGATCAAGTATGTTTTCTCCTCTTGTGGGGATGGTGACTAGTTGTTCCATGGCATTTGAGTTTATGAACTCCAGGAATCTTTGGGTTAGAGTGTTCGGGCTTGAGTAGTGTTCCCAGTCTATATTAGGGTAGTTGAAGTCACCTAGTATGATGGTGTTTGGAGATACATTTATGCCCTCCAATGTTTTCAGGAAGGCCATGTGAGGTTCCTGAGTTTGAGAGGGTGGCCTGTAACATGCTACAAATTGCAGAGCAGTCTTGCCTATGGTTAATTGCACCTGGATGGTCTCCGATGCATCGTGCGTTGCCACCAACCTTGAGGTGTGGGTGTCCTTTATGAATATGGACACCCCCCCTCCTTTCTTGGTGTTGTCCGGATTTTGGGGCGGGCATGATATGAGGTGAAACCTGTTAGTGCTGGGGTGCTCTCAGGAGCCTTGAACCAGGTTTCTGTCACAGCACAGACATCGATGTTCTCCATATTGAGAAGGGCCTCGAGTGCGTGCATCTTGAGATTGAGACTTCTGACATTGAGCAGCATTACCCTTAGTTTTTTTCCTTTTGGTGTTCTAGGGTGGTAGGTTTAGAATTTGAGCCTTGCCTAAAAAGGCACTTTCGGGCTGCCAAGAGCCTTTGCCAATATCCGGAAGCCCAGGGGTGACAGGTGCAAGCCGTCCCTTGCGAAGCAGCATGGCTTGTCCAGCATGTCATCCCAGGCAGACAGACATTGGATCCCCTTTGAATGACACCAGAATTTAAGCCAATTATTAAAGCTGATCATCTTATCACTGTATTGTGGCATCATTCTAGGTGAAGGTAGGATACTGCTCAAGGTCAGGGTCATACCTGCCTGGGCTACATAATCAGAGAGCTCCTCGATGTCCCTTTTCATGTAGTCCAAGGAGGTACGTCTCAGGTCGTTGACACCAGCGTGGACAATGACTGAGTCGTACTTGTACCTGCTGTTGAGAGACCTGAGTGCTTGCGTTATGTGGCGGATTCTAGCACCCGACAGGCAGCTTACTGTGACCTTCTCTTTACTCAGTCTGGTGAGCGGGACGTCAGTGTGTCTGACTATGGAATCACCAATGACAAGTGTGTCTGGCATTTTGTTTGGCGTTAAGGGCTGTGACTGTTTGACACTCTGACTGTGGTCTATGTGTTGCATGTGTTGGGTCGTGAGGTGGTAGTTGTTTGGGTGTCTGCTTTGGTGGCCTCTGCTGTTTTGGTAAATTTTTGATCAGAGCCTCCGAGTATGTCTTTGTGTGAGTATGTGTATGATTTGAAGTTGTGATGGTACCATGTGTGACTGGGTATGTATTGTGTGTGGTTACCTTCTCCTCCTGTCTGGTCTTGCCAGTCCTATGTTGAGAGAGCTCAGCCTCCAGTTTGGCCATATAGTTGCATCTCTCGCATGTATTTGTGTTTTGTGGGAGAAGGAGAGGATTGTCTGTGTACATGAGGCAGTTGTAACATTGCCTCAATATTCCCAGGTTCACCAGTTGAGCTGGAGAGGACACTAGCAACTGATCCCTCGACATACTAGAAGTAGTAGATAAAGAGACTTTCAAAGGACTCTGGGGGAAGTGGGTTTTAGGCTGGTGGGGTACTATCTATAATAAGAGTGCTTTATCAAGGTGCAAGTACTGTAGGAGTAAGTGCTAGGCTTTACAGATAGAGAATAGTCTACTTGGGAATCAAGTAGAGATGAACTTTTCAGTTATAGGATATGCTGGTTAGATCAGCAGTACAGCTCGAGGAAGGTAGTTTTAAGGGAAAATTGGAAGAGTGGAATTTAGATGGCCCAAATAGTTTAACCTTGTTTAACCGCTGCTCTTGTGTGCAACAGTGGTAACTCAGCTAAATCGCACTTACGCGTTTAGCGTGTTTTATAGCAGGGGGCTGAAGGGAGCTAGGAATTGGCCCAAAACGACCAATGGACTACTAGTTTCTGGCTGAAACTTCACCAAATCAGACAAAAGGCGCTCAGTGCTTCCCACTCCCACTGGTAAGCAAAGAAACTTTCCTCCTTCCTAATAAGGCAATGGATCAGTAACAGGAACTAAAAACAAAGCCCAGGGATCAGCAACTCTGAAACTGGACTACTCTAGTTCAGTAAGGCGGGGAAAACAAGAGATTTTTTTTGTTTTATTACAGAGACAAGGAAAAAAACAGACAGTAAATGCTATAAATGCTGTAAATCGGCTAGCGCACTTTAGTGTGTAGCCTACAGAAACAATTTGCAACAATTAGTAACTTAAAGTGCAATAAACAGTGTAAAATGCAGAAATCACTTAAAGTAGCAATAAAACAGGCGAAATGCAGTCGCTAGCTTAAATAACAGTGGGAAAGCCACAAAAAATACTTATATCTGGTAGAAAGTCACTCTTTTAGCTCTCTGCTGCTTGGATCACTCTGCAGGCCACCACGAGGATCTGTGCTGAGTTGGTACAAGCTGGAAAACGCGTGTTTAGCGTGTTTTATAGCAGGGGGCTGAAAGTAGCTAGGAATTGGCCCAAAATGACCAATAGACTACTAGTTTCTGGCTGAAACTTCACCAAATCGGACAGAAAGGCTGCTCAGTGCTTCCCACTCCCACTGGTAAGCAAAGAAACTTCCCTCCTCCCTAATAAGGCAATGGGTCAGTAACAGGAACTAAAAACAAGGCCCAGGGATCAGCAACTCTGAAACTGGACTACTCTAGTTCAGTAAGGCGGGAAAACAAGAGATTTTTTGTTTTATTACAGAGACAAGGAAAAAAACAGACAGTAAATGCTATAAATGCTTTAAATCGGCTAGCACACTTTAGTGTGTAGCCTACAGAAACAATTTGCAACAATTAGTAACTTAAAGTGCAATAAACAGTGTAAAATGCAGAAATCACTTAAAGTAGCAGTAAAACAGGCGAAATGCAGTCGCTAGCTTAAATAACAGTGGGAAAGCCACAAAAATACTTATATCTGGTAGAAAGTCACTCTTTTAGCTCTCTGCTGCTTGGATCACTCTGCAGGCCACCACGAGGATCTGTGCTGAGTTGGTACAAGCTGGAAAACGCGTGTTTAGCGTGTTTTATAGCAGGGGGCTGAAAGGAGCTAGGAATTGGCCCAAAACGACCAATGGACTACTAGTTTCTGGCTGAAACTTCACCAAATCGGACAGAAAGGCTGCTCAGTGCTTCCCACTCCCACTGGTAAGCAAAGAAACTTCCCTCCTCCCTAATAAGGCAATGGATCAGTAACAGGAACTAAAAACAAAGCCCAGGGATCAGCAACTCTGAAACTGGACTACTCTAGTTCAGTAAGGCGGGAAAACAAGAGATTTTTTTGTTTTATTACAGAGACAAGGAAAAAAACAGACAGTAAATGCTATAAATGCTGTAAATCAGCTAGCGCACTTTAGTGTGTAGCCTACAGAAACAATTTGCAACAATTAGTAACTTAAAGTGCAATAAACAGTGTAAAATGCAGAAATCACTTAAAGTAGCAGTAAACTTATTTGTTTCATGGGGAAAACATGATCAAAGTAAAAAATGAAAAGCAAACAAGAAACAAGCTCAAGATACATTGCTTAAAGGATTACTGTACAGGTAACGGACCACACACGATAGACTGGCATTCTGTTTGGTTTACAGGTAAAGCCTGCAAAGATGACTGCAAGTCACCAACAAATGCAATGAGCTTCTTAAAATAATAATGTAATCCTGTCCTTTATTACAAATACTGCCATATGCATTTCAATACCCAAAGCTTATACATTATCTAGTTATGCAAGTATTCTCTGCATGGCAACAAAAAGGCTTTGACTGTTGGCAGTTCTTTATCAGTATGCTTATTAAAGCTTACTTGCATCTTACAATCTCAGACAAGCTTACCCGATGGTCATTAAAGCATTGCTACTTAAACACAGAGCAACAGGCACTTTCTGAGTAATAATAAGCATAAATCAATAGTATAAAAATATGACAAACCCGAACATTCTGCAAAATCAAGGGCAGAATAAAAGTAGTACTTGTGTCTACCTTGGATGGGGGGATACTCTGCACATTTACACTACATAACTGCTCCTTGCCTTGCTTGAACACATCCAGAGTCACACTACATGAGGCATTGCGGTGCAACAAGTATGTCACAATTTGAAATGTCTCTGGCTGACTGTGATGGCCCTGACACATTTGTCATACCTCTCAACCTCAGAGCAAAAAATCTGGACAAAGCCATACATAAAAGTGGGAGAAAGGCCCAAAAATAAGGACAATTTTTAAATATTGCTCTTATAAACTTAGAAAGATAATAGAATAGTAAGTATTACATTATTATGAATTTTCTGAAGGATATGAAATCTGAAACTCAAATGTCTGTCATTATTTTCTAACCTCAGTCTTTAATGATTTGCTACTAATTTGACAAAAAAACACAATTTTATGAAAAATGGACCAAAATGTGATGCAAAAATATAACATAGCCACATTTTAATATTAGTACTGCTAACATGAGCAGCTGACAAAATAAAATAATCTGCATGCATTTCTGAAATAAAAGTAATCTATAACTCTGATTATTACAGTTATTTCTTAATTGTAAACCCTCCACGTTTTCTTCCAAAATTGCCATTTTGCGGCGAGATGATTAGGGGAAGAGCAACATTTTGAGCCAAAATCGGGGACAGTTTAGAGGTTTGGATATGCCTAATTCTTTAAATCAATTTATTTGCACATACCTCTCAACCTGTTAATGCAGGAAATCTGGACAAGGCCAAATATACTTATAAACAGTACAAAAAATTGTTGTATAAACTGAGAGAGTTGATAGAATAACAGGTCTTGCTTTAGCATGCATTTTTCTGAAGGTTATGAAGTCTGAAACTCTGTGTCTGTCATTATTTAGTGACTTAATTCCTAAATTATTTGCCAGAAAACCGCACATTTAATGAGGAACAAACCAAAAATAAGAAGCAAAAATCTATTCATTCTGTGAAAATCCGGACAGTTGAGAGGCTAGTCCAGCCGGGGCTGTCTTTGAGTTTGCTGCCCTTCCCCCTCACAAAATCATGGTCTTATGGAGCCTCCCCCCTTCAGCTATTCCAATGAACCATTACTTGGCTATTTCATCCCATTTACCATAAACACTAATGTGAATACTGCTTTACTTCTGCGATGATTTGGACTTCATTTGAAAGTTTTATTTTGCATTTTACAGCACAAACACTAAGACATCTGCTAAACAAAGCAATGCAATCTCACAATGAAAACAGACAGCATTAAAACTTCTCTGCCCTTGAAACTCACATTGATTGAAACAGCATTGAAACCCACATTCAAAGAAAATACATTTTGCCAGTGACAGATAAGTATTAACTTTGGGCTGTTTTCAAATCATAGGCCCCTTGCACATGAAACATACACGTGGTCTTTGATACTCCTTTCTGATTTTATTAAATTATATTCCTTGTGCAATATAGTACAGCTGTAGTGGGCATTTTAAATTTGTTTTGAACATTTTTCCAGTAAACAATAAAACAAAATGCATGCACCAATAATAACAAAACTGTCCAATTCAAAACATTTTTTCGGTAAATAATGAAAAAAATGCATGCACCAATAACGACAAAACTGCCCAATTCAGAAAATTTCTATAATAAAAGTCTTTTCAAACTTCTAAAGTCCACCAGTATCAGTAAATATGCACAATCTCTGAAGAAGTAAAAGTCATCTAAATAATTCCACATTAAAGAAATCTATAACTAATGAAGAGGTTGCTGCTAGCAAACGACTTTATATGTCATTGTTTCATCTACAAAAAAAGTGTCTGTTACCCTTGAGGAATAAATTGCCTATGTTTCATTAAAAAATGATAAGTCTGACAACAACTATCTACTCGTTTCATGGGGAAAACATGATCAAAGTATCAGTAAATATGCACAATCTCTGAAGAAGTAAAAGTCATCTAATAATTGCAATAGGGAATGGATGGCAAACTGATAACAGGTTCAGAGTTACTAGGTATCGTCACCAAAAAGGATTGCAGCATCCACCCCCTTTACAATACAGTACAGTATCAGCAATGCATCTATCTACTGCGGGGGTAGAACCCACAGCCTTCTGCATCAAAAGCAAGTACACTACCGGTTGTGCTATTAACAATGCAAACAGACTCAGCATAAGCATCACTAAACTTTTGTTCCCCTGCAGCTCTCAGCTTTTTGTAAAATGTACTTGACACTCAGCTGTATCTCTGAACTTTGCAGCACAAGAAATCTGGAAAAAGCCAAAATTTAGGGGGGGGCAAAAAAACCAAAAAACAGGGACACATTTTAAACATTGGTTGTATAATGTTGCAAAGTTGCTAGAATAAAATGCTGTGTTACCACCATACATTTCACTGCCAAGCATTGAACCCAGGACCCTGTGCAAAACAGTCACTGCAACATTCCACTATGCCAAATCAATCATCTATTTTATGAAAGAGGAAGACTGAAACTTAAATGGCTACATTCAGTGAATTCAGTTCTCACCATAGCTGTCAACATCTTAGCACAAAACACCTGAACAAAGCCAATAATTGGAGAATACAGCCCCCAAACATATTCAGTGAGTTCAGTTATCGCCATAGCTCTCAGCCTTGGCACAGAAAATCCTGGATGAAGCCAATAATGGGGGAATACAGTCCCAAAAATAGGGACAAATTTCAAATATCCATCTTATAAACTTATAAACTTGCTATAATAATAGGTTTTGTGTTACCATGTACTTTCCGAAGAATATGAAGTCTGAAATGCCAATGCTTGTCATTTTTATTTATTTAACATTTGTTGAGAGGACACCAGAGTAAACCCACACAAACACAGGAAGGACATGCAGACTCCACATAGAAGGCACCCCAGTCAAGAATCAAACCAGAAAACCTGTAGCTGTTAGGCAACAATGGCACCACTGCACCACTGCACAACTGGCTGTGTTGAGAAACAAACATATAGAAACCACAGATTTTATGAGGAACAGAACAAATATGAGGCAAAAATCTGCATTGTTTCTTTTACAAATGGTGGTGGGTAGGGAATTCAGGCTCTTGCCATTTGGGACCAAGGTACAGGGTTCAAGCCTTATTCTCTACCCTCCACCATGTAGTGACTGGGGCATTACACACACACACACACACACACACACACACACACACACACACCTGCAAAGTCTGAAGCTTCATCGTTCGTTGTGCTGTATCCTGCACCATCATTGCCAGCTGAGGAGCTGTTATCCCACAAGAGAACCTAAGCTCATTCTCTCTATCCCGCAAGACCACTCTGCCTGCGGATGTTGCAGTCCAATCCCCTTCCAGTCTATGCAGTTAGAACTACTGCATAGACTGCTGTGAAAATGTAGATGCACATGTTGTAGTCTGGACTGCTGGTGGAGACAGTCTGGATTCTGTGCACATGCTCCAGACTGGTTCATCAGCAGTCCGAGTATCGGAAATGCTCGATGTTTTATTTTGTTTAATTTTCTTATTTTACAGCTGGGAGGGCTGCAGTCCTGCAGTCCAATAGTATAGATAGAGCTCCTGCTCTGTACTAATCTCACATTTCAAAAATTGCAGCCTAACACAGCTACTGTCACTCTATAAATATTGTGAAGTAACAAGTATTTTTAAAAAGGGGCTCTGATTTTATTTAGCATCACACAAACACATCTTATTATTTATAGCCTTTCCCAATTCTTCAGGTTGGAAGTTCACCACTGAGTTTTTATAGAAATTTTGTTGTAAATAATATTTCTGTCTAGACTTGTACATTAATTAATATTAAATTATGGCACACTATTTATATCATTTACAAAAAGATAACATAAAATACAGACATGTCAAGCAATGAGAACTGCTGATTTAAGAATGCTGCCTCATAAATTATTGTTGTTTGCAAATAAATGCTATAGCAAAAAGAAAAACTACAGAAATGTAATGAGTTTTGCAGAAGAAAATTCATTGCCTCGCCTTGGGGTTAGTGCTGTTCACACGGAGAAATACAGCAATGTGTCTAATTTAAAGCATACACAGGGTGCATAGGTACTACAGTGTTCAAAAAACAAACTAGATGTAACACTGTAAAGATGAAGTAAACTTCCATGAAAAATGCCAGCCTGCTTTCAGCCACAACAAGGAAGCTGTATGCAGTGTGACGTGTCAATCCTCCAAACGTACAGCTGTCAGCTGTAAGGACAGCAAGCTGCTGTCCTTAAAAGACTAGCGGTCACTAAGTAAATATCAGGAATAACCTGTCAAACTTGAATAGTTTGTGTTTCTTCTATGTGCCACTTTATTCTGAAATGTATCATTTATCTTGCAAATTAGCAGACAACTCTGAATACAAGGCTCTGATTTACGCAGCCATTGATGTTAGAAAAGGCATCACCTTGCAAATGTGTCCCAGAGTCAGTCTGTCAAACTGACAGGCAGAGTTGTCCAACTTCCAAAGTAGTTCAAAATGAACCATAAGGATGCTCCGATGACAGGCTATTTTCAGTTGCATCCAGTGTATCTGAAAATCCTCATGCTAATCACAACTACAGCACCAGAACCATTATAAGTTCACACCATTTGCTTATCAAATGAATGAATCTGGTCAAACCTACCAGGTCTTTAGAGTGGACTACCACAGTTCAGGTTTTTAGCCTGTCCAAGATAAAATAGTCCAGGAATGCGAAAAATGCACTGTCCCTGCCTGGCTCTGTCAACACTCACAAAGGTAATGAGAGCCAACAGCTAGCGATGGACATTTATGACCAACAAGAATGTAACCTCCAAATAACCATTTGTAAATGATCACCTTGTAAAAAGAATCACATACCACTGTAAATGGCATTCATCAAGGCATAAATAACAAAACCATCCATAAGCAGTTTATTAAGATGCCACAGCACTCACCTCCTTTGGCTCCCACAGATGGCTCCAGCCTAGCTAAAGCAATAACCAGTATAATGTCCATAATGAGCCATTCCTTTTTAATCCTGTCCCTCAAACCCATGTCTAGACTCCAACAATATTAAGCTCCCCATGTCCCAACCAAGAATCCACCAGAATATCTAATCCAAGACAGCCCGAGCAACTCTAAGATTCAACACCAGCGGTTGTAAGAAACACATCCATCAGTAACTCACAGAGCGACACCATAATTACCACATTGTGCCATATACAATCCTCTTTTGATTCTCTGGAGTGAAAAAAAAAATGGGAAGGGTGCTTTGGCACATGCCCACATTGCGGTTACAGGTCACAGGTGAGAAAAACAAACAAAAAAAGTGTTTTTACACTGAAGTTGCAGCTAAAGGTCACAGGTTGCATGGAAGAGCTCTGATTGGCCATGGGTTGGACATGTCTGGTCTATGCCTTTTAATATGCTTTCATTTTTTAGGAGACGGTGGTCAGCATGCAGACATTTGCAACGACAGCATATCCACACTTTTGGGTTCTGTAGCAAGTACAGACACAATGCAAGGGTATCACATATCCTTCTACAAGTACAATCACTGGCTACTGACACTGTCTGTATAGAGCGATAGCATTACAGAGCCCTTATTTAGCAATTAGGAGCATGCTTTACTTACCTAATTTAACTGGTTGTATCATTGCTAAGCACACTGGATGCAAACGCTGAATTTGTAGAGCATTCTGCTAGTGGAGCCTTTCTTTCAGCCGTTAAGAGCAAGGTTTACGGTAGTGCAATACGCACAGCTGATACATAAACAGTAATAGATTTTATCTACAAGTCTAACTCATTAAACTGAGCTGATGCTAAATCTAGTTTCAATGCTACTGTAACCTATTAGTTTGTATTGATTACTGCTCAGCTACTTAGGTTATACTCGCTGTCCCTGTAAACTGCTCTGTGAGGCTTATTATTTTCCCAACTCCTGTTTTATATGTTGATAGACTCCTAAGTCCTTTGTGCTGCTATATCTAAATTCTTTATTTAGCAAACCTGTGCAACCTTAAAAAGTGTTATTTGGATGTTAACTGTGGAAGACCTGTTTTTGTGATGCATTTTGAACTTGGTAGAGTTTTTTGTCTTAAGCTCACTATGCTGCATTATCCTACTAATTAACTGCTAACCTGTGATATTACTAGTTTAATTCCATGTTGCTATAACTTTGAATCTGATATAACTTATCATATTGTGATACAATCTAACATTCTTTCATCTCTGCTTTCTACCTATATATTATCTAGTACTGTTATTACTTTAAGCTTATGCACACTTGTCTCTTGTCTGCCTGCTTCATAACATTTCACTTAGTTACATAATTTGTTTTTATCTCTCTCCCCTTTGCATAATCCAGCTTGTGATCCAGCCCATCCTGCTCTACCCTACTGAATTTTGCTCCCTACTCGAAGGCCACAATAAAGACACCTCAACCAAGGACATTCTTATCAAGTTTTAAAACTCCCTTCGTCTCCCAGCAAGGAACTTGTCTTGGAAGTATGTGTTATTCCTAACTTTGTAATACTTTCAGGTAGTAGATACCTACTGGTAGGTCGCAGTGTGCCTCCCTGCCATGATAGCCTGCAGCCAATACTCCCCTATCCACCCCTTTGGTGTCCTGTGAACAACCCTACCCTCCCTATCTATTTCTATACTTTCACTATCTCACTTTCAGCTGCCTCCCTCTTACTGATACTACGACTGTGACTGTGTTGCTTCTAGCTAACTGCCCACCAGCTGGCACTCCACAATCTTCCTACTGTCTCTGATACTCCTGCCACTCTCCTCCTCATCTCACCTACCTTGCTCCATTGCTCCTCTTCTGCAACCCTCTCCCCTACTATCTCTCATTGGACTGCCTATCCACATTTTGTCTTCCACTTAGCTAACACCCATCTCAATCCTTCACATAACCTACTATCCTCTCCAACTGTAATCCCTCCATATCCATACCCACAACTGCACTTCTCTGACTATCTTTCAACCTACTACACATCTTAGCAAGCTTACCTCCTGCTCTCTCTCTTTACTGATTGTTTTTTCACCACTCTTTCTCCTTCTCTGGGCTCTTCCCGCTCCATTCGCCCTACGGGCTCACTCCGCTCCCCTACCCTGCCCCCAATTCCCACCCGCCCCCAGTAGTCCTACTTTTATACCTCATGTAGACACACCCCTAACCAATCAGGCATAATCTCCTCTTTTGCCACCCCCTCCCTCTCATCTCATACCACACCCAGCTTTCTCAGAACCCTCATCCACACTACCTCTTAAAGTCTTAACACTACTTTGCTTTCTTCTTCCTTCTATTTTTCTTTATCTCTGTTAATTTCCCTAACTTACACTATGTGGACATTATATCTCCCAATATACTTTCAAATAGCTATCTGTTTAACACTCTTACCTCCTCTTGTGATTACTCATCTCCTAACCTCCTATGAACACCCACTCCCCTCTACTCTTGCACTTCCCTCTAAACATACCTCTACACCTATCTCACCTATTACACCAACCACCTTACATCTTACTACCAAACCTAACTACGTATCTACCAAACACCACAAACTTGCTTACTTTAAGCTAAGTAAACAAAAAAATAAAAAAATATATTGACATCCTACATAAACAGTCCCAGCTCCAATATTTCTTATTTCTCCAATCACTATTGGATGGGGACATTCACCCTAACCCTGGCCCAAATAGCACAAACACTAATAGTTACATTAAACAAGACAAAGCATCTCCTATATCATCAAACACTTATACCAACTCTCTCACTATAGCTCATCTTAATATACGTAGCATTTGTAACAAAATCTCTCAACTCCATGCCCTTTTAGATGTTCACCATTTTGATATCTTATGTTTATCAGAAACTTGGCTAAAACCTACCATTAAGGATAATGAAATTACCCCTCCCGGGTATAATATCTTTAGACTGGACTTTAAAACCAAAAAGGGAGGTGGAGTAGCAATTCTGTACAAAGCACAACTACAAATTAGTATAATAAATCTTAACCTTCCTCATGACAATAATGCAGAAGTAATCAGCTCAAAACTTCAAATCAACCCTAATAAAGCTATTAACATAATTTGTGTATATCTCCCCCCAGGAAATAACACTAACACTTTAGAATGCATCCTTAGCTTGCTGTCAAACAACCTCCCCCAAGAAAAACTAGTTCTAGGTGACTTTAACATTGATTGGAATTCTTTTAATAGTATAAACACTACATCCCACATAAACCTATATGGCTTCTCTCAACTCATTAACTGTCCAACCAGAACTGATAAATCCAACAACCATGAATCTATCCTAGACTGGATTCTGATTAATACCCCCCAACAAACCTGCCAGTCTGGTACCCTTCCAGATGATCTAAGCGACCATTCTTTAACTTATGTTATTAGACACAAAATCAACCTAACCTTACCTGCCAAACTTAGAACACTAAGAACAAAAAAGACTTTTAACTCTGAACATTTTCTAGCTGATCTAAAATATTGTAATTGGTCCTCATTGAAATATCTTCCCCTTAATGAAGCTGTAGAATACTTTAACTCTACATTCTTATCAATTCTAGACCAACATGCCCCAACTCATACCATCAGAACCAAATCAAAAGTAGCACCCTGGTTAACTAATAATACTAGGCATAAAATCATTATTAGAAATAAATCATGGTCTAAATGGCGTACCACTAAAAATCAAACTGATCGCCAAAACTTTAGAGAGCTTAGAAACAGCACTAAAAGAGCTATCCTGACAGACAAAAAAAAACTATTACCTTCAGCTGCAGAATATCATTAATAAGGAACCTAAAAAATTCTGGGCCAGTATTAATAATCTTCTGTCTCCATGTCATTCCATTACACCTAATCCCAAGGACTCTAACCCAGAGAACCCTAAACAAACAGCAAATGACTTAAACTCGTTCTTCATGAATACTATCCAAACACTTGCTAGTCATCTATCTCCTCATACCTCTAATCTACTTCCATCCACATCAAATCCACCTCCTACCCTCCACTTACAACCAGTCTCTACCTCCTTTATCACATCATTACTCCTAAAGTTAAAACCTACCACTCCCTCTGCAGACAAACTGCCTGCAGAATTCTTACAGATAGGTGCCAAAGCCTTAGCCTACCCTATTTCCATCCTGATTAATAGATCTATAAAGGAAGGAATCATCCCCTCTATCTGGAAAATATCTCATATCATCCCACTACATAAAGGGGGAAACTCTAATGATTTTTCTAACTTTCATCCAATAGCTCTCCTCTCGCCAATCGCAAAAATCATGGAAAAATGTATTCACAAACAAATACTAAATCACCTTCTCAACAACAACCTACTTTCTAACTGTCAGCATGGTTTCAGACCCTCACACAGTACCACTACTGCTTTACTCTCCTTCACTAACTCCATTAACATTAACCGTAACAAAAACTATCTATCATCCTCTGTCTTCATCGACCTATCCAAAGCTTTTGATATGGTGAATCATAAACTTTTACTACATATCCTAAAATCTCTGGCTCTTGATCATCTTGCCTTGTCCTGGTTTGCATCTTACCTAGAAAATCATCAGCAGGCAGTACTTTGGAAAAATTCACTTTCTAATCTTCTACCTATCTTCTTAGGCGTACCTCAAGGCTCTATCCTAGGCCCTTTGCTATTTTCAATCTTTATTAATGACCTTCAATCTGCTATCCCATATACTACCTGTATACAATATGCAGACGACTCAACTATAATCTGTACTGCTAACTCTCAAACAGAACTGCAGTCACTTACTCAAAAAGCTTTTAACGCTGTAGAACAATGGTTCTCTTACCGCTCTCTACTCCTTAACCCCAGGAAAACCAAACTATTACTTTTTTCACCTACTCGTAAATCTACTCCACCTTACTTTACTCTTACGTCCACTGATGGAACACTCATCTCTCCTGACTTGACCATAAAACTATTAGGAATAACTATTGATAATAACCTCAACTTCGACTCTCACATCAATAACACCATAAAATTAGTTAATAAAAAAATAGGATCCCTTTACAGAATCAAACCTTTCCTAACACCTACAGCAAGGTCCACCATTGCTAGATCTCACCTAATCTCCACTCTTCTCTATGCTTCCCCCATTTACACTAATCTTTCCAAAACCAACATGAAGAAACTAGAAACATCCTATCATAACATAGCTCGATTCGCTGTTGGATCTCCTTTTAGAACTCATCACTGCTTGAACCTAAAAGAACAAGGCTGGATTGAACTTCCTAACCAACTTGTACTTCAACAGATCTTAATTGCTTATAAGATTCTATATCAGCCAACCAACACACCAATACTTTCTAGCCTTATTTCTCCATACAACAACCTGAAACAACTACGTTCCTCAAATAAACTTCTGATTAATATTACCAAACCTAACAATAATGAAGGTGTCAGTTTATTCTCCAACTCTGTTGGAAAAACATGGAATAAACTACCCTCTGATATCACTTCTTTAACCTCTTTCTAACTTTTCAAATATCAACTAAAAACTTATCTCAATAAACACTGGCTTTGCTCCTGCACTAATCCAGACTAATGCTAACTCTTCTCTCTACCATTACCCTTGTTAACTTAAAAAAAAAAAAAAATATTTTTATCTTTTTTATATTATCTGGTTAACTTGCTATGATGTCATGTAACCTTTTATGCCAATTTATTTTTTATCTGTTTATATTAACTGTTTCACTTGCTATGTTTCTCATGTAACCATTTATGCCTTTTTGTGAAAGTGTACAACTGATGGAGCTGTTCTCCCCGGGCCTCTACTGAAAACGGACATATATCCAGTTGGACTAGCCCGGTCAACAAATGTAAAATAAAATAATACAATAAAAATAAACAATATATTCTACAGTGCTAATCCTCCATTTTGTGTACATAACAAGCATAGATTGTTTAATGCAGACACATTCCAAATCTTGACAGGAAACAAAGGTATGAATCTTGCATTGCTTGCGGTTCTGGTAGTAAACTTACAGGACTGCCCTAAACATAAATGTCAGTAAAATATATAAGGATGTCCTTAGCCTCAGATGGAATTTATCAGAAAACTCCTAAAATGCTGATAATACTTCATCTTCCTGCAAAATGACAGTGCAGCTAGTTTCTTGACAGTTATTTAGTAAGAAGGGCACTTGCTGTATAAAGTTGACAATCCTAGAGTTTGAACTTTCTATCATATATTCTGTGAAAAATGGGACAGACAACCTTTATGCTCAGCAGCATTGATATTGCTATAAATACTCTTTATGCCTGCTTTCTCAAAGTTACACAACACATGGTGAACATTGGTGCTAAGGTCACATGTAGCTAGCAAATGGAAAATGCACTACCACATATAGTTATACACTTTTTGAGATTTCTTACTCATCAAATGATACACCAACTGAAGAGATTTCAAAGAACCGCCCATATGACAGAAATGCATGTACTGTATATAGCTGCCTACATACACTACCTTTAGTCAAGAATGCACCATCCATAAGCAGTATGCATGAAGTACACAAGTCTTTCAGATTATCCCTGGCAGAGAACATTAGTGCATCCATGTTTGCATGGATGTCAACCATTCGCTTGTGTAGAATGGTTTCACACTTCAAGTCATACTCCTGCAGTGAAATGTTACTTAGTTGTATATTGTGAACTGAATTTGGAAGCATATCATGTCTTCTAACTATTCACTTGTTGAAGCATTGCCTATCTGCAGTGCTACTACCCTTTCTAAAATTGTACTAGCAACTACATCATCATCAACAAACACGGGGTGTCTGTAGACATCACAGCCCTTGTTTTCAATTCACTACATGCCTTGTACCTTTATACCTCTGCGCGGTCACAAGCATGGTAATGTCCAATTTTTTTGATTAGTTCCTTGCCATCAGCTACAGACACAGTAATAACTCTGCCTTTACATTTGTCTCATAACTTTAAACTACACCAATACTTATTCTTCACAGCCTTTTCCAGATTATCTACATAACCATCTATGTGCAGTACATTTTTACCTCTCTGTGATTTTACTGTATGGTAAATGCCCTCTGATAAACCAGGTATGATCTGAGCTGCATCAGCCATTTCATAGGCATGCATTGTGCCTTACACACAGCATAGCTAAACATTGTCAGCCATTTACACCAAAGAGCAACATAATATTTACTTCACATTAGCATCTTACATATAACATTAGTTGTACAGACATGCTTCCCATACATATTTCACACAGAGTGCTTACCATGACAATACTGTAGTACAGACTTAGTTCCCTTTGAACAGCTGACAAAGGAAATAATACTTCTGATGTTATGTATAATATGCTGTTTTGCATTCATATTGAATTATGTGCAGATGTCTGAGCTGCTGGCCAGCTATTGTGATTTAATAAGTTTAGATTCAAACAAGTCAGCTTTCAACAATTGTATTCTTGGTCGCTCTGGTCTCAATGGAATAGGATTCAATGCTGTAGCCATTCATTCACTTCAAATAGATCCAATGCAAATATCTTAACAGTATAAACACTATACAATTCTAAAAAGTTCACTAAATTTAACATTTAAATCATATGATATAAGTGATTGATGAATATATATAAAAAATTACCTGAAACATTAATGGAATAAACAGTGGCAACAGAAGGAAAGCCTGTAAAAATACTTACATCCAAACAAGGAGTGATATCACTTTTTCACTGGAGATGAATTTATTAAAAAAAGGGTCTAAAGTTTTTAAACAACCAAGACTATGAAGTAATAGCATCAGCATCATCCGATATGAAAAGAAGTGGCACAGGAATTTTTTTTAGAAAAAAAACTATTAGGCCCAACATTTTATGCAAAGTATTTGGGTATAGTTCTAATACTTAATAATGAGTTTTAAAAGAAGCTTTATAGCTTGGCTAACTTTTACTAGATCACAACACAGGTGCCAAAGTGACTAAAAAATATACTAGAGATTGTGTCAACATAAATGTTAATTTGATACCCACAGGCTATTTCAACTGTATAATGACAGAACAGCACAGCAGTATTAATGGGAAACTCATAATTGCAGATTCTGCTAAAGCATTGAAAATCTGGCTTGATAATTTTAATAATAAAGACACCACTGAATATATAAATGAAGATTCTATATATTTCACACATTGTTTATCATTGTTCAGGACACAGTCTTAAACTGATAGAACATTTATAGATACCGATATAGATATAGATAAATACACATATCCTTGGATTTCAGTGATAAAATAAACGATGTAAATATATCATATCCTTTTTTTGGATCATAATGCAAATAATGTTTATCATTTAATAATAATGAAGAAGTCAATAATATTATTTTATGGGATTTGCTCAAATCTCATTTAAGTGAAAAAAAATAAATGTTGGTATCATAAGAATATAAAACACTGGAATTTAAACTTGAGATACAAAATGATCCTCAAATATGTAATTAAACTACAAAAAAAGATTGAAGTCAATTAGAAATAATAGACTAAAAAATCAAAGTACGTTATCTAATAAAACAAAAACTAGCCTTGAAAAAATATGTTTTTATGCAACAACACTCAAAGGACTACATAGGATACCTAACAGAAGTAAATTGATTGCAAGGACAAATTATATTGTGGCAATTTCTGATCCAATTTTGCATAAAAAAGCTGCAGATGTGGTAGAAATTCTAAGGTAATTTAGAGACGTGTTTGATAAAATGAATGAAACAAAAATGAAACTTTCAATGAAACAAATATTGGAAGTACTCTGTAATATTAAAGGTAAGTTAAATGACCATTAAATGCATGAAATAATTTAATCATTACTAACTGGCTGAGACAAAGGAACAAATAAAAAGAATTAAGTTTGGAAAGGCTGCAGGTCATGATGGTATTATTCCAGAAGACTACAAATTGTTCACATTAGATGCCATATATTTGATTAATATACTGTGCAGGTTAATGCAAACTAGTGAGCAGATTCATCCTTCTTTTAGACTTGTTTTGACCTCTTTAGTTATCAAATAAGGTAACGAAAAAATATGTATGTTTCCTATATGGCAATAGCAGTACTCAAGATTGATTATACCATTTTACTTTAATTATAAACAATTCACCAAAAAAAAAAAATAATAATGAAAGTATTAATTCTTAAATTTCAATGTGGATTTTTAATTAACAGATCAACACATGATAAACCAAAGAAAATAATTACATTATTAGACTATGTAAATATTAATAAAGATAAAATAACAATAATTTGCCTTGACATAGAAAAGGGCTTTGACAAAAATGAATTGAAAATCTCTGTTGAAAACACTTGAAAATCATGACTTTCCAGAAAAATGTATAGTTGTAATTAAAAGTTTTTATTGTGGTTCAAAATCAAATGCCAACATATGGCCTTTTCTTTTCCAGGTATAAAAAATAATTTAACAAATAAATGAATTAATTAATAAATAAAAACAAAGATGTTTATGGTCACCACTCCACTAATGTTCAGTTTGATTGTGGATTATTATGCATATCAAATTAAGAATAAGGAAAAAAACTGATGGTATTAATATTTCTGAAGACAAACACTCTAAAATCCATTTAATTGTTGATGGTGTTCCATTTAGAATAAATGACATAATTAGCTCAATACAAGCAAGATATAACTGCATTAAAATTTCTAAAAGTTTCAGAAATGAAATATAATGAGAATAAAACAGAAACTTTGCTTTTATACCAAAATATTAATTCAAGATAAAATAATAATATTACAAAAAAATAATAATACAGATATAATTGAGAGCATAAGGCTAGCCATCCAGTGGTATAATCCCTGGCTCTAGGAATTGTCACTTTTGATGTAACACTGCAACCCCATGTATGAAATGGGAAGAAGATAGTGATGGTGATGTGGATCTTAGTTAAAATTTTTATAACTACAGATTTCAAATGATATAAAGAATATAATAAAGAACAAATTTGAAGATATCATAGGAAAAAATGATAATCAGTTTTAAAAATGAATTAATATGTACTTTTCATTTGAAAAAAAGACTAACATTAATAGAAATGTTAATACCACCCAGATTCAGTATGTGTTGTTGGCCACATTACATGTTGTTGATAATAAAAAAAAATCTAATAAACAAACCAAATAAAACACCTTTGTCATGTTATGGCACCCAACTAACTCAAGAATACCCTTTATCAATTATAGATATTGGGAACACAGCTGATTGGGTTTTCCAGATATTACAGTATATATAATGGCCACTTTGTTTAAAACGGTGTAATTTTGGTTGAACACGCCAAAGACATGGAAACTGATATATGAATTTATTTGCTTTCATTGATGAAAACAAAAGAATGATGATTATCTAGAAATAGTACACCAAGATGTTGTGCTATCTTCACTAATATTTCGATATTGGGCATTTAATTAAAATTAATTCAAACAACATAGTTGTCAAACTTAAAACATTATAAATTAGAGATAGAAAAATTAAATAAATTCAAGAAATAGAATATGTGGGGCTTTGATGACAGCATGAATAATCAACATTTAATACAAATACCTTGATAAACAACTTTAATCTCAAGAGCTTATAATGGATGTTTTTACAAAGTGGCAAAGATATTTTCAAATGTCAATTAGACTACAGGAAAAGAAAAATAAATTTCAGAATGTATAGAGATCATGCTTGCTTACTATTGTTAAAGAGGATTTAATTCAAGAATAATTCTGTCCAAAATGTATAAATCAGATTTAAGTAACAGTAATATAATAATAATAATAATAATAAATATCGGGATGTCTTGTCAAGAAGAATTTTACCAATCTATGAGCAAAACATCATTAAAATTTTATTTGGAAATCAGTGAGTTTACATTTACTAGTCTGAATTGGAAAATATTCACATGGAAGTATATGGACAGAAAATGTAATATCACTTATTTGAAAATATGTGCAAAGCTGGAAAGTCTTATTGGTAGAGGTGTAAAAAAGAAGTAACAGAGGATCACCAACACATTTTTTGCATGTGAAATGTTACAAAAGTGTTGATTGGATGTGGGTCTTATTCAAACTTATATGAATTAAAAATTGTAATTTAACAAAATCTATAATTCTCATTAATGCACCTATAACTAATAGTATCACAAAAGAACATTTAACAATGTTTTGGCATTTATTGGCAGGAACAAGGTAGGCTATTACTAGGAAATAGGAAGGTGTATCCATTGTTTAAATGTTTTATTAAACTTTCCACTATGCTGTGCAAAAATGAAGAAAAGTACAAATATTAAATCAGGAATACATTTTACTGTATTAAAATTTGCAGGTTGGGCAAGATTAGAAACATCAATATAAAAATTGATAGTAACACATATTTAAATTATTTAATTTCATTATATGTACTGTCATCCATGCAATGTAAACAACATGTCTGTATGATTCTTCCTTTCTTTCTGTATAGATATATATGTTATGAAAATGTTAACTAAAATGTGGCAAAAAGAGTATGTTAGTATGATATACAGACAAGAGAGGAAATCCTTTACATTACAAAAGACGTGATAACTACCAACACAACTAAAATAAAAAAAAACATGAATTACTATAGATCATGCAATATACCTATTGGCTTCTTATACAAGATCAAAGAAAAAGTACTTAAAACACCATCATCCATGTTAAGTAAATGGTTAGCAAATTGATTTGTCTCTGATTTCTGATTTTAGGCTGTAGTAGTACAAATTCACAAAAGGGGTGAGGGTCATATCATACCTAAAACTATTTTTAAACCATCAGATTGACCAATATTCTATGTAAACTCATATAGAAACACTTATCCAAAAATAGTTTTTCCACCTTCTCAGAAACACAAAGTAGGATTGAGAGGGAGTGGGAAAATATACCAAGGGCATCCATAGATGTGAAAATTTAAATTATTACAAAAGTCTAAAATATCCGAACTTGTACAGTGTTTCTTACAGATATTTAAGAGGAGATCTTATTCAAGTATATAGGGCATTTAGAGGCAACTACCTCTGGGAATGTTTGGGGTTAGGAAAAAATACCAGAGAATCATCAGACAATCTATGTAGAAGATTCTATAGGAATGAGAAGTGTACTAACTGGTTCTCGGAGAGAACAGCTGATGCATGGAACAGACTATCAAATGACATGGTTTGGATATGTTTAAGAATGGCCTAGACAGTTATTATGAGGACAAGTGCTATGGTATATTGGCAAGATAGAAGGGCTTTTAATGCCCGAGCTTGAAATATATGTATGTAATATATGACATCACTGTGGTTATGGCCAAGACAGTACTAACTCTGGAGGATATAACTGTGTTAAACCAGGGTTTTAGACCTGTTAAACTCCAATAGAAGCCATACTATTCTAGACGGTCTGCAATGCATTTTGATTTTTTTCCAGCCTTTCGATGCAATGATGCCTAAATAAAAAAATCCATGAGTATTAATTATGTTTGGCTGAATGTTACAAAATTACACAGGTTTGTTTGCTAGTCCCATGGTTTAGAGGAATGGATCCATGACTGGGGCCAAGAAGACATAGTTTCTATGAGTCTCCCTGGTTCTAAGCAGTCAGTGTGAGCAAATGGGAAAAATTCAATGTTTTGCTGACTCAGCTATCTCACGAAGAGATGAAGGTTCCCTGGTTGCTATTGCCATTTTCTTGATCAGTAAGGACTAGGAGAAGATTACATCATTCATGACAAAATATTAGGGACACACTGGCAGATGGCCAGCAGTTTCAATTTTGCATTACTCCATGTATTGTGAATCAAGGGAGGAAAAGATTTAGGAGTAGGGAATAAAACAAATGCAGTTAATTCTTTGGCAGCAGTATGACTGCATTAGGATATCATGATACTAATTCTGGTCTCAAATATCAGATAAGGTCTGAGGACACAGATATCATCACAAACACAGAGTTTAATGAGAAACCTCAACAGTAGAAGATTTCTAGCTTTGGAAGGACGTAGCAATAAATAAATACATAACTACAAAGTCTACATTAGTTATTTAGCATCATAACATTTAAATAATAGAAAGGATGCTATCAGTGATAGTATTTAAACATTTCTAACAGCTGATTTTTTTATTTTACTTTTTTGAACAAATTACTATTGATACCATTCATAAGCATTAATAATCTTTTATCCCCAGGCCAGTCTATCACACCTAACCCTCAGGACTCTAATCCACAAAATCTCACACAAATAGCCAATGACTTTAATTCCTTCTTCAGTAATACTATCCAAACTCTTGCTAGTCACCTAACTCCCAACACCTCTAAGCTACTCTTACCTACTTTAAATCCACTTCCTTCCTTTCACTTACAACCTGTATCTACCTCCTTCATCTTATCACTGCTCCAAAAACTAAGACCTACCACCCCCTCTGCAGACAAACTCCCTGCAGAATTCTTGCAAATAGGAACCAAAGCGATTGCCTATCCCATTTCTATTCTGATAAATAGATCCATAAATGAAGGAATTTTCCCCTCTATCTGGAAGATATCTCACATCATCCCACTACACAAAGGTAAGTCTAATGACTTCTTTAACTTTCATCCCATAGCACTTCTATCATCTATAGCTAAAATCATGGAAAAATGTATCCATAAGTAACTTCTTAACCACCTTCTGCAAAACAACCTACTTGCTAACTGTCAGCATGGATTCAGACCCTCCCACAGTACTACCACAGCATTACTCTCCTTTACCAACTCCATCAACTATAACCACAACAATAATAACCTATCATCTTCAGTCTTCAATGACTTATCTGAAGCTTTCGACATGGTTAACCATAAACTTCTTCTACACATACTAAAATCTCTCTCACTTGATCCTCCTTCCTTAACTTGGTTTACATCTTACCTAGAAAACCGTCAGCAAGCAGTTCTCTAGAAAAATGCACTATCTAATCTCCTTCCTATTTCTTTAGGTGTACCTCAAGGCTCTATCCTAGGCCCCCTTCTATTTTCTATCTTTATTAATGACCTCCAATCAGCTATCCCAAACACTACCTGCATACAATATGCAAATGATTCTACTATAATCTGCACTGCTAATTCACAAACTGAACTCCAGTCACTCACACAAAAAGCTTTTACCACTGTCGAACAATGGTTTTGTGACTGTTGCCTACTCCTTAACCCTAAGAAAACAAAATTGCTATTGTTCTCACCTTCCCGTAAATCTGCCCCACTCAACTTCACTCTTACTTCCGCTGATAGCACTCTTATTTCTCCAGATTCAACTACTAAACTTTTAGGAATAACTATTGACAATAATCTCAGCTTTGACTCTCACATCAACAACACAATAAAATTAGTGAATAAAAAAATCGGATCCCTTTACAGAATCAAACCCTTCCTTACACCTGAAGCAAGGACCACCTTAGCCAGATCTCACCTCATCTCTACTCTTCTATATGCTTCCCCCATATACACAAATCTCTCCAAAAACAACCTCAAGAAACTATCAACATCTTACTATAATATTGCTAAATTTGCTACAGGATCCCCATTTAGAACTCACCACTGCCTGAACCTAAGACAACTAGGTTGGCTTTAACTTCCAAACCAACTCATACTTCAACAGTTCTTAATAGCTCACAAGATCTTATATCAACCAACTAAAACACCTATACTCTCTAACCTCATCACACCATACAATAACCTGAAACATTTACGCTCTTCCAACAAACTACTGATTAATATAACCAAACCAAATAACTCTGCAGGTGACTGTCTCTTTTCCAACACTGTTGGAAAAATGTGGAACAAACTACCCTCTCATATCTTATCTTTGTCCTCTCTCCCACTTTTTAAAAGACAACTGAAAATTCATCTCAATAAACACTGGCTATGCTCCTGCAACAACCCAGATTAACTCTGCTTCTTCCTCTCTATCTTTTCTTCTTCCATAATTCTTACAATCTCTGCTCCCTATACCCTTGATAGATCTACCTTTATATATCATCTATATAGATATATGTTATCTCTTACATACTGTATGACTATTGTAACAAAAAAAAAATTATAAGACATTTGTCTATTATACTTTTGGTTTTTGCTCTGACTATATTGTTTATATAGTGTATTAACTAGCTCTGTCTTCACATTTTAGTATTGTACTGCCTATATCTGTTTAACTTGTTATAACCATTGGAGCTTTTCTGCCCGGGCCTCTACTGAAAATGGACATATATCCAGCTAGACTAGCCCGGTCAACAAATGTAAAATAAATAAATAAATAAAAATAAAATATTTACAAGAGGCATAGTATTTTGTAGCATCTTGCTACAAAATGAAAAAAAAAAAAAACTGATGTTTTAAAACAAACAAGCTGATCAGGATAAAGTTTATCTTGAATAGCTTGTTTGTTTTGTAACACATAAAAGAGCACAAAAATACTGTGGTTCTCACACACTCATTCACTGTCTTAGTCTTATTACTAGCAACCAGACAAAATGTGCACATTCTGTAAATAAATACTTAACTGAAAGGTACAGTGATGAATGCCTCGACACAGATTAAAAGACATTTAATGGCCTGTTGAAGGTTGCTTGGGGGGACCTGGCTATAGAATATAAACTCATGATATCCCTACGCAGATCAATACATGTGACAATCTAATCCAGAATGATACAGTAGACTTACTTGATGCCAGATATGCAAGAGTATAAGTATACCAAGGAGAGATCTTGCCTTTTGTACAGTGTGACACTCTTTGAGGTCTGACTGTGTATCTGCCTATTATGAACTTGTTAAGGTATTCAACGCTATCACACATGTGAAAATAATTGACAAACTGATAGCATTAAATGTCAAGTGGTACTTAAATCAGTTGGTAAAACATTGGTTACAGTACAAGTCACGATAACAGGTTGCCATTCTATAGCAAAAAGACTAATCAATGGTATCTCACAAGGTACTGTATGGGAATTCACTTCATTAGGTGATACTTTTGTTAGAAACAAAAGTAGAAAATCAGTTATGTGTTACCAAGAATGCTAGAAACTTCCAACTGGGTAGCACAATTATTCATATAAGATGTTGAAATTTTCCAGTATGGTCTCTAAAGGTTGCACACTTGGTGTAGCAGTAATGACATCATCATTAAAATAAAAAAATACAGTCTCATAAGACTTGGCAAAAAGACATAAAAATGATTACCAAATAAATAGTTAAATCATAAAAAGATACCACCATAAGAGTTCTATGAATAATGATAACCAATAATCTAAACTTTGACCAGCGTTTCTGCCAAAATTAGGAGAGCATACTGTAATTCTAAAGGGCATGTCTAGTTGCTACAGAGAGATATTTGTATGACTTACCATCTCACTAATCTCATCAGTTATTGAATACAGCACTCTGCTTAGCAAAATAAAGGAACTTTGACAGATGAAATGATCCCTTACTAGACAAATCATAGGGCTGGAAAGGTTGGACTACTCAAGACAGCTCTAGAAACTGTCATTGTCATTAGATTCTGTTTTCATATCTATAAAACATTATTGCCCACATAACCAGGATCCACATATGGGGCAGCATGATTATATACTCCCTTGTTAAGCAGCAGTAGAAGGTAAAACTATGCTACAGGAGGAGATGTCAGGTAGGAATTGTCCCTGTTAGAATGACAGGCTTTATCCATGGCAACCTCAGGCCTCAGTGCAGAACAAGTGGGCCAACAGCATCTTACCAGGATTATGGAACAATGGGCTTTATGGCTTCTGATGGATTTTGAGAAGGACTTGTCCAGCTCTTGTCTCGCACTGAACAAATAGGTTGATAAGATGGGAGGGAGGTATTCCTTGATAGTCACATATTGGAGCATCAAATTAAAAAAAGAATCTATGAATCAATGAGCCTATTCAGTTGCAACATACTGCAACATAACTGCCAATGCAGGTGATCATGCACTTGCTATCCAAAAAACAACTGCACATTCTCATGACCCCCTCACAAAACTGAAAGACTGAATAGCTGATCTACTGCACCATGGTCAGACTGGAAACTGCATTGTTCCTTCTAAATATGAGGCTTATCTCACAACCATTTTCCTGACAATGACTTTGGAGTACTGTGATTCCCTGTAGATAGAAAACACCTAGTTTGCATTCTTACTGATAAGGAGCAACACCAGTATATTTTCCAGAGTTTCACTCGTCGTCTTTCATGGAGCATTGAAAAGGCACAATAGACATGTTACCAAATCCCTGTTTAATGACTTAAACATCTACATCTATGAACACATAATTCTTATAGCCCCAGAGAACGTCAGACACCTTATATATAGTAACGCACACCAGTGCCCAGAGAATTTTAGGCCCTGCTTCCTGACAAATAGATAGTTAAGAGTTGTTCAAAGTGTTCCTTCAATTTCCTTACAATCCATATAGTATTAGTCAGCATTTCCACTATTGTGCTTAGTATAGCATAAGTGAGGGGCAAAAGTCCCCCCTTTGAGGCTCTAAATGGTTTGCTGGAACCTCCTTGATACAGCTGATAGTCTTTCTAAATGGACTTTGCAAATTTCTTCTCTGCTCAAGACCAATTTTTTTGCTTCAGCATTAACTGTCGCAATGACTTTCTCAATCTTCAGGCACCTCTTACTGGAGTCAGGACAGTCTGTGCAGAAGGTCAACAGTTTTAATCAAGCAGTTCCTTTATAGCTAAATTGAATCAGATGGTCTTCTGATACCACCCATGAGTCAGGACAACCAACCCTGAAGGCTGTTTAATTCAATCTAGTAGCTTCCATCAGGGTGGCCACGGTGGTGCAGTGGTTATCATTGCCACCTCACAGCAAGAGGTTCCCTGGTTCGATCCTCAGCTGGGATGCCTTCTGTGTGGAGCCTGCATGGCCTCCCTGTGGTCGCATGGGTTTCCTCTGGGTGCTCCGGTTTCCTCCCACATCCCAAAAACCTGCTGTAGGTGGATTGAACTCTAAATTGGCCCTAGGTGTGAATGTGTGCATGTGTGTGCCTTCTGTAGAAGGTTGGGAACCGGGCTGGCAACTCGACACCATAAAACTCCACTGCCAATCATGAGCAGACAGGTGATCCTCTGTGGTGACCCCTAACTGGGAAAAAGCCAGAAGAAGCTTCCATCAGCGCTCAATTGAATCAATACCACCAAATAGCGCAAGGCCACCTTTTCACTACAGATCCTTGTCATTGTCCAAAATCTTAAATCTAGTCTGTTGGACTTAGTGTCTGCATTATCTCTTGGATTACTGCTAAATCATTTTCAGAGGGAGGAGATGAACATTTCTAATGGACATCTCAAAGTGTCTCTTACTGCACAATTCAGTTTCCCCTTGTCTTTCCAGCTGATACATTATCTGTTGATTCCATCTCCCAAGCAAATGGCAATCAGCAGACACCTCCGCCCATTCCTTCATCTCGGTCCACTACTATATAGGGCCTCGTATCTGATGACATATTCTTATAGTTAGCTAAACATAGGTAGCTTAAAGCAGGTATATTCCAAATTATGCTCACCAAAACAGTATTCTCAGAAAATAGGAATATGATGTATTTTATATTAAGTGAAAAGAAAAAACAAATAGCCAAAAAATCAGTCAGCAACCTTAAGCATAAAATGGTAAGGTGTAAAGTAGACTTATGAGTGTTGTTTTGTTTAGGCAATGTTTTTATTATTGGCAATTCATAACCTGCATGGAACTGCAATAGCAATTCACCACCTGAGTTCAGATCTGGGGACTGCACCTCCTGATCATTCCTTTCATGTGTTTTTTCATTACACATTTTGAAAGTAAAGTGTCCCAACAAGAATCCTGAGTTGGAAGGAAGCAAACTCTCAAGCACCTCATCCAACTTCTGTAGTAAGGCTGATCACGCTGTACATATGTTTTTTAAATAAGCATAAACGTTTCTCAAGAGTTTTTTTTTTTTCACATTGAATCAGCTTTGTTATTCATTGGCAAAACATTCAACTGTATGGCCCCATCAAAGGCCTTTTAAGTATCCTCATATGCACCTAGTGCATCTCATGAGGAAAAGCTCCAGAACAGGAACAAGGTCATCCCACACAGGGAGGTCTGGTCTCATGAATTCACTGTGTAAAGTGATGAGAAAAGAATTATATTTCACCTTTATTTCTCAACCTCTTGCATCCGCCAAGGAACATTTCATGCCAATGAGGTGACATTCTGCATCCCTAAAGCCACTTTCTTTTCATCAGAACCTGAGTTGCCAGAATCCATCCTGCTGATAACTAGCTGCTGGCTAATACTGTGTCTGCTCCACAGCCTTTACCTTATAGGTTGTATGCCTATATGATTGTCTATGTACCCATTTTGGACTTACCTAGATTTGCTACAATGATGGCAATGTAAATAAGTGATGTTCCTTGGATACCACTCCTGAAATCTGGTCCTGAAGCAATTCTCAAAAAAACCAAAACCCATTACTGAACAGCGTCGTCTTAAATTGACTTTCAACTATTGTGTGACTCTACCATGAGAGCTCATTGCGTATATACCATTAAATCCATAGTGTGGCCATTGTTTCAAGGTGCTTTGTGAGAAGATGGTAAAAAATATCTTTAAGTAAGGAAACACAGTCAATACCGCAGTGAGAAAATTACTTCATGCTTCATCAAGCAGTGTGTAGTTATTTCAGTAAAAGTGTAAACTGTAATGGCGTACAAGATGCTCACTTCCTCAATGCTAAATACTCTTTGTGTTAGTAGATTTGTAGAGGAGTAGATGTTGAGATTATAGGGCAACCTTCTAAAAATGTTATCTTTATTTATTTATATTAAAGACAACCACATGACCATTGATTTAACCTTTTCCTCTTTTTGCAGTGCAATATTTCCCAGTTTGAAGTTTATCATTTGTAAAATGGAAAAATCTAGCATGTTAATTTCATAATGTGTAAGTCTCCAAGAAGCTGACATGATAAGTGTATTATTATCAAAGGGGACTAAATTGTACTTCATTAACAAAGTGTTGGCATGACCTTTATATACATGCAGAATACATGGAGGCTTTGCCTAAACAAGAGACCTGAAGAACACCAGGAAAACATTTCAGATCTATAATGTACTATAGCACAGGCAGCAACAGAATCCTGCCTTTATCATTATTTATCCCATCACACAAAATTCCACCCTTTCAAGCGTTTTTGTCTGGCCATTCTTATCTTGCATAGGAATACTTAAATGGAGGAATGTTAGTTTTGTTTGTCAATTTATTTACTTTTGCTTAGTGCAGGACACTACCATTTCCATCACTTTTAGTATGTTGTTATTTTTACTTGTAATTTCTAATCTTGCATGTTTCATTATTTTTGTGAATATATAAATACGTTAAACCACTAATGGATGGAATATGATCAACACTCTGAAATGTCTGTAAAATAATCTGTATCCCATCATATGCACACACACACGCACACACGCACACACACACACACACACACACACACACACACACACACACACACACACACACACACACACACACACACACACACACACACACACACACACACACACACGAATAGTGTGTGTGTGTGTGTGTGTGTGTGTGTGTGTGTGTGTGTGTGTGTGTGTGTGTGTGTGTGTGTGTGTGTGTGTATGTATGTATATATATCTCCAGACTCTACTACAAAACTACTTGGAGTACTAATTGACAACCACCTCACCTTTGAGCCACATATTAACAACACTATAAGAACAGTAAACAAAAAACTAGGCTTCCTTTATAAGATCAAACCTTTTCTTATCCCACTAGCAAGAACCACTATTGCCCGGACTCACCTTATCTCAACCCTGCTATATGCTTCCACAATCTATACCAAACTATGCAAAAGCAATCTGAACAAGCTGGCTAGCTCCTACAATAATATTGCCAGAGTTGCAACTGGTTCTACCTATAGAACCCATCATTGTAACAATCTTAATCAACTAGGGTGGTTAGAATTGCCAAATCTTATCCTGTCAAACCAGCTAACTATTGTCTATAAGGTACTGTTCCATCCTACATCTACTCCAATACTAACCAATCTAATCACCCCCTACAATAACCTGAAAACCCTGCGCTCTTCAAACAAAATAATGGTAAAGATATGTAAAACCAACAACCTGGCTGGAGATTCTTTATTCTCTAACACGGTGGGTAAAACCTGGAACTCCCTCCCTACTGATCTTACCTCCCTACCTTCTACTACCCTATTTAAATCCAAGCCCAAACCATACCTTAAATCACACTGGCTATGCCCCTGTGCAAACCCAGACTAACTTCCTCCACTGTCTCTTGACCCTATTCTTCTCGCTCACACAAAACTAGCTATTCCTTTTCTATTAACATCTTTGCCTGTAAAACCAACTGAAAGTTCAAATAGTGCTCAATGTTACTTACCTACTGTTTTTGGTTGTATGTTTATCCAAACATGATTTGTTAGCTTAGAATACTTTTTCCTTACTCTTAAGCTAAAATGTATTTACTAGTATTCTCTTAGCTAAAATGTATTTACTAGTTAAATTTGTTAAATCTTGTAATGTACTTATGTTATCGTGATCTTTTTCTTGAATGTGGAGCTTTTCTCCCCGGGCCTCCACTGAAAATGGACATGTATCCAGTTGGACTAGCCCGGTCAACAAATGTAAAATAAAATAAATAAATAATATATATATATATATATATATATATATATATATATATATATATATATGTATATGTATGTATATATATATATATATATACATATATTTATATATATATATATATATTTATATATATATATATATAAAATCTACATGGGACTATTTCACATTGCTGAAAACTCATTTGACAGAATTTCACTTCAATGAGACCAGATAGCCAAATTTTCAAATTATCGAAATCTCATTTCACCGAATTTCATTTCACCAAATTTTAAGCCATAGACATGATTTGGGTTTCCCTTCACCTGTGAATGTGCAAATAAAAGGTATATGCCCTTTTCCACACTGTAACTGCAAACTCAGAGGTAGTATATATAGTTAGGGGGGCACAGTCCCCCACAATGAGGGATGTGGGGGACATAGCCCCCTACCTAGTTTGGTTTTACATTGTCTGGTTTCTGTTAAGTGGGTCAGTAAGTAGTCTGTCAGTTCATAGGTTCATAGATTCATAGGTTGGTACTAGGCTATCAGTCCTAGGGCCTATGCAAGCCTAGCCATAACAATTCCTTGGATATTTCTTCCCACAATATTTACTTCTCTGGACCTCTGTCTAGCAGGGCGACTTACATGATCCCCGGGGTGAATTTCCTATCTCCCATCCAGTCATCTAGGTTCCTTTTGAAGAGAGCCAATGAGGTGCTCTGCTTGACATGTATGGGCAGTCTATTCCAGAGTATGGGGAGTCTCTGGGTCAGGAACCTATCCCTCCAGCATATTTTGTTCATTGTGATGACAAGGTTTAGATCCCTGGAGCGTGTGGCTCTGACTTATTGGGATTTCTTTAAGTGGAGCATATCCAACAGCTCAGGGTTTGACATGGCCTTCTATGTTAAGCAGAGATCGCCTCTGAGTAGATGAT